>NW_028232825.1:0-459351 GCF_057557595.1 Rhyacophila brunnea
GCTGATTTCAGCGGTTCATTTTCAGAATAAAAATAAAAGTTTTGAATTCGGGATTTTATTTTATGGTTGTAATGAAGATGGATTGATGTGTTTTTAATAATAATTAAAACTTTAATTTCACAGATATTAGCTAAAAAATTCAAACTTATTTTTCACATATATGCATTTTTGAATTTTATATGGATATTAATTATTTCGTCAAACATATAGATCAAGAAAAAAACCGTAGAAGTTTTCAATAAAAGGGGGAAAAGACGCATGCATTTTGATCTTCTCATGCTGATAATGTTTTTTTTTCATCAAAACAAAAGGATCAAGTGAATGAAAGAATATTAAAAAATACCGATATAATTTTTATATATCCACTTAGTAGGACTGAAGATATAGATATGTGTTATTTTTAATGTTTATATGAAAAAAAAATCTTTTAGAAAGAATGATGTTGTTTTTTTAAAATATATTTTTGATGAATTTATCTATTTTCTATTTATAATTTTTTTCACTGGTTTATGGGATATCAGTTCTACATAAAATAATAATACATGAATCTTCTTCGCATATTATTGGTTTAACACTTAGCGAGCTGAAATATTTATTTTTGATCTAAAACTGTTTTAAAAATCATTAATAAAAATATTTGTTTTTAAGCCCTTATTTAATATCCTAGAATGTTTCTAATATATTTTATTACAAATATAAATAATTTTGCTGTTTTGATATTTTTAGAGATTTTCGTATATTTGTTTTTTTTATTATTTATGGTTTCGACATTTAATGTCATGAAATTGAAATTTTTAAACTTTGTAGTTTACTCTGGCAAAAATTTCTGTTTTTATAGACATAAACTTGCAGTATGTCTCTTTTCAAGCATATCCCCCCTAAAGATTTCCTTGATGAATCTTCTAAACTCAATACTTAAAAATCCATATGTTTTCTCAATACCTTTTCATATGCGATATTCATTTTGCTTAACAAAATATTTTATCGCATTTTTTATGCTGTTATTTTTTCTATTGATCAGATTTTTGGAAAATCATTTTTTTTCACCATATATTTAAATATCTATAAACTAGCATCATGTCGATTTAAAGTTAATTTTTGGTTAAAACAGCTATCTAAGTAGCATATGGTGTTTTTCGAGATGTATAACAATCAAATTTTCAGACTTCATAATATTTTCAGAAAAATAAAATATACATTTTTACGTATGTTAGGTTGAACTTTATAAAAAAAATTATTAGGGTTATCTGCAAAATCCATGATAAATAAATTTTAAAAATTT
This sequence comes from Rhyacophila brunnea, assembly GCF_057557595.1. NCBI lineage: Eukaryota > Metazoa > Arthropoda > Insecta > Trichoptera > Rhyacophilidae > Rhyacophila > Rhyacophila brunnea. Next base: position 1,283 of record NW_028232825.1, read on the forward strand.
AAAAGTATAAGCTTCGTCTTTAAATTTAATTTTAGTGTGAAAAAAAGTGTTTCTCAAAAAAAAAAGTATACTCATTTTATGCTTGTCTTCTGTGTAATGTTGGTCGCTTTGAATCAATTCACTAAAAACAGAACTTAAAAATAGTAAATGAATATACTTTATTTATCATTTAAATTTTTACGTTTGATAAATAATTTTTTTCAAGATAACAAGCTGCAGGTTTAAATATGGGACTTTAAATACGAAATTACATTGCATAATTATAATAATCGTTATTTACAATCTTTCCAAAAAAAATACAACCACATGAAAATATAAGAGACTCATTCCTTTAACTACGTATTGAATTATTTTAGAATACATAAACGTTACTAATAAATTACATCAACCTGCAAAAAAATAAATTTAATTCTCTTAATTATAATAAGAAATATTATTAAAAAGAGGCTATTTTTGAATTTCCCATTACATGTAATTTAAAGCCTGTTTCTAACTTTGGATTCCAATTTGGTTAAATCGCACATGTGTTGTTATATACATTATCATCAAAATAGAAGGTTGAATAAATACAAGTTTATAACAAGTAATTTTTTTATACTATAACTTATGATAATAATATATATTAATATATTTCAATCTGTTGACCTATTGGGAATAATTTTTTGCATCATCAGTGCTATAAATAGAAATAAGTTTTCTATGCAGGATTATTTTATATCGGTCATAATGGTTTTGTAATCGAATATTTAAAAAAAAACATGTTATACTTTTGATACATAATACAATGTTTTAATTCACAAATAATGGTGTATTGCCGCTAGATTTTTTTTACGAATCATGATTGTCACACATAAAGATTGCCGAAAATTTTTTTATTCACTTATCGTATACCATAAAATTAGCAAATAATCAATTATAGCAAATATATCACTTAAAACAACAAAGAAGGATTTTTTAGTAACTTGTGTTCTTAAAAGAACATATGGTATCGAAATAAAAACATAAAATACAAATAAAATTATACATGTTTGAACATCACTATCACCTAAATAATACATATTATTCTTGTAAACCCGATACCCATTTACTGTCAATAATATTGTGTCGATAAATACCAATGCCAAAATGATAAATTTTATAATTTTCTGTATTTTTGGTTCTTCTGATCTTTCAACCTTCGTTTCTGTTTCCGTCATGTTATTTGTATTGTTGGTCATTTATTTTTGTTTTTAATTTCTGTTTATTCATAAATAAGTTAGAAAATGCTGATTGCTCCTTTTTATAAAAATTTCTAATTGATAGTTATACATGAAAACATATATCATTTACGTTTGATTCTAGAATTTTAATTCGGCAATTAACTTTTGAAGTCTGATGGCTAAAAAATGTAATTTAATTGGTAAAATTATTTTGGTGATTGATATTTGAAAGAAATCGTTAAACCATGTATTGTTGTCCAGAAATATTTTAAAAATAAAATCGGTGATTACGTGCAAAAACACAACATAATCTTACAATCTCAAAAAAAAATATTTTTAGTCGAATTGGTTTTCTATTGAATTAAACTGACTAAATACGTATTAATATAAAATAACTTGATTCTTCAGCAATTTATATCGAGAACAGTTTCTTGTAAGGCTTAAAGTACAACAAATGAACTTAGCAACCTGTCAAATTTTTTTTATTGGCAAAATATTTTTTTTTAAACTTACAATAGAATTTTTTTATAATTTATAAATATATAAAATAAAAATATCCGTATTTTATATTGTAATTTATAATATTTATCTTTCTTTACATTTTTGAATATGTATGTACAATTTCTCACAATTCGGAACTGGGATTTATAAATGAATCGTAAGAAATGTAAACTATCTAATAAAAGATAGAAATACGTTCAAAATCTGCACTTTAAAAATTTTATGTTTTTGAAATGATATCATGTGGAAAGTACAATTTTTTTTTATATCCATGACAATGAAAAAGTTTCCAATCTAATGATTTTGATTGTGTAAATCGAATAAATGTGTATATATTATTTTCTATAGCATTTTTTACATTTTATATGTTAGCAAATTGTCTATCGTAAAACCTATTATTCCTAAAAGACAACGAACCGGTATATTACTATATCCTTTGCTTTAATTATTATCTTATAAACATTCAAATATGAATATGATTGATATCGAGGTGAAATTCTATTTCAAATAAAATCATGCTATCGATTCATGCCAAATATTTAAAAAACATCAATAGTTGCATAATATTTTTGCTTTTTCTTGCTAATTTTTATTCATATGTATAATTTGATCTATATTAATATTTTGATATGCAAAGAATATCTAAAATTCACATATCAAAAATACATCAGCAGTAACACTTTTTATTAAAACAACAAATTATGCGATTTTTTTTGTAAAAGTCAAATCAAAATGCTCTCTTACATCAATAATATGCAAAAATGAAAAAATATTTGCATATTTTAAAATTATTACAGTTAAAATTGTATCATATAAATATTTTATTTATGTCAGCTATTTGAGAATAACAGATAAAGCAAGTTATTGATATTGTTGTGCAAAGCGCTTAAATATTTTTGAACATATATTTTTATAAACGAGATTAAAGGGATTATCTATTCATTTAATTTTCCTTGGTATACAAAATCAAATTATATTCTTCTTATTTTTATTCCATTCACAATGCAGCCTCAATAAATCTCTAACTTTTAATAAAAAAAATTTTGACATACATGTAGAAAAGACTCTTTATGATATTTCATTTATTATTCTGAAGGTCTCAAAGAGAAAATTATAAAAACCTAAGCTTTCTTTTGCTCTTAGTGAAACAATTTTGCGTTCCATCTGACACAGTCTATAGTGCTTTTTTTGTCATGATGCGAATTATCTGTTCAAAATAAAACAAAGCGCATATGCTTTGCTTCCATACCAGGGTTTCTACATCACAAGCGAATTTGTATTTTTATTCTCTCTTACATACGTATTTCGGTCATATTAGATACAATAGCCACAGTCCTCATATTTATACTTTAAATACCAAGGCATATCGATCTTGATTAGTTGTATGTATATTTTCACAGTTATCGTATATCGTTAAACAAAACGATAATGGCTGTGTTTTTATTTCATTTAAGCTCGTACTTTGATTTTTTTAATTAGATATTTAGAACGGCAATTTATTTGCTCAATTATGAATATAAAAGAAAAGCTTTGTATTTAGTAAAACATCAAAAAGGGGACTTTAATAATTTATAACCAGTCTATATATAAATTTATGTATTTATACTTTGATATCTGCAACATTACTAAGGTTAAGGTATCAAATATTAACATAGATGTGCATTTGCGTGGATCTGCTTTTTTTGAAATTTATATTACATTTATAGTTTACCATATATTTTATAAAAACAGATTGTGTTTACTCGATTATACTAGGCAATCAAAAATCTACTTTTTGAAAAACATAAATTAAAAAAAAAAGACTACTAGTATAACTAAGGACTCTTTTTTCATTGTTACTAGTGTAGTTGACTTATACCAGTTTTGAAAGGCGGTTTTGTACAATATTAATTACATTTATGTCTTTTTTAGTGCATGATGGGGTTTTGACCATCTTTTCCGATTTAAATTTGCTAAAATTTAGAAAAAGAATTAAAATATTTGCAAGAACGCTCAACGATAATATGAAAACATCTATAGATTTTTATTTAATTTATGATTGTTTGATTCTTTTAAATTATCTCTATATTTTATAAGTTCAGAAGTATTTTTTTGTGTTAGCATTTATATTTTTTTTGATATTACAACTATTATTGGTGTGGGTTTTTAATACAATATTGAATTTTCCTGTATATAAAGACTGTAAATTTTCTTTTATGTATTAAAATTAGCTTATCATGGCTATTCATGGGTTATTTTATTAAACTATAGCTTAATTATATTAATTTTTATCTTATATTTTCTAAGTATTTAATAGTATAATGTAAATAGCAGTTTAAAGCTAAATTCAAATGCTTTTTTACAAGTATTCTTTATTTCAATTTTTTTATAGCGCAAAAAAAAACTATTGATTACTTTATTTTTTTATGTCAATATAAAATATAATGTTTGCTTTGTATTTTTATTGCTTAAATTTAGTGTGAATTCAACAAAATATTATACCTCTGCGCAAATAAGCTTCTTTATTATAGTGCAGACTCACTAAGCAATCTGTACAACATAATAGTCTATAAATCTAAAGATTAAAGTCGTCTTAAAAAATATTTAATATATGCAATGAATTCTATTTGTTGCCTTGTAGCTTGATCGTATTCTAAAAATTTTAACATGATTTTCATACAGTGAGTGAAATAAATGTGATAAAGAAAACAGGTTAAAGTTGATATAAATCTTAAAAAATGCTTTTTTTTTGATTTTTTTAATTTTGTTTCCATGTTTATTTTTTTCATGTATACTTAAATTAAAACGTGTTCTTTCGAATCAAATCTTCCACATTGAGCTAATTTTATATAAATAGATTTTGAAAATTATATATGCTGGTTATTAATAGCTTTTTTCTTAGTGTTAATTCATTTTTTGAAAATTTTAAGTTAAAATGATCGAGTAATGTAGAAATAGATCACCATGCTTGCTTATATTATTTATATAAATTCAGATAAAATTTATAAAAGCCCAAAAAATCTGGATGAAAAATACAACACCTAAAGTAGTTGTTTTTCGACCAAAAATTAATAAGATTTTGAACATAAATGCATTAATAGTTAATTCTAATCTTTAATTGTTAGCAAAACGTTTATATGCAGGCTCATAGCTTCCCTACATTCTTTATAGATTTATAAATATTTCCTTTTGCTATCATCCATTACTAATATATAAATATAGAAGGTCCAAGAAATTTATTTATATAATATGAAGTATTTTTATTTGTGGATTAAGTTTATTTTTATCTATTTAGACGTGGCCAGCCTATTGGGAATATTGCACAACCCCTTGATGCATATTTTAACAACTTCCCCTAAAAAATTTTCGTCAACTGCATTTCTTCTCTCACATTTTATGAGGTGAAGTGTCTTGCGGAGTGAAAAATTCGGTCTTAAAATATATTATTGCGCAAAACCCAAAATGGAATATAAATTTGATGCTTTTAAACCATAAGAAATATATTATGAAACTATGAATAACAAATGATGTAGAGAATAGACACGATTAATAGGTCTCAATTAACGCTAAAATTATTACGTATGAATATGGATTTTGGAACGTTAATAAGGGTAAGGAGGTATTGGACAAATATGATATATGGAGGAAGCTAAAGTTGTGATTTTAAAAAAATAAATTGCTAAAAATCAAATTTAACTATAAATAAATTTGAATTTTATCTTTAGAATAACATGGACATGTGTTTTTCTTAAGATCCAAAAGGGATTAAATATATATTTTTAGTCTTTTATTTAAATTGTTGAAAATGATTGTTCATATTTGTTTAATTGTTCTTTATAATATTATAGTCTAAATTTTTCTATGCTGGAAGTATATATTTAGTGAATTAAAGCTATTTTGTTAATTCAACACAATAATATATTTTTTTAATTTATCGAAAGATTGATCACTATATTATACACTTATTTTTAATTGTAATGTTGAGTTTGAACTATTAACTATAAATTATTTCTCTCACATATATTTTACCACCAATAAAAAGATATTGGCTCTTTAAAAAAAAGGAATAAATATCTGATATATCAAATTTCCGTATTATAATTTGTAAACATAAACATTTAATTGTTAAAATAGAACAAAATTATTTTCTGCCCAATTTATTTTTTTCTCAATATTTTAACCCATGCAGATATTTTCTTTTTTAATAATATTTGATTCTCTAAATACTATGTTTTCTAACACTTGTAAATCATATATCAAGAAAGAGAATTGATGTTTAGAAACTGTAAAAATATAAATCGTTATGTATTAAACAGTTCAAATCAATTCGTGAGCTAAATCATATATTACACTTGATGACATAAAATGTATATTGATTTATACGATAGCTTATATCCAGTCATGAAAAGAAATTCATAATTCATCAATTATTTTATATGTTGAAAAAGAAAGTCACCTATGGTTTCTATAAAATAAATATCACGTCATCAAAAAATATAATTTTACAGCTGGTGTTTATAAGTATTTTTTATTTATGGGCTAAATTTAGAGTCGTAATTGGTGTTTATAAAAATTACTATACTTAATTTTGAATAATTAAAAGGTGTTACTGAAAAAATATAATTTTACATGTTGTATCTGTATAAAAAATATTCAGATTGAATAATTACAAAGATATATAAGAAAATAAACTTCTGTGTTTTATTAAATTACTAAAAAAATATTAAGATTGAATAATTTAAGACATTTACAGAAAAAATATAATTATGCATTTTATTTATTCATTAAAAAGGAAATTAGGATCTATATAATTTAAAAGAGCTGCAGAAAGAATATATTTTACTTTTAGTGTCATTAAAATATAAACTAAAATATGGAATAATTTTAAATCGAATCATTAAAACATATAATTTTTTAATTTTCCATTAATAGAAAATAATGAAAATTTTGGTTCTAAAAACATATATCACGCCAAATAATAATTTAAATGAATTAATAAAAAAAATAATCATATTTGGTTTATATGAATTTAAACCAATATATGTTCAATAAAATATTTTTTCAAAGGGATGAATGTTTTTTTCTTCATTAAGTATAAATCATTTCATCAAAAATTATTCGTTGAAAAAAAATATATTAATTAATATTTGATATCTTTATTCTCCTTTCTAAAACATTTCTCAATCATAAAATCGGACCAATCAATTTTAAAACAAAAACCAAAAGAAAAAGCGAATCCCCTTTAAGAGAACATGCAAGGCAAGATAATGTCAGATACGAGCGACGATACACAAACAATTTACGGATATCTCAAAGAAACGATATCGAAGTCTGCACCGCCTCAAGAATTTCTAGACGTAGCGAATATTTCGATTCCTAAAGAGAGGACAGAAATTCGTGAGAGGGTGGAAGTCAATTTCGAAAAATACAAAGGAAATTATCTTGTTGTTTTGCTTTTTCTTACCTTTGTTTTTGTTGTTCTTAATCCAAGTACACTTCCATTGATATTTCTTTGGGCTGGATTTTTCTATGTTTTTAAAAAAGGTGATCAGCCGGTTATAAGTATTAGAAATTATGCGGTGAGGAAGGATTACGTCTTTAAAGGATGTTGTATATTTACATTGGCTTATCTTTTATTTGTGTTTGGTGTCATTTTTTCGTTGATGGCCTCAATTTGTTTTTATACGTTACTGTGTTTGGCGCATATGGTTTTCTTTTTCGAAAAAGATGATGTAGATGAAGAAGTCTGATAAATAAAATATAACCATATTAATTTGGTGTACACTAATTTTAATTAAATAAAATTAAAGAATTCCACATGAACCTATATTTACCATTCTAAATTTCTCATAAACACTTGAGCTCATGTTATTTGAGAGAAGAAGAGCTGTTGATGTGTGTAATATAATATTAAAAGATCGGAAATACAGTTAGGTGGCTTGAGCTATTCCTAATCGTCGAACTACGTCTTATACAAAGTAAGGATGGGTTGATAAAACTAAACCCATAGGTAAAAATCAAATATCTAATCGTAAATTGCATTTTATTTGAATGTATTATTATATTCTTAATATATTCGACTATAATAAAAATTTAGTAATAATAAAAGCTGGATTGAAGGAACTTAGCCTATTAACAAAGGTTAATTTTTAAACAATTTAACGCAAAATATTTCTCATAACTTTTCATGTATTTTCGCGCTAAAATTTTACTACTCTATGTTATAGCTTTTCTGTATGCTCTTTTCAAGCACACAATTTTTACAGTATTTCTAAATAACTCTTTTTATACTCAAGACTTATGCTATCAAGTGTTTTTCTCAATACTATTGTTTGTAAATATACTTCCGCTTCCGTTGGCATCCCTAATTCCTTAATGTACAGCATACGGAATTCTGAGCACCCATCACATGCTGTGACATATGATATTATTATCATGGTTATTTCTAATATACATTTTTAACATTACTAAAATATTATTTGCATTTATTGATTAAATTATATTTATTCTCTATTTTTTATTTATTAGTTATGTTTCTTCTGTTTATCAATTTATTTACAGTGATGTAATTAGCTCATTGGTAATATTGTAAAACATCTCAATATATATATTGTGATCTTAACTTAATTAATTACATCAACTGCCCCTATTCACTCGAAATACATATATCAAGCATCTATTATATTTATTTATTATTATTTTACCGAATTTTTAAGTCCATTTGTTTATGCTGTTTTTTTATTATTTATTTACAAATTTTTAAAGATATCTTTATAGAGGCAAAAGAGAATTTTACAGATTAATGACTCACAAATAAACCTTAATTATAAAAATAGAGATCAAATTTAAACGTTTTAATGTAGATAGCAACCGATATTTATATTTTATTCTACTATTTATTTTTATTTATATTTTTTTCTGATTTATAAACAATATATTTTATTCGATCATCTGATTATAATTTATTAACACAAAAAAATCCAGCTTGTTAGATTATATAACTGATATTTATTATAAGAGCAAATATTATCAATATTGTATAAGAACATATTTTATTCGATCATCGGATTATAATTTATTAACACAAAAAAGTCCAGCTTGTTAGATTATATTACTGATCTTTATTGAAAGAAGCAAATAATATCAATATTGTATGAGAACATATTTTATCGAAGTTCATATTACAATTTATTAACACGAGAAAGCTATTCTTTTCGATTAAATAACCTATTTTTATTTAAAGAACCAAATAATATTAATATTGTATAAGAACATATTTTATTCAATCATCGGATTACAATTTATTAACACAAAAGAGCTAGTTTTTTATATTAAATAACTTATTTTTATTGAAAAAGCAAAAAAAAAATCTGCAATATAATATTCGTTGCAGGTAAATGCTTTTTACTTCTATAAAATGTGTAAATAATATTTATTAAATATAATATCATAATATAAGTAAACAGTAAATTTCAATTATCGTTAGTATATAAAGTATTTCCAATTTATGATTTTAAAGTTGCTGTTTTATGCATTTGAATTACAATCGAATATAAAGTATAGGCATTGTTTTTTGAAAAATAATTTTGATGTTGCACTTCAAGCAAAAAAAATACACGAATGTCTGTAAATACAAGGGGCATAATATTTTTATATATTAAAGAGAATTATAAATGTTTGTATAATGGTGTATTGTAGGTAATATAAGAAATAAAGTCTATTCTATCGCAATTCCATAGATGTTAAGTTAACCAACGAAAAAATGCCTTCTGATTATTTTTGTAACAAAAATATTTTCTATCCTGCGCTTGCCTTTTTTTTATTTGCTAGGCATTGTTTTGTTTTTGGGCTTATAATGATAATCAATGCAAAAAACTGCTTTTAAACTATTTATAGAACGCTAAATTTGTTAAATATTATAAAAAACATATTATAGTTCACTTTGGCGGTTTTTTTTAATTAAATACAGATGCAATTAGTAGAATTAGCAGTTTTACAACTGTTAAATATTTTTTATATCTATATTAATACAGCTTAATTTTTTAATAATGATACTTAAGATTTTATATAGGTTGATACATTTATTTTATTTATTTATGAGTTAATTTTCTTTTTACTAATTTACTCTATTTAGACGTGGTCAGCCCATAGGGAATATTTCACAACACCTTGATGCTCCTTTGACACCTATCCCTGATCTATCCTCATTAACTGTTCTTCTTCTCTCAAATGTGATGTTTGACATACATTATAAATGATTATACGATGCATACTTAATTTAACTTAAAAGATATTAAAATTTAATTACATCTGTTTTAGGGTGATTGTATGAGCAAACTTAATATATTATAAAGAAAATTAAATATTTAAGACTAATTTTACTAATTATTTCATATAATTATAGCATAAATAATAAAAGCAAAATAAATTCACAAAAAAGAAATTGATTAAGAAGACACATGTTAAAAATAGTTAAAAAAAGTGAATTTTATATTATAATTTCAATTATAAATTTTTTAAACGTATAATTCTTATGCTTGCTTTTATACTGACAACTCTATGATGAAATTCTAAACACATGACTATATATTAATGACTAATAGAATATAATTCTAAAATCTTGGCATTATAAGCATATGATATTATTTAAAAAAATATTCTTATTCATAATTTTTAAAAATCAAATTATGTACTTTTAATTACAACCACAACGCATCACTGAATTCATTAGTATATAATCACAACGAATTACCCTCAAACGGGCGGCCTATCCGATTAGGAAAGTAAAACCATCCAAAAACTGACAAGCCGAGAATAAATTAGTTGGTTAAAGTTAGATACGCCGAAATTGTGCCCGAATATCGAATGATTCCTGCTACATTTCGCAACAATATAGGTAACTGTAATGCGGCGGTGGTAGCATAGTTAACCAACTTCGATGACTAGATAGAACGACACCTCTTCTCTATATCGACTAACGCCTGGTAAAATAAGTCTAATCTCGGATATTAAGCTAGTTACAGGTGATAAGAAAGAATCACTCGCGAGGATGCATCTGTAAGCAAAATTCAACAGAAAACTCACTAAAAGAAGATACAAACGAGTAAAAATAGGCTATTCGTTACTAAATTTATTTTAATTGAGGACTAAATTACAACATATTTCTTAATATAGTATATTATGCAAATACAATATCATAAAAGGCACAAATTGAATCATGTGATAAATTAAAACTATAGGATTGAATGAAACCCTTGAACTAATATGTCTTGAAAAGTTTAAGTATCTAGTAAGATGTAAGAAAAGTAGATATGATCAAGACTATGATATTACGTATTTATAGAAATCAATCACGTTATGCTTGAAAAGAAACCCCAAAATCAAAAAAATACAACTAAGATAAGAATTCAATTATATATAAATCTAAATAAACAAGATTTTAGACTAGTTAATTAAGTTGATGTTTAAAGAGTAAATAAAACATTGCATATAAAATTATTTTAGATAATATTATCTTTGTATTTTTTTCTAACTTATAAATCTTGAAATAAGAAGATGAATCGAGGAAGCTTGTAAATATAATGAGGTGGAAAGAAGTATATTCCAAACTCGTTATTTAGAGCAAACTAAAGTTCTGCTTGAACAACTATAAAAAGCTAAAAATCAAACTAACCCATAAATAAAAATCAATTTTTTTTCTGATAGACAAAAATTATTCCATATGTTATAGCTTGGGACAGTGTGATGTCATAATATCATAAAAGATATCTGAAAGAACTCGAAGTAACTAACCAGATTGCGGTTCATATACAAACCTTGGTATTGAGAAAAACTCTTGAATTAATAAGTCCTGAGCGAATGAGAGGTATTCAAAAAAGTTCAGACACGAGAAGTTATCAATACGCTCTGCGCACGAGAGATCAAGCAAGTTGTACTTCAGAACAAAAACTAAAATTATAACGAATAATTTAGCCCTAGAATAAATAAAAAATTTTCTTATAGAAATAGAACATAGCAAAAGTTAATCAAAATGGAAGGTAAATTTGAATTTTTAAACACATAAATAATTTTGGTAAAAAACTTAATCCATAAATACTTAAAATTGTATAAATTCTGCTTTGATATACATAATTTACGGAAGTTAGAAATGTTTAAAAATTGTTTTTGGATATATATTTTTAATAAATATTGAATTAAATGTCTTCTTTCGAGTAAAAAAGATCAGAAACCTCTCGTGCCTCATCTAGCCCAATTTTATTACCGTATGCCTTCATCAAAGGCAATAAGCTAATAATATGTCTCAACCCGAATTTTCCACACAAATATTCGATTGCTTCATCCCCCAATTCGATATTCTCTTCATCCAATCTTGCTAGAACAATTTTCTTAATATCGTCTTTATGATTTTCTTTCATATTAATAATTAAAAGACGTTCCACAAAATCTTTTGGCATATCCAAGACATTATCTTTCTTATCTAAATTTATTTTATTGGTACTAAGGATGATTAGTGGACTAAACTGACTTTCCATTATTTTAGAAAGAAAGGAGTAACACTCGGTATCAAGTATAGAAGCTTCATCAATAAATAAAATGCCTGGGATTATTTCACAATTACCTTGTTTCAAACTATCAAAAACTATTTTATTAACATCATTTCTCAACTTATCACTGATTTCTAATTTTTTCTGATGGGTAATTTCTTTTATTGCCGATAAAATATTATGTTGAACAGGTTTTGAATTAGAAACATCCAAATCATATAAACTCAATTCCTGTACAATTTCACGTTTCCTACACACTTCATTTTTAGGCAATGGAACATAATGTTCAGCTTCGACATCAGTATCATTCATAAAGGCTTCGCTTTTACCCAATCTTTTTATAATTCCTGAATTTGATTCCACATAAATTATATCTCCAATAGTAATTTTTTCTTTTTCAATGATATTGAAAAGGGATGGACTTAAGGAGATTTGTTTTGAACCTTTATTGGTTTTTAAAACCAAATCAATGCTTTTTATTTCTTTTTTTCCTGACCTATATCGATTTTCTTCTTCTAAAATTTTGAAATCGGTAACTTCGCCTTCAAAGATATCTTTTACTTCACGTATTCTTACTTTTATTGACATACGAACGTGGGAATATAAAACTTCAGATTTACTGATTTCTGATGAGAATACTTCTGGTCCAGATAAAAAAGTAAATGGTATTTTCTTCCCTAATTCTTTGGACATCGCAATCGCAAGTGCTGTTTTTCCCGAACAGGTTGGGCCTGTTAATAATATTCCTCGACCGGATATCTTTTTTTGCTTGACCATGTCTACTATTAATGATGCTGCTTCACGGGCTTCTTCCTGCCCGATTAATGTGTTTTTATCTTCGATGGATATTCCCATATTGGTTAGTCCTAAACTTTTTATATGTGAGTGTGCTGTCAATTTCTTTGTATTCTTTTCCATTTATGGGGCCTTTTAATTCTGTCTCTTCTAGTGTAAAAATTATTAAATTTAGAGTTTGTTTAAGAATCAATGTGAGCACATTAAAATCAAACAAATTGTGCCGAGAGCAAAAAATAAAATTATAACTATAAATTTGGCCTATAAATTAATTGTTTTCTATGTAAATACCAAATTTTTTGTGCTACTTTTAGTCTGAGAAATAATTTAATTTTATATTTTAACTGCTATTTTTTAAATAATGTGACTTTAATGAATAATAAATAAAGAGGCTTTATGAAATATTAAATTTTGTTTTTTTTAGGAATTAATTGTTATTTACAGTTTTTATGAAATTATCAAAACATAGAGCCTCGGAAGGAATTTTAAATTCAAAGGTTTTTCAAATAACAAATAAAATTCATGATTTTTATAAAATAAAAAATCTAAGGGTATTTTTAAAATTTATAAAATTAAGTGTTTTTTTGAAATTTTAAAAAACTTTAGCTTTTTACGTTGCATTATCTGATTTTTTAACGCAAGCCGTATGTAAATTTTAACACAAACATGCTAGTTTTATTTATAATAATTAGTTTATTATATTTTTTTACAATCTTTTATATGATCTTATAAATATAAGCTCAATATAATTTACCTTACAAATATTTTAGAAAAAAATTTAGAATATTGAGGCACTTAATTATCCGATTGTCGGAAATAAAATCTATATTAATTATTATGGACAAGTATATGATATTTTTTGATTTTATTTGTTATTTACAATGGGATTCTGTACTTGTTGTAGACATAATTATTTCATTCAAGTATACTTTAGAAAAAATTATAATTAATCTATATTGAACGACAACTGTGTCTATAAATAATTTATCACTATACAATAAAATAATTTTTTTTGGATGTTTATATAATGTATTATAAATCAATGTTCTATTCTTCGTATTTGGTTTCTATATCTTCATCATTAAGTATCGACTTTTAAACTAGACAAACACTGAAAAATTTAATTTTAATGCCTCTTTTTATAGTTTATATGAAAAATAGCCAAGCATGCTTGTAAATAGTATATATCATCGTTATAATCATTCAAGATTTTTACATTGATAATTCACGCCTTTTGTGGTACAAACCACAATTGTGACTTTAAATTTATAAGGGCATTTAAATGTCTTATTGGTCTTACAAGCTTTCAATAAATCAAAGATACCTTTAATATGTTGGGTATATATATGATCTTTTTATCGCATAACTTTTGTAAAATTTTAAATCATATTCTACTTTAAATATTTTTAAATATAGCTATTTCTCAACATTATTTTATGAACGTATACCTACTCTACCTTTGGCATATTTTCTATAGAAAAATAGATAAAAAGATTATTTATAATATCCAAAAAAAGGTTATTTTGATATAAAACCTTGCTATATAAATTTGTTTGTGGCTTGGTGTTTTCTTATGCTCTTTATCAACCAGGCCAGACTTTTATTCCACTTAAAACAAGTCAAGCACATTTTATTTTATATTATTTAATGCAAATTTTTATTTGTTTCTTATTATTATGAATTTTTAATGTGATATTACTCTATTACTCTATTTACGCAATAATATCGTCCCTTTAGTTGACGGCAATAGGTTCTTAATATATGATTGTTGATATTCAGCGACTTAAACATTCAGAATATATAGTTGTTTTGATTTTATCCACAATCAAGCAAAGATGTATATATGAATCATAAATTCTAATATTTTTTTAACTATCATATACTGAAGAATTCCTCTAATTTTTTATATTGGCATTGTGATTTCAAAATTGTTAATCGTATTTTTCTAATATACAAATATAAAGGATATTTGATCATAAATATTTATTTTCTGATTCCACTGTGTCTCTTTATATTGTTTATTATAAAATTAAACCAGATTTTTTCTTATTTTTAAGTTCCTTTATTATCATAATTTCTGTGGAGAATAATATCATTAGTCTTAAGACCTTGGTGTGTAACAAGTAAAAATATTTTTTGCATCTGCAAGTCAGGTAATCAATTTTTTTAAAAACCTTTCATCGGTGTTGTAAGTTTACTTTTTTTCCAAGAAAACCATTCTTTCTTATGAGAATCAGAATAAAGCTTTTATGACATTAATAAAAAAATCTTTTTTATTAACATAATTTATCAAATAATATACATTTTTTAATAAGTAAAGTTCATGGTTTAGTTTACTTCCGCTACCATTGAATTATTCTTTATTTTATCCTTTTTATTTATTAAACATGTAGATGGACCGTAATTTTACAAAAAGATGCAATAATTAGTTGAACACACATTATCACTCTTCTTCTACTTTTAAGATTCTTTTGTCCAAATAAAATATATTTAATAATGATGAAACTGTTTTTAATATTTATCATTCCAATCAAAGAAAAATTCCCGTATTTTCAAAATTTGTCTACCTCATATATTTATAAGTTGATTAAAACGGTTTACTATTCTATAAATAGATTCGGTTACTTTTTGCAAGTTTTTGTATAAAATTTGAAAAAAAAAGCTACTTAAAGAGCGTGAAACAAGAATGTCTAATAAAATACATGTCTTTAAAATTAAAATTCGCTTTGATCAGTTTGTTTTATTATAATAATTCTATGAAATACCTTCTAGAAGAAAATGAAAGCACGCATGTGCTGTCTTTCTGTTTAATTTTATTCATATTTTTCGGGAAATTTATCAAACTTAAATATTAAGTAAAAAGCAGATTTTTTTTTATCTAGTCTAAAGCATAAAAAAATATATCTTTTTGTTTCATCTGGTAAAATTTCGGTTTTTTAGATATTTGTATATCTTTATAACAAAATAATTAATTTTGATGTGGAAAACGTCTTCTAAGGTTAAATTACCAGGGGGTATTCTACTGTTAACAACTGTGTGTTTCTAGAAAAACACTAAAAAAATAACATTTAGAACCATCAAATCGATTTTACATAATAAATTTATTTTATTTTGATGGTTTTACACAATTTACGTATTTTGTCGTATCTTTCTCAATGCATTTATGATCTTTATTTGTAAAATTAAATATTTCTAAGGTCTATGTTTATTATTGTCAATGTACACTACACCCATATTTATTACTACTTATGCTTAATTTGACTGTTTTTCGATTTTTTTTTCGGGGTAATTAACATGATTTTTTTGTGGTAGTTTATATAGTTTTATATTTTTTCTTTTAGAAGCTTGCAACATCTTCTCATTTTTTTTTCAAAAGTTCTAATAAGAATAATATTCCAATAAAGCATATTTAATTGTAATTTCATATGAGGCCTAATTACTGGCAATATCAATAACTTTCAAATTTAATATATTAAAAAATATTCTCTTCATATAAATATTTTCATAAATTCACCTAATATCCGCAAAATAATATAGCATATCAGAATGCTTTATTTAGTAAGTTTTTAATTTTCTACACATTTGCTCTCCCCTTCTATTATAAAATCCTATAATTTACTTTTCTGCCTCATTACAAATGTATATATGCTTTATAAGAGCAAATGAAAGTCTTTTGTTATATTTAAATTAAATCTAATGTTTGTAAATATTTTTTTTTATTTCTGAATTTTATATTCATATAATTTTTTTGTTTTTTTTTCATGTAATTTGTTTATATTTTCTGTAAAAAATCGTTTTTGTCTTTTTAATTTCCGTGAATTTACAGAAAATTTACTCTAATTTAAAAGATAAGAAATTGATAGGTAAATTTTTATTTTTATACGCTGTTTGCTTTTTTTATATGATGATGCTTCTTTTTAGAACATCTTTGAGATGGTTCTACCTGGATGACCGAACGGTTTGCAATATTCGGGTGTTACTTAACATTTTAGGGTGATTCATTAAGGATTATTACAACATCATTAAAATCCTTGATCATTTTTTAGAAAATCTAGTTTCTCGATATACTTACCAAAAAAATTATTTCGTGATCGTGTCTTCTTTCCAATCAATTTTTCTAGATTACAAGGGCCGTTTTTTTGGCAGCCAACTTTTTTCTTAGTAATTCATTAAGCTAATTAAAATATGAATGTTTAAAAATATTAAACTGAATTGCAATATTATCATAAAAAGAAGCTCTGGTGTTGGCTAGCTATTTGCGCTTAAAGTTTAGCGCATAAAGTTTTATATATTCTTGCAATGAACGTCTTTCATTAAAAATTAGTGTAGTTATAAATTCATTTAAAATTATAACAGATACCCTTTTTGACCTTAAACACAATTTTCTTCAATTTTTTTAATAGTATATTTTATTTATTTTACCACTGAATATATATTTTATTGCATTTTTAGTGCTTTTTCTTTGCCTCTGCAATATTTGTGCGGTATTAATATTATCTTCTAATAACAGAATCTATCATCCACACATTATTCAGTTGTGCCTTGGTCAGCAAATATATTTTGAAAAATTAAAATCTAAGCCAAACTCATCTATGAAAATTATGTGTTATCATTGAATTAAATTTTTTTCATTAATTTAAAGACATAAAGAATGGAAAAAATATTGAGATAAGAATATTTTTTATACGGTTTTACCATTTTTAAAATATTTTAACTTTCAAAATATTTAAAAGGAATTGGCCTGTTCTGAACTCATAAAAAACCCAGGCAATTGAAATTTTGAAAAAAAAATTAACATGATTTTATGCTTCTTCTAAATATTATCGTGAAAAAAAGAAAAATAATCCTTATTTTTATATAATATATCCAAAACTTCACTAGGATTTGTAAAAAGGAGTAAATCCAATAAAAAAAACACAGTCATTCAAAAATACGACAATTCATATATATATTATTTACTTTTAAGAATGCTTATTTGTCTGAAGAGTTGCAGCTATAATATTTGTCTGAAATCCAAAACTTTGTTGCGTAATTTACAAAAATTATCATAAAATATTTATGAAAATATAAATCAAAAAATAATATTAAATTTGAAAAAAAAACATAGATATATATATGAAATACGTGGTGCGATACATCAAATATGCTATAGATGCAAAATAAAACATCAATGTGCTTTCTAATTTGCACAAATAGCATTAATGAACTTTAAATGCGAAGATCTTAGGTGATAAAATAAGTAAATCTACAAAAATATCATATTTTCAGATTTAAACTTACTAAAATTTAGCATACTAATGTTTAATGCACTGAAAAGGTATTGATAAAATTTAACCTTTTATAAAATAATAAAACTATATATGCCGAATAAAAAAGCAAAGAAATGGTTTATATACTTTAAAAATTATATTTTTTATATATGCTATATAAATTAAAAAAAATAACTTGTTTTACATTATAATTAATCTAAGCAGTTTATATATAATAACATTATAAAATTGCAAAAAAAAACACATAAATTTTTCTAAGTAAAGTCAAGCACAAAATCATACCATTATTTAAATCAAAACATCTAAAAAATATAGGTTACGCTCTCAATAATAATAAATTATGCAAATCATGATATCCAATGTATGCTATAAGAAAACTTGTGTGAATTCATTATCTGTTTTTGTTATGGCATGGTTTTTATTTAATGAATTCTAATTGATTAACGCAAAAAAAATTATTTTCCAAGTATACTTGTATGTATCTATATAAAAAGTGATGTCCTAATTTGGATAAAATAACGCATAAAAAACAATTAAAATTGCAAGAAAAATTTTTTAAATGCACAAACCCAATGAACAAGATTGAAAAAAACCAAAGTTAATGGCTTATTCTTATACTTTTTTCATTTTGTACGTTTATACGAGCAAAAATCTATACTTCTATAAAAATAACTCCAATTTATTAAATTTACTTTAGTAGAATCTTAAAATGTTATATGCTTTCATTAATGATGTATTTATATTATTGTAGGGCACAAGTTGCAGCATAGAGCACAAAAGTACATTCCTTCTTAATATAGATAACTATTAATGTTTATTTACAGTAAAATTCTGGTTTTTCATTCAATCATACAAATGATTTTCTTCTATGCAAAGTAAAACTTTTTATAAAATAAAGTTTTATTGTATTAAAAGTAGAAAGAATAGATTTAAATATTAAATTTATATTTTCGTTTATAATTCATATTTTTTTACAATAAACAACAATATAAATAAATTTATAACAATTGTTTAAATTGAAATTTAAATCATTTTTTTGTTAAAATAAGTCTATTTCAGATATAAGGCGCTATCGTGACTCAAAGCTTATTAGATAATAAATACTATTAAAAGATGAGGGCAATGAATAACTTTAAAATATCATTTTTTCGTGTGTTAGTTACATTCTATTGATAATTAGTCATTAATAGATAGATCATCTATGTGCAGCATACAAACAAATAATTTGTAGAACATCTAACTCTTTTCAAAATTATTTCATATCAAAGCATACAAAAATGAAATTCTTACATTTTTTGCAATCATGGTATCTATTTCTTGTTTATTTATATTTTAAAACGTCACTTACTTTTGCAAATATAATAAAATATGCGTTTCTAGCAGTATTTATTATTTAAAAATTTTCTTTGTATTTAATAAATAAAAATACAGAAACTGAAAAAATACACATTTTATTATTCTATAATATTAAAAAAACGAATTACATGTGATTTAAACTAACATTTATCGAATAAATCTATAAAATTGATGTTATTTGAAGCTTTATCAATAAAATTAAGTGTTAAAGATAAATTACATTTTTATCGTCCCTCACAATATTTAGAAACTTAAATGCATGCTTTGACTTTTATATTTTAAAAACTGCGCACTGAAAAGATATTCGATTGTATTTATGTAAGTCGAAGTCAGAAAAATAAACAATAAATGACAAAATATACAATAAAATACCTTCATTTTTGTATTTTGTACATTATAAATTTGATAATTATGATTTTAAATTTAGTTTGTCATTTTTTGATAAATATTTGTTAATTTAAATATCTTTTTAATTTTTTAAAAAAATATGGTTATTTTATGATATCAAAAATATGTGGAACTTCCAGGTGTTTTAAACTTCGTATTTTTTTACAAAAAGTATAAATAAAAAGCAAAATAAACGAATCTTCATTCACAATCACAATATAAAGAAAAAAAATCTACACCTAATTAAAAAATTCTGAAGTTATTATTATCTACACGACATTTTAAACATATATTTTTGTATTTATGTATATATAATTTTTGTAATATACAATAAATAATAACTAAATAATTTTGAAAATTTTTTACTGCTAATTAAATGAAAATAGTCTATCACGAAATTTTGAAACTTGATAATCTACATTGAATTGATAGCAAATCAAGGTGGATAAATATCATAAAAATTAAAGTTTCCGAATTTTTAATATTTAAATTCATGCATCTTATGGGCTTAAAATTAATTTTATGATCTAACAAAAAGAACTCGTGGTATTTTTGTATATAATATTTTATTCTCGTGTTCCACATGTAAAATTAGCATTTTTTTGTACTTGAAACTTTGATTTCCCAAGCTTCAAAAAGAGTGCATAATGTTTTAATCAATATTTTGTAATCTTATCATTTTTTAAGTAAATTTACGTCCATGTGTTATTTCATATTTTTGATTCAATAAATGATGTGAAATTATCATCACTTTCAATCGAAACTGATTATGCTAAAAATAAAATTATTTTAATGCATGTTAAGGAACATTCTATTTATTAAAAAATTCATGGAAAATGAGATAAATAATATTCTTAAGATTTTTGTTGATTAAAGCTTTGAGTAAAAAAAAATAGATTAAAAAAGGCGAAAATAATTTAGAGGTTTTACCCTATAAACTTATATAGTTCTTAGAATATGAAAATCAAAAATTGAGTATCAAACATGTAGCAGATTTTTATCTAAATAATGACAAAACTTGATTGATTAATTAATGAAATGTTGCGTAAACTAAGTTTTTTTTACAGATAAACATTTTATATTTTTAATCAAGTTTATTGCATAAAAAGCAACTCAATGTCTAATTTTTATAAAATGATTTTGTATAAGATTTAAATATAAGAAAGTTATATTCATAGTTTTATTCGTTTTATGAAAGAATCCATAATATTCGAATAATAAAGAAATTTTTTGTTGTGTTATCTTTGAATGATAAATGCGATATACTAAAATCTTTTTACATGATAATGTTATATATTTATAAAAGGTTATTAGCGTATTAAACAACCTTTCTTGTTTTCAGAATTGGTTTTTTTTATTAAATGAGGACTTAGAATATTTAATAAATTCATTTTATCTATAATGTTTGGTCGAATAAAATTTTATTAAAAAATTGAAAAACTATGTAGATATTTATGGGAATACGTCGTCAAAAACGTTGTAAATTTTTGTTATATGTGCAAAAGGTACCGTTAATTACATTTCGATACCCCTAAAAGACCGGTTTGAGCCTTCTAAAATAACAAAATTTATTTTTTTTTATGAAAAATGATTCACCCTGGTGATTCTGGTTTGTTCTTATATGAAAGCCATATTTATATAATATTATGCTTCTTAAGGCCTATATAATTTAAGGAATATCGATATAATAAAAAATGTGAACTTAATCTTTGGGTTGGTAAACATCGATATGTTTTTTTATAACAGCATTTTAGTATATGAATAAAAATTTAGGCCCTGTACACCAAAAATGAAGGACCATCTTTGGTCTCTTCACTAAAATTAAAAAATAATGATTTAATTTTTTTAGAAATAAGTGGTTTTGAATATTTTAAATTTTCAATGCATTATATAAGAGAAAAAAATTTCGCACTGGGATAAACTGTAGAAATTCAATAAATTCGCAAAAAAATATTAAAATTTCAGACCTAACAAAATTTGATCGTCAATTATCATATGATATTGAGCCGTTTCTTTATCTTTTTTTTCACAACATTTTTATTATATTTTCACATTCAAAAGCTTACAAGAATTAGAAACTTTATTTGATTGTTTTGTAATCCTCAGAAGCCAACATGAAATTTTTGATGGAAGTTATTATACTTATACGAGCAATAGTATAATATTTTAAATTTATAAGATTTTTTTTATTGATGTGGGCTGAATTGTTATTAGGATTTTGCAAAGTATTATTTTGAAGTGATAAAATGAAGAAATTTCAAATGTAAATAGAATAAGTATTTCTCACATGAAACATTTATAATTCTGATGAACATTACCCTATATTTTTCACAAAGCCAAAATTCACTTTACTAGTTTATTATTTATCAGAATTCAGATTTTTAAAACGCTCAACCCAATATCATACTATAGTCGTGGTCTATATAAAATAGATTTTATAAAGATTCGCAGATTCAGTAATATTTATCACAAGCATCCTCAACTTTTATCTTTAGTTTTTGTTTTATGAATAAAAAAACATTATACATTTTATCCTTTGAATAAAATATGAATTCAAATTTTCAAACCTTTTTACGCGGATCGCAGATATGAAATGATCGTATAATTCATATAAAATGCACTATATACGATATATATTATTTTTATAGAATTATATTTAATTCCACGAGCCTTTAGAATATGAAACTATTAGTTTATTTATCCAAAACAAACTAATAGAATAGAACATTCGAAATAATTACTGTCTCAAGAAATGGCTAATTAATGTCTAATTTTATAAATAATTAATAGAGAAGTGAATATTATGAAGGTAAATTTTACAATTATATTTATATCTTGGTTATCGGCACTAAGGATAAGAGAAGGACGAGAGGATCGTCTATACACTTCAATGCCATCGTCTAGAGTTTTGTCTCAAAGTTTAGCACTACGAGACGAAAGGAATGAATCGAAAAACAGAAGAAAAAAGGTTTTACAGGAGGATCAGGATCGACTTCAGCAGAAGGTGACCGAAGACGAAAAAGATAGGGAAGAGGATGACACAGAAGACGAGGATACAGAAACATATGGTGATAGTGATTGTTCTTGGTATGATGGTGAATCCGGATTTCATAGTGATTATACGGAGTTTACTACCAAAACTGATTTGTTAATGAAAGATAATGTTAACACACCAAAGTCTATCGATTAAAGTACGTTCAAAAAAAGTATTTAATTTTTATTAATCCCTTTTTAATATGTACGGTTTACAAATTTACAGTAATCAGACTAAGCTGACTAAACAGAAAATAATGGAGATATTTACGAAATATAAAGATTATCCTGGAAGTTACGAACAAACACTTATTTTTAATCCTAAAGTCGGAGACTTATTTGTAAAAGAAAAAAACATGGAATATTTTGATGGAAATGTGTATCGAAAGTCAAACGTCATTAATGACGATTTATTATCAGCAAAAATAGATAGATCGGATAAAATACTACGAATTACAATTACTGATTCATTGAGTCCAATAGAAATTATTCATTATGTCGGAAGAATTAACTGCAAAAAAACTGGAATAAATAATTGGGAGCTTTATTGTAAAAATATAAATGAGCTCAACTCATTTTGGTCAAGTGTTTTTAATGGAAGCAAGACAAAAGAATTTAGTGAATATAAAGTTGATATGGTATATTTGAGAAATCTTTATGAAAAATTGCAGAAAGAAATCGAAAGATAGATTTCTTTACGCATATAAAATAAATTTGAATATTTTTCGCATTTTGAATTGCACTTTGTTTTGATATTAAATCAAGATAAATGTAAAATTTGAATTTATTTTTTGCTTATATGTTATTTTAAAAATACAAAGCTGTTAATCAATCATCAATTACAAAACACGGAATATATCATATTTGTAATAAACTATAATATAGTAATAAACGAATTAACGAACAAACGAAATACGCATACTTATTGGTGATGATTATAAAGTCTTATAAAAGCATATGTATGTGACGATAGATAATTTACTATCTATAAATTTAATATTTTAATACGAAGTGGCATGATATGCCTATTAAATTCTATATTTATTGATCTTCAAAAGGGGTTATCGATGAGGATCATAGTAGATGAAGAGTTGGTGAAAAGTATTCATAAAGTTTGCTCCAAGAATTGTATCACACAATAGGCTTGAGAAATATACATGATAAATCAAAACAAAAAGACCCATAAATAAAATAAATATAGAACCTTCAAGCCATCTAAACATAAGTAAAAGCATTTATACGAACAGAGGATTAAAATATCCCAAAAAACGGTTTAAAATAATAATTTCCCAGTTCAATACGTTTTGAAAAAGTATGAATATACTTTTTAATTCATTTTTTTGTTATTTTTTTGTTATTTTTTTGTATCCTTATGTTTTTTTAACTGTGATATTAATACTGTACACTAAAAACGTGATTAGTGATTCTTTAAATTTATTCCTCGATAAACAAAAAAAATAATGCCCAGAAAATCAAATTGAACATTTTTCCACAATATATAAAATTATAATTATACTAAAATATAATTTTTAATCATACCCGACTAGACATTTTCGTCTACAATAAAAAGAAAAGTTTGATCACGTTAATTAAGTAGAAATAAAAAGTGTGATAATCCAATAAAATATTGAAAAATGATAAGCTAAGAATTAAAAATTAATTAGAAAATAAACCCACCCTTATTTACAAATTTAGAGCTCGAATATTTACCTACGGCATAAATTGGGATCGCATTGTTGCAAAATATCATAAGTTGTATATTAAAGAGTTGGCAATGCTAACTGGAGCAGAATCATACGCACAAACAATAGGATTGAGGAAGTCACTTTAACTAATAAGTCTTGATATTTAAAGCAATGAGGAAGATTTTAAAGATGATGCGGTTGAAATAAGTATCAGCCAAACCTGTCTATAGAGCAATCTAAAGTTTTCTTGAACAAATATAAAAAGTTCAAAATCAAATTAACCCAATAAAATAATAACATACATTATGCCCAATATCGCAACATGGGATGAAGTGGTAGCACAATATCATAAGGGTTACCTAAAATAACACGAATTTCAAACCAAATCGTGGCATATACACAAATTATAGGATGAAGGAAAACCTAAAATTAATGGCCTTTAAAAGAGGTTAAGGAATAAGATGATACAGTCAAAATTTTAGATATGACGATTCCACGTGGAAATCAATTAAGTTAAGATTGAAAAAAATATAATTCAATCGAAAAATCAATCTATAAATATAATTAATATATTAAACCCAAGATTTCGTTGGCGCAATTGGTTTAGAAACGCTTTAATAAGTGCTCGAGTTCCAACCGCAAAGCACCCCGTATTCATATGAAAATAGTCATAAAGGGAATACCCGCAAGGAGGCAGTCTGTCGAAACTAGAAAAAAAAACTATAATAAGGCAGAAAAGCCGCGAATAAACCAGGGGTTGCCGTATAAAACGCCTAAATATGCCCGAATATCGAATGAAGCCTGCTCTGTTCATCAAGGATACCGGTAAGTGTAGAGTATTGTTCTTAACACAATATATTAGTGGCATGAAGTATATACAATCTCAATACTCCCACACATTGATTACCATCTGATAAATAGCCTTAATCCACGGCTATGAAACTAGTAACAGAAGATGTGAAGAACCACACAAATGGTGAATCAGATAAGAAAAGGGTTCTAATAGTCATAAGCGAACATCATAAAAATTGATATAAACGAGTAAATAAAAAACCATATTGAACTCGTTTTGAAATTACAAAAATCATAGCCAATATTAATAAGTTAGGAATAGCAGCCGAAGGCAAAAATATGCATAAACTATGGGATTTTCGTAAAAACTAGCGATAATAAGTCTTTAAATCTAAAGATGTATTCGGGAATTTTATAAATAATGAGCTAAATCAAGTATCAACAAGTCTATTCTATAAATCAATCTAAAACTTATATCTTGAAAAAATAGGAATTACTAAAATCAGATTGGCCTATGAACAAAAAAAAATGTGATTAAATCAAAAAAGTATTAGATTTAGTGATAAAATTTAACAGGTTCAAAAATATCGGACCTTAATTATATTCAACAAATGCGCCATAATTGGCTACTAAAAAACCCCCGTAATAAATCTCAGCACGTTTTATATTAAATTCATAAATAAAAATTCGCATATATTAATATTTTTGAATAGACGTAAATCATTAAAAAATTTAAAAACACATAAAATCAAAATGTTAAATATAAGATAATTTTTTTTCAAAATAAATGATAGCTAGTCTCCCAACACATGCTCTTCTCTTTTTAAAACGAACTTTTGCTTTATATTGCACAAAAATTTATAGCTTAAAATAATCACAGGATTCATGTTTGTATGAATGAGTTTAGTTTTACGGTAGAAATTACAAAAAAAACAATAAACATATTATATTTATTTATGGCATGTAAAAACAAAAAATACAGAACTATTTTATTTTTTATTGCAATAAACAAGATCAATGCTTGATTACGATGATTATAAGTTTCTTTCACAATAAAATTTTATAAAAGGGCACGAGTCGTTTCAATTATACATCGAAAAATTCATAAGAAATTCGAAATGTGATAAAAAAAAGAAATTTTAAAGAATATGATGTGTATTGGACTTTAGCATTTATATCATTATATATTTACTAAAGGATATGTATATTTCAATGTACTATGAGAAAAAAAACAAAAAAAAACATTTTCATCAGTAGAAAAAATTTACTTAAAGCACAAAATATTTAATTTGTTATAAAATCACGATTAAAGGTTTATTTTTATTATTTTATAATTATAGATTACATAAACTAATATGAAAAAAAGGTTATTGATTCAAAAAAAATCTGATCTAATTGGCTCTTTTTGCACATTGGTGAGTACATAACATCGATACACATTTTTCTTGAACAAAATAAATTTATTTCTTTATAAGCCAATATAACTCTGCATAAAATATTTTATATCAACCCATGCTTTTTCTTATAGAATAAATTTATAATTTTATGGTAACAGGACAAAAATGACTCGGTGTCTTTTTCTATCTAATATTTTGAATTTAATGTGATTTTATTAAGATATAAACGACGATACGAATAAAAGCCATTAGAATGTAAATGTATTAAAAATATGGATAAAAAAATACTTATAAATAGATATAAATCAAAGTTAATATCCATTATTATGCCTGCATAGCAAAATGTATGTAGCTTCATTTACTAGAAGACATTCTCTTAAGAGTAGATTAAGTCTTTATAGATTTTAACTACACATGTTAGGAAAAAAATTGGTTTTTATAATAGTTTAGATGAGAATTAGTGTCCCTTTTTGTTTAAAAGTTTCGTTAATTGAAAATATTTTCTTATTTTTAACCTGTATTCATATTTTTATATAAAATTGATGCAACCAAAATTTATAATTATTGATATTTACATATGTTTTGCAATTTTCATAATTTTTTAAGAGCCCACTGGCATCCCACAAATTTATTTCGGCTGGAAAATAAATTAAAATATAACAGATTACGAAATAGAGTTTTTATAAAACAAAATTTTCATATATATTCATCTGCATATTAATATGCAAATTTATATATTTATCAATGTGTTTTTAAAAGCATAAACATTTTTTTACGGAAATATATGAATTTTACATATAATATAATAATTTAAAAAAAATATATAAGAGAAATGAATCTTAAATAGCAAGACAAAAATTATCCCATATGTTATAAAATGGGACAGTGTGGTGACACAATTCATAATAGGTACCTGAAGGAATTATATGTTACGAATCAGGCTGAGTCATATATACAAACCTTGGGATTGAGAAAAACCCTTGAATTAATAGGTCTCGAAAGAAGGTGGGGTATTGAAGAAGATTTTGGGGTGGAGAAGATAACCGAAAGTATAAATACGCTGTGTACACAAGGAATCAAGAAAGATAAGCCTGAGAACAAAAACTAAATTACAACTATAAATTTAGCCCATAAATAAAAAATAAATAAATATTTACATATAAAATACAAAGATAATATAAATCATAAAAAAACTCGTTTTAAGTGTTCAAAATAACTCCCAACATAAAATTTATTTGTTTAATTTTGTTTTCAACTAATTACCACAAAAATTATAGATTATTTAATATAAAAATATAACTTTCCTATTTTATTAAATCGCAAAAAAAAATATACTTAGCCAATAATATTGACATTATGGAAATCATATGCTTAGAGAATTATTATTCAATTTTATTTTTTAAATAGATTTTCGGCATAATATTAATATAATAATAATCAAGGGTATTTGTATTAAGATATTATTTAAAATAAAAGACTTATTTAAATTTCTTAGTTTTGCTTTATACAGTGAATTATAGGTTTTAAATAAATCATGGAACATTTGATCTGACTTCCAAATTTATAAAATGCAACAAATAGACCCATGCATGTTTTTTAAATTCAGAGAATTGTTTTAAGTGGTATCTGTATTTAAAACATAGTTTGTTACATAAAACTTAGATTACGATTGCCAAAACTGTCAATTCCCTAAATTATTTTTTATATAGAAATCAAAAGTTACATTGAAAACATATTATAATTTTTTTGTTGAGTAAATACAAAAATATGATTTTCCCATTTATACGTGCAGAATATTGATGTGCAAATTATTAAGTTTCTTGCAAAAAATTCATATTGTTTCTTTCCGAAAAGCTATTTAAAGGTTATAATTCCTCGAAATATTTTGCATAATGACTTAAAGGCAATGTTGATAAATTTAAAAATAATTCGACAAATATTTTCAAATAAATGCTAGAAGAAATGATTTTATAAAATTAAAGCACATTTTTAAATTAAAAAAATTAGTATATAGAAAATACAATTTACTTATATTTAGAAAAAAAATGAAAAAATTTAGAAACTGGTATTAATTATTATATCAGTAAGACATAGATCAATTTGCTCGTTAATGAAATCATTATATATATTTTTTTTAGTTTTTGACTTTTTTTTTGGGCTTTTTATTAAAAATTGTATTGTTTTGGACATTTATTCAATCGCGAAAAATAATTTTAATTGTTATGAAACTTGTGAATTTATTCCAATCGAAATTATTTTGTATTTCTTGTTTTTCGAAAATAAAAAACGGATTGTTGATAAAATTTTATTTTAACATCTAACATCATATAAAAAACATATTCAAATAAATCATCCAACTCGCTTTTAAAATTATTAATAGGAGTAAAAATTAACGCATATGTGTGCCATCAGAAATAGAAGTTTTATAGATTTGATTTCTATATGATATATATGTAAATATTTTGCAATTTGTGGCTAAATGGCATCAAGTCTAATGGACTCCATAAAAAATAATTTAAGTAATATTGAAAATTCGTAAAATTTTTTGTGCATCTAAAACTGCGATTGAAGCGGAAGTTCTAAATATTCTAACACTACGCAAACAGATTATGATCACATAATATTTTTTATAAAAGGCCGGTTCAATGCAGTGAGTGTTCCAACAATCGAATATTGGCGAAAATAGAAAGCTGATATATAAATAAGGATACTTGTAAAAAATTCAAAAAACATTTCAATTTGAATAGAATTGTTTGGAGACATAAGAATAGGTTTTAAACATTCTTTAACAGTGTAAAGTAATTACGTTCAAGGCACTATATGTGAAAAATACCTGTCCGTCGAAAATACAAGTTTGTAGATGATAAAATAGGAATTAATGTGTATACTATCGAATAATTTAAAAAGTAATCAAAACTCGAGATCAATAGACAAAAATAACTGATAAGAGGATGCAGTTATTTAAAGATTTCGTTTTTTTATAATAATCGTCATATTACTTGTCCATTATATTAAATTTACTTTTAAAGTTAAAAAACTATAAAAGAATTATTTTTTCATTATTTTAGCTCTCAATTTATTTATTCTTTTATTTAATTATTTTGGAACACAAAAAACCTGTTAATTGCCATACACTATGAAAATTTTAATATTAGATAGAAATAACTTAAAATTATTATTTTATTCCGGAATTAAAGACGCGAGTTATTTTTTAATCATGATTGAATTAAAAAAAAATTCAATATGATTGCATCTTTCATGGTAAATTTATATTTTATTTTTTATAATAGAACTAAAATGTAGATTATTGTAAGTGATGCAATTTAAGAAAGAGTATTTTTGTAATTTAATTTCTAGCAAAATAATAAAATCTATGTTTAATTTTGCATAAGTTCTATTAAAATTTTTTGAACTTCTTTTTGTGATAGAACACATCTCTTATAAAGTATGGTCAAAAAATCAAATGCTTCCAATTTATATTCAATATCTTTTAAAAATACAATCAATTTTTGACTTATATTTTGATGATTGAGTTTCATTGGCTGATTGAGCACAAATATATTCCATTTTTTCATTATATACATTTGTTCATTGCTTACATCAACAAGTTCATTCAACCTTTTTTCTGATAAATAATTAACGAAGGTACTAGCATATTTTTTTGTGTGATAATCAACCATCAATTCTGGTCTATAATAGACGGGTGTTATTTTTTTAATTGTATGCCCTCGTGATCTTTTACATTTATAGGACATGAAGAATAGATTTTGGTCATTTTCTGTATTTATAGAATGTATAAACTTCAAAAAATGTTTCTTTTCTGATGATTTTATAAGAAAAACAGTTCCTACCAAATCCTTTCTTGTTTGGTTTGCATTATCTAATATTTCAAAAACACCATTATCCTCAATTTGGCATTTAAAGTTTCTATGATAAAGTTTTATATGCTGCACTAAAAAAAGCGGAGAAGCATACTTTCTAAAACAAAAAATACATCTATTATACATTAAGGTGTACTGAATGCCAGAATAACAATATTTAATTCTTTGTTTCTCATCTAAAAAATCTTGTGCATCTTTATAACAATAGTGTAGGATTCCACGCCCTTTTAAATTATATATTTTATAGTTTATTTTCAATACTTCTTTAGATCTAGTCATAAAACTCGTTCCCTTCAAAAAATCGATCCTATAGAAATTTATATTGGTTTGATCATAAAATATAGAGCCATCATTTTTGCGTAAAAGTCCTCTTAAAACACAACACATATTTATTTTGGTATAGAAATATTTAAATGCTTTCTTTTCTTCTAAAATAAGAAATAATACAAGGTCATCTGTGCAGCCAGTATTTCTTATTCTTATCGGTCTATTTTTATTTAATTCTCGATCCTTACTCAATCGTTTGTCTATTTTAAATCGAATTGAACCTGTTGTGTTGTTTATAATATCACCTAATATTGTTATTTTTGAATAATTGCTGTATTTGAGATTTGCTAAAATTGATTCTTCATAGAAAAGATTTAATGATGAACAGTTATGCTTTTTGAATGTTTCTAGCTTTTCATGCTGTTTTAAATGGCTGTTTTCTATAAATAATGTGTTGTATGTTAGTTTATTCTCTAATAACCATTTTTCCATTTGAAAATATTAGGGTACATTTAACATCTAAACATATACTCTCTTCATTCTATATATAAATTTTATTTTTTGTGGATCTATAGATGGAGGAAATACTTGAAATTATGGGCGTTGAAAAGAGAAGACATATAGAAGAAGATGGAATAGAAAAGAATATAACGAAGTGTATGGATATGAAATACCCACAGTAAATAAATAACGTCATACTTGTCGAGAATCTAAATTAAAATGACAAAATTAACCATCATATGAAAAGATGTAATATTCATAGATCCATCATGTGCTTAGATATTGCTGAATCTGCTATCCCAACAGAGCCAGAAGAATACGTTTAAATAATTTAATTGAAGGGAACACTTGAATCAATAAGTGTTGAAAGAAGGAATGTCTCGAAAAACATTGAAAAGATAATCAGGCCCAAAGGAGTATAAAGCAAATTTGTTTTATATAAAGTTTTGCTTGTTCAAATTTAATTGCACAAAAACAAACTAAACCATCAATAAATATTTACGACATAGTCTTCTTTAAAAAATAACTATTACTATTTATTGAGAAAATATGACCTGCTAGCATCTGAACTATCATTAATATACAAATGCAAGACAAAAATTATCCCATATGTTATAACATGGGACGGTGTGGTGACACGATATCATAGAAGGTACCTGAAGGAACTAGATGCCACGAACAAGGTTGAGGCATATATTCAAACCTTGGGATTTAGAAAAACCCTTGAATTAATAGGTATCGAAACAAGGAGGGGTTATGAAGAAGACTTTGGAGAAGAGAAGATAGCTGAAAGTATAAATACGCTGTGTGTACAGAGAATCAAGCAAGCTGTGCCTGAGAACAAAAACTAAAATTACGACTATAAATATGGCCCATGAGCAAAAATAATTTCCTAATTTAATTAAGATATTTGGTTTTTGTTGCGTATAAAATTGTATTAACCTCATTGATATAAATTAGACGGAGTTTGTGCAACTTATTTTCATCATATAATTTACATTTAATTTATGTAATTGTGCTTTGTCAATTTATAGTAGAAATAATAACTGAAATTATTTTATATTTGATTTAACTCATGGTAATAATTTTGAGGTGTTACAAGACATAAATATGGATGATAATATTTGAAATTCATAAAGATTAAGCAAATACCAGCTCGAAACCAAACATGTAACCAAGTATTTTTCTTCGAAATTAACCATATATTCCTATATTTATTCTTTCACTTATAAAAGATTACATTCTACATCACTGTACGCATTTTTATGGCATTATAATGACTTAGTATATGTATTGTGACTGTTACATGCATTATCGAAAAAAAGGTTTAATAAAGCTAGATCTAGGCTTAAAATTAATAGTATAATAGTTGCGTTTCCCAGTGAACAGGATATTTATATAATTGGTAAAATCAACATTGCGAATACTGTGAAAAAACCAACAGAGATAGTGTAGTATAAATTTCACTTTTATTGACGAAAAAACTTAGAGCATGCGATATACTGGTTCATAAAAGATAAAAACATTTTTGTTATTTGTGACCGAAACTTATAAAAAATATATTTTCTTATATAAAAATTGCCCGCATATCATCGAATTACAACGATGATTTTGTGTTTCCAGCAACAAGAATATTAAAAATATATAATTCATTGCTCCTTAAATCATAAATAGAATACAAATGCATGTAATACATAAAATTTCTTTTATTTTATTGTATGAATTCCGCATGATTGATACTATTATTATGTCTTGGAATTTCAACTTTACGCAATGAAAATATATCCAATGCAAATTGTTTAATGCCATTAGTCTGGTAATCAAATCAGCAAAAATTCGCTCGAATTTCTATGTTTTTTATATTTATGAATTACAAAAACAAAATACTGAAATATTAAAAAAAAATTGATAATATTGGGGTAAATAATGGCTAACGAGTATCGGTTATATAAGTAACTTTAAATGTTTTTATTCGTATTTGAAATACGAATAGACCGTCAACGTAAAAAATTGGGATGAAGTGGCCACAAAATCTCTAGATCAAATCATCCGAAGAGAAGAATAAAAATCTGAAAGCGCTGCTTGGGAAAAAACTACTGAATTTAAAAATAATATATTTTATGACCTAAAAGTAAAAATGAAACAAAATACCGGCTGTTAAAAATGTGATTATAAGAAAAATGCAACAGCTATGCTTATAGATCAATCAAAAAGAAAAGCCGGAAACAATATATGGTAGTAAATTATAGATATTCTTTAGTAAGAAGGCACATTTTATAGCTCTCACCACATATAAAATTAAATTAAAATCTAAGATACTAATTTTAAAGCTTAATTGTCATATTATAATTATTTTTAATTTATTTATTTCTTTGGAATTATGAAAAGAAAAAAGGTTTAAAAGGCATTTTATAGGGCTCTTTATAAAAAAAGAAATCTTAGTACGTTTTTCCTACTAAGCATACATATTTGTAGCAGTTTATCACAAATATTCAAAGAAACTATAATAAAAAAAAATAAAATGTATTCCAGGTAAATATCGAATTTGAAAAGTGCAGCTTGTTCTGCATTGAAAAAAAACAACTCAAAGTTTCATAGCATATTATTTATCATTTAATTAGATATAAAATCACGATTTCTGATGTTTTTTTGTCATGTAAATGACGATTCTATATATAAGTAGTTAAATGACTAAGTATAAAACTATAAATTGTATTATGTGGTAAATAATTTTTTCATAAAAAATCAATAAATTCCGAATTTACTATATGAATATGTCTGACGAATTTTCTATAATCTTGAAACTGTGGATATGTCAATATTATTATTTTTTAAAAATTAATGAAAAAATTTAATCGGCAGCAAAATACCTTTTAGAGGCATTATTATTGGGATATTAGATAGAACCTTACATTGTAATTTCTAGCGTTTGAGTGTTAAGTTGTCTTTTTTAACTTTTTTTGAACAAAAAGATATTTTGAATTAAATAATGCAAAAAGTAACATTAAATAGATGCATAATTTTAAATAAAATAATTATTACAAAAAGAATGCAATTATTAAAATGCTAATTTGTTTACATGTCAGGAATATCTATTATCGATCTTGAAATATGTCGAATATTCGACTATTTTGCATATAATCTTTTATAATATTTAGCTCGCATGCATATTTTGATTACTAAAAAGAATTATCTAATCTGTATTAGAAAATCATTTTAATTATATTGACAAAATTTGTGAATGCAAGTTAATTGTGAGTTTTATTTGGATTACTTGTTTAGACTAGCAGAAATTTATCTGGTATGCTATAATATTTGGTAATTTGCATATTTATACGAAAACTTTGATATATGTTTAAATTGCAGAGAATCATACATTAAATGCTTTTGGCGTTATATTGGGTACATGGGTCGCCTTTCTTGCAATGATTAACCCTATCTTGTGTTTATTATAAATTATTCGATTTCTTGAAGTATTTGTATAACAAGTTCGTTTAATTTATAATCGGTTTACATAAATAAAAACTATTTACGATTGTTCTTTTATTGAATATCAGACTATTATCCAAGACTTACGAAGAATATAATATTAAATATACATATCTACTTAAATTTTGTCACTAATAAAGTATATTTTCCCATGACTTATACATTTTGCAGTGTCATAAGATATGTAAAGGTGTAAAAGAGGGAATCAATATATTGAAACTCGCATAAAATTAACAAAATGTAAATGTTTCAGTCAAAAAAAACACTATGTAAAAATCACATAAAACGTTTGTTATATTTTGGAGCTTTTCATCACCTTTTTATATGTTATTATACAAAATTACATTCTAATTTTTCTTTTTATAGCAGTCCTCCGTATATACCTATTTCAAGAGTATCCTGTTATACATGTCCCATATAATCCTCTATTTTATTGTTGCCTGCTAATTAAAATTAGTACGTTAGAACGATATACTTCGCATATTTGGTAACCAAAATATTTCATATAACTTATTCTGTATATTTTAAAAACATAAAACTAGTAATTTTTTGTATCGTCTAAATTTATTGCAGAGTGCATAACGTTTTTTTTGATAAATTTTTTGTTTGTGGGTTCGTCATATACTTTAACAAAAGCATATTATTTTTAGAAAATACCGCACATACATGTTTTTTAGATAGCCGTATTATATGGATTAATTTTTTCTTTGATAAAAATTAAATTTTTGAAGTACACTAAGAGGCTTTAAATATTTTTCTATAATTCAAATATTTTAAAGCACATCAAAATAATAAAATTATTTTTATAAATGTATTATTACTCTAAAATTTACAGAAAGCTTAATAATAATTTAATAATATGGTATTGTTCTTGAAAATATTTTATATTCATTTTTATTAAGCATGAAGCTTTATAACTAAGCTTCATAATATTTTTCTGTACAATGAATGTTGAAAAATATAAATATATGCTGATTTCTATTACCCAAATCGATAAATCACTAAACTATGGTGATTTTTGATCAATAAACATTTAAATATATATTAGATCCCGAATTGTTTCTTCTTTATTTTTATTTTATTATGAAAAGTAAAAACAGGGATAATTTATAAATAATATTTTCAATTTCGCATTTCGTTCTTCAAAGGCTTTACTTTAACCTTTTCTCTTAAGTATTCGTATGTTGGGTGCTTTCGTAGGTTTTCCTAGGGTCTAGATATAAATGCACATGTAGTCGTTTTAATTCACTAAATAGCAAAAAAAGCCAAAATTTATTGATGCAAAGAAATCACTTTATAATAGATTCAATTTAATAAGAATCTAGAAGCGCCTTTTCTTATTAGATTTATATAATGTTTGGAAACTTATAGAAAAACAGTATGAAATATTTAACGAAGTATTTTTTGACAAGAACAACTATAGAATTTCATCTTTGTTCTAGACCTTTTGAAACATGAAAAAGGTTTTAGAACTAAACTTCCGGAATTTAATTGTCGCGAAACACCTATTTGCACATATGAATAGTTAATGAAATGATAATTTGATTCTTCTTCTTAAATTATATGACTCTTTTATGCATAAAAAATATTTTCCACCAATCTGTTATACATATTATATAATATAATATAAATTTAATATGTAGTTCAAATGTTGTAAAATTTTATAACATGGCGATTTTAATAATATCAAATCGATTTAAACATAAATATGATTATTTTTAATAAATATTTTAGCAAAAAATATCATTTTTTAGTCTTATATATATCAAAACATTCGAATACTGTATGTCTTATACGTTATATCTTTTTTAGAACAAAAAAACTATTCACTAAAAAGGATGTATAAAACCACAGCGCTTATAATGACTTATGGTAAATGCAAAAATTCAATTAATGTTATTCTATTAACTTTAATGGAATAATATTATAATCAGGTTTTTGTTATAAGGTGTTTAATTTTTTATTATTTGTAACGTTTAGATAAACGATATTTAATGCTTAATTATTATTCATTATCTTTTATTTATTACTATTCTTTTGATTGAAATCATGTTTATATCTTTTTTTGAGATTATTTAATCAGATTTATGCTTACTTGTCCTATTAAATCTGCTTCATTGTCTTTAAGAAGAAATATGTTTATCGTGAATTTAATAAATATAATAGAATCGTGGTAAATTTAGGAAAAAATTTTCATAGAAAAAAGATCTTTTTTATATCTAAATGAAAATTTTTAAGAAAGAATTTATCATTTTATTTTGAATTTATTCTATTTTTATTTTTAGTTTTAGATTAAATAGGAAAAAATACACCCTAACATAAATAAACCATTAAAATTTTGGGATTGTGAATAAATATTGTATAAAAAAAACATTTGATCGCATTAAATCTCGTTAAAAAAATTTTTTATTTAAAAAAATAAGTCTGTAAATTGCCATTTCATTTTTAGAAAGGTTTTTTAACTATAATATTTATAAAAGAACTTGAATTTTAATAATGAAAACGTGATATGCGAGTTATGAATGTAAAAATTGTCATTTTTCATATCTAAAGATTCTTGTTATGCGTAAGATAGTGTTGTGTATAATTTTGGTTTGAATAGGTAAACAAAGGTTTTAAACGCAACTTATGCACTTATATCTTTTCTTAGACATTGTAATTTATTTAAAATTTTATATAGAATAGACTTGTATAACAATGAGATATTGTATTTCTATCGTTCTATTAATTATTTATTTTATAGTTTATCCGATTTTTATGTCATATTAGCAAAGTAAATTTTTGGTTGCATTCTATATGTATTTAGCATATTTTTTAAATAAGAAAATTAAGATTTGTATTATAAGTAACATGAGATTTACATTATAATGTACTTCTAAAAAAAATGCTGAAAAATTGTTTAATTTAAATCTTTAAAAAATAAGAGACTAATATGAAAAATAAATTCATATAGATTTCGCGTGCATAAAAAGGTAAATCATTTTACTGTAAAATACATTTTGCTCTGGCCTATGGGGATAGAATCTATTTTATTCATGAATTAATATTCAGGTAAAAAAATTACAGTCGTGTTTTAAATAGTTCATATGGGCAATTAAAATATAATTGTATTTTTTAGCTTTATGATTTTCGGTTTAATTTAAAAAATTTTCACCTAGGGTGTATAATTGCCTGATATCTCCTCATCAGTTCTAGATTTATTTTGCAGGATTGCTTGTATTCATAAACAGAGAACATGTGAATCAATATAGAAATAATAAATGACTTACGAAACAATAAAATAAGCTAAAAGTTATCAAAGAGACCTTTTTCTGTACCAAAATCTGGTCTAGTTTCTATATGGTATATTTTATAAAAAATTTTAAAAATTTATTTTAAAAAGTAGCCAATATATATAATAATGCAAAATAAATATTCTCTTTGTTACAGTATCTTTGCAAATTATTTTGATTTAATCTTATTTTCTAAAAAAGTAAATAAATAAATAAAAATTTAGAAAAATCCATAAAAAATGATTCACGATTACTTTTAAAAACAATAGAACTAAAATATTTTGCAATTTAAAAACATAGTAAATAATTAACAGGGTGTCTCATGGATACATTATAAAATAAAGTAGCGTTTATATACAATATGTGAAAACTAAAAAAAATACGGGTAAAATAAAAATAAACATAGTTTTCTTATATTTTTAAATAAAATCAACTGGTATTTAGAAATTGAAAAGCTGATAATCGAAATGCTATAACACCTATTTATAACTTATCACGATATAATTGGAATTATTAATACAGAAATGTTTGAATATTATTTTATATTATCTATAATACTTACAATGACATCTACAATCTTTTAAAAGATTCACATGTAATTACAAAGAAAATACAGCCTTTCTAAACTAGCTTCTTTAGCAATGTCTATAAATTTCAATTAAAATATTGATAAAAAGGAGAATCATAGCAAAATACAATAAAATACTTAAAAAAATACAAAGAGATTATAATGTAATAAATCATTCTTTTTGTTAAGATTAAGAATATAAAAACAAATATTTTATATATTAATTATTTGTATCTCGTTACTAGAAAAAATTAAAGCCAATAGTTTTAATCTAATGAGCAAAGCGATTCTTTCATAAAATTTTTAAACTTCTTGGTTTCATTTTTTTTGTTACTTTTATGATAATATAGCTTAACGTGGCTGGGCTTATAACCTACATAACTTCCGATTCCTTCAATTAATATTGAAGCTATAAAATCCTGTAGTCTTTGTTTCGTTTCGGTTATTTCTTGTTTTTTAAATAAAATGCTTTTGATTTTATATAAAGTACCTTCATCTTTATTCTCGCAAACCACGGTGTTGTCAAACATATTTTTCAGTAAAATTTCAACAATAAGATAAGCTTTCGTGGAAATCTCATACGGCAGATGTAAAACACAAAGTATATTTATACTGTTTTCTTCGTTTCTAGCTGACAGAATTTTTTCAATAATATGCTCATTTAAACAATTTTGTTTCTTTTCACTTTCATATTCCGTCTTATCTATATAAAATTGAAAGGAATAGTAAATTAGATCATATATCATATTCAAGATTTTACAGTCGTTGAGTGTGTAAATTTCATGAAATTCAATATAAAACCTTTGTTTTTTTCTTTCCATCGTAAAAATTTCAATATAAATAGCAAGATAGAGATCGATAATGTTGATTGCATTATTTATATTTGAAAAAATGTCTTTTTTATATGTTATTTTCAGAGTTTTTAGATCATCAAAATCTTCGAGAGTTTTTGTTGAGATACTAGCTGTGTCTGTAGCAATTTTTTTGTATGTATCATCATTTTCCACTGTGTAGAAAGCAATATTATCGGAATATTTACTCGTCAGTGGCAAAAGAAACCTCTTGAACACACATTGAAAATATGTTTCGCTATTTTTAACCCCAAAGATTACCGTATCATACATTGTTTTTGACAAAATAAAATTTTTTGGCCCCTTTAAATAGTCAGATAAACCCTTGTTTAGTAAATGCATATCAGAATATGCCTCAATGTCCTTCGTAGTTATATTTTTTATAAAAAAATCATGCCATCTGGTTGAATCAAGACATGAAAAGCATATTGAAGGCGTCTTGGGTGCATAAACCTTGCATTTTAACGTATTTTTAGCCGTTTCATCAAAGAAAATATCCCACCATATATTTGTTTTAGTTAAACGATTATAATACCTAAATCTTAAATAATTATTACTTCTCACATTTAAAGAATCTTCTTTGTAATATATTATTATTCCCAGGTCTACGTCATCTGTAATTTTTTTTGTGGTATCAATTATATTTTTTAAGTTATTTTGACATTCATTCCTACTTTCTAAATCGAATTTTGTCAATGATACTTCTTTGTTGCATACGAACATGTCAAATCTTTTCAAATTAATGGATTTTAAAATCCTATTATATGTTTTAAAAATAAAAAAAGGGTGAGAACATTCTATTTTCATTCTATCTTTCATTTCAGTGATGTGATCTGCAAGAATATCTACCTGTGTGAATTCCTTTAAAAAAATGATAGCATAAGCATAAACTTCAGAGCAATTATAATTGAAAAAATCTGAAATAAATTCCACCCATTTATCACTTCCTATACTATTAAATATGGATTTAAGGTTTTTTCTGCTAATTAAATTGCTGA
The DNA here is from genome assembly GCF_057557595.1 of Rhyacophila brunnea. Taxonomy (NCBI): domain Eukaryota; kingdom Metazoa; phylum Arthropoda; class Insecta; order Trichoptera; family Rhyacophilidae; genus Rhyacophila; species Rhyacophila brunnea. The sequence continues at coordinate 42,048 of NW_028232825.1, forward strand.
TATCGTCTTTCTTTGTGATTAATATGCCATTACAAACATACGTCGAACTTTTATTGTATCTTTTTTGCAATCTCGATTGTATATTGTCAATATCATCATTTATTGATTTTTGAACATCATCAAAATTTGTAATTTGGCATAACTTCGATAATAAATCCTTGACTTTATGATCTTTTTGATTAAATATGTAATTTTTACTAAATATACTTAATTGAGAATATTTTTTTCTAAGATGATTTCTCTGTTTTTTTTTAAATTCAATCCGGAATAAATTATTTTCCTGTAATTTTTTTTGAATATTATTGATTACGATGTTTCTTACAAGAAAATTTTGGCAGCTATTAGTAATGAATATTAGTTTTGATGTATTCGAGTCATTCGTACTGGAATCAAGTTTATATAAATGCCTTTCAAAATACGATGCAGTGGGTTCGTTTATATTTTTTCTAGAATCTTGATTTTTCATCTCGATTTTCGATTCTAAAAATTTTTCTGTAACAAAATTGTTTTTTGAGAACATCTTATATTCGTTATCTATATTCGTTTCTAATTTTTTTTCGATTTCCGAGAAAAAAATATTGGACGCGCTATAAATAAAATCCATATCCATTAGATCTCCACGCATAATTTTAGTATATATTCCAGATTTGTTAACTTTTTCTTGCGTACAAAACCCCAAAAGTTTACTCATTTCGATATTAAAAAATCGTTTTGGAATAGATACAAGTGTTGTAGTCCAAGGTTCCGCATTACCATCTGGAAATTCACTCATATAGAGCTTCAACATATCCATAATCTTGCCCTCATGTTCTTGTCTTACATTATCTTTTATATTATGCATACAGATAATAACTGAAAATATAAAAATAAATATCACAGCGAATCTCATAATTGGGGTGAAAATTTGGCTTGTATTAAAGTTGCAAATAAATATTATTAAATAATCACGTGTCCAAAAAAAATAGAAAGCTGCCAATAAAAATTTAAAAAAGATCAATATAATCATAATTTAAAAAATTCATGTGGCATTAAATCTAGCATATTAGAATTTTAATTGCAATTTTATTATAATATTTTTTATGCAAAATTTCATTCTGTAACCTAAAACGAAAATTCTCATGGTTTATAAGAAACCGAATTACAGAAATTCCAAAACTCAATACATCGAAAAAAAAACATACATGCATGTATAAATTAGTATATTCATATATACCCTTATAGAAATTGAAGTTTAAAATAAAGAAAAAATATTTTGTGGTTTGTTATATTGTAGATATCTACTTATGAATTATAAAATCTTTTCGTCCCTATACATACATAATTTCGTTAGTAGCAGCCCATAAACCATCCATACATATAATATTGAAATTTATAATTTTCCAAATGGATTTACATTCCTTTAAAATGCATATAAGCACATTATTCATATATAAAAAGCTCTTTTTTGTTACTATTGATCAATAATATAGAGAGATCATTCATTGGTTGATCAAAATATAAAGAGCACTTATTTTGTGTGAAATAATAATGTGATTGATTTGTATAAATGTATGAAAAGTGATTATTTAACCCATTAAATCTACAACTTATTACACAATTATGTTGACATGAAATTATTAAAAGCAGTCTAGCATTATATTTAATATTTTATTTGTATTTTTCATTTTGAGCTTCAAAACAGAATTCATATAATTAACCTGTAATATATAACATAAAAGCGTCAAGGAAATTGCAAAAAAATCTTTCAAAAGTCTACAATTTAAAAACGAAATAGTTTTAATAATTAAATACAAATAGATAATGAAGACTCAAGGAAAAGGTATGAATATTTTTTTTATTTTGTATGGGAATATAAGAAAAATGATTCAATAATGTTATTTAATTTTTTATATATGATTATATACATATTGGGGATAAAACAGGTAGATCAAACATTTTAAAAAGGTAATTATTGAGCTTTAATTTTTATTCGAAATATTTATCCTAAATTTTTTATGTTTTTTAGTGCGTTGTAGCAGATGAATTTTTTACTTCAAATATTATCTTTTTTAAACGAAATTTAATGTAAGTCAACGATAGAAAAATTTTAGGTGGTATTTTTTTATCCAAAAGTATCTTAAAATAAATACAAACAAAACTTCCATGGTTTCATGCTTCTAGTAATATTTGGCTACATATTTGAGTTTTACTAAAAATTGTAAATTTGTAGTTTTTAATTTATTGATTATAATTATTTCTTCTGATTTTTCAAATCTTATAATTCAAAAATTCTTATTTTTTGTGGGTGTTACGAGTTAAATTATAAAATTCAAATGACTAAAAAAATCTAATAGTTTTATATTTACTGTCTTTGTTGCTTCATCTTGAGAATTTTATCTACTGTGACATATTCACCCATATGAAACATTGCACAACTCATATGTGAATCTATTGATCTACATGCGTAAATGCACCCCTTCTGTCAAATAAAATGTGTTAAATTTTTTTGTGGAGTTCGAGGGCTTGCATTTATCCCACACTTCATTTGAAATTAAATGTTTTTAACATATTTTTTTATGAAAATTTAAAGGAATCTTATACCAAGTCATCACAAAATGTTTATTTTTTAAAAAAGATTTATATTTATACAATTACATTAAAATATGTCATAGTTACTATATTTTCATTCTCAGCTTCTGTTTTTATATCAAGGGCAGCTATATCAAGTGGCAGATGGACCCTATTTATTTATAAATTTAGTTACTGCTATTTTACAAGTAAAAAATATAATGCGCCAATATTTTTTATTTGATGCATTTTTTTTCTAAATATAGTCTATTTAACATCGAAAAAAAAATCAACACTCCGTATAAACATTAATTTATGTAATTAAAAAGACCTTGGATTTCTTTTCAATATTAAAAGAATCTATATTTTTAATGAATACATATGAATTATGCGCAAAAATTTTCTTTTTTATAGTGGTAATGTAAATATTCGTATTAAAAGCTATTTTACTCTATTATCATATAATCATTCTGCCAATTTTGATCTCTTTTAAGATTTCTCTCTTTTTTATAAGAAAAATCATGTTATTGCATACTTTCCATTTTTATTTACTTTTTTAGCAAAAAAACAGTAGATATTTCTAATAAATTTTATTTTGAAACGATAATCCGACAAAATTTAAAATTATTGATTTTTTTAATATCATTAGCATAGAAATATGTAGCATCTTTTTTATATAAGGCTAAAGCCTTCTAGAGAACGAATTAAATTCAATTTCATAATAAAGTATCGCTTCTATTAATTTATTTTCCTGAACATAGAAATGATTTATTTTTACTAATGAATATAATATATATCAATAGATCTTTAGGACCAAAAATAGAATAATAGTTTTTTCGAAATAAAATTTATTGCATAAATATATCGATTAACCATTTATTTTTTGCTTTACTATATTATTAGATCATATGGTCTTTTATTTTATAAAATAAGATTTTATCCAGAGAACATTCAAAAATTTTATTATTTTCTCGTTTTTTAAAATTGAAATTTATAAGATTTCGAATTTTTATACCGGCAGAGCACGGGATACTATAAAATATATTTTTATATCATTGAAGTAATTAATGAAAAAAATAAAAGGCTGATATCAGAAAAGGCATTAGCCAATGCGGTATTTTCCTACCTGATTATGCCTTCTTATCTTATATTCTATACATTTCACAGCACACTAACCTACATCTAATGTTTGAGATAATTTGACGGTCTTATAGGTGTCATCATACACACCTAATTGTGTTCTACTAGAAATAAAAATACATTAATTTTTATTCATATTTAGCATCTACCATGTGTTATAATATAAATATAAATCTATAGGATGTTATGCGAAAAAAGCTGTCCAAAGAATTTTTTTTCAATATAACACTCTTCTTTTTGTAATTTTAATCTATGAAAATATGTATATTGAAAAAGCATAAAATTACATTTCTTCAAATATTTTGGTTAGATTTTGCAATGCTAGTATAAAAAATATTACAAAAAGTAAATCGGATTTAAAGTATGTAAAAATGTTATAGAATCTTTATATGTATTACGAGTCGCTGTAAAATATTTGTCAACTGTATACTTATGTAATAAATTTATTATTTTCTATTATTTGTAAAGGTATTGTAATATGCCAATATGGTACTTTTTATTATGAGATATATTCATTATCATTATAACATGAGAAAAAGCAATTTTTGTATGATTTTTCCTCTAAATTTTGAATATATTGGCAATATACAAATATAGTCACAAAGTAATGAAAAGCATTAAAATGCATATTTTTTTTATCATGTAAGAATATATGTTTATTGAATATAATATTAGATTACGACAAATGTTCGTGTTTTTGTATTTCAAAAATGTGGTTTAGACTGTTCTACTTGACAGATTATATGAAAAAAACACAACACCGCATACTTGCATAATAAATTTGATACGAAATTTTAATTGTTTATGGTTTTTTTGATATTAATCTATTCAAACGATGGAATTCAATTACATCAAATTACCTGTATAAGCGATAAAATATCTAAATCAGATGTAGGAAGAGTAAAAAAGATTTCCTCATAAGAAAAAAATTTGATTGGCTTTTGTTTATATATAAGCTATCTAAAACTATTAAATATTATGTAATTTTAGAATTAGATAAGCAGTCATGGAGCTTTATATAATGATTAAAATTAATTTTCCGCTTTTAACAAAACAAACCTTATTCTCTATGAATCGATTTTTTTGCAGTTTAAAACTTGTAAAGATGTATTTTGATAAAAAAACAACAGTATCTTACATCATGTTTTTATCATGGTATATTTTAAATTACTTTTACTTTTATTATTTGTTTTGGATTTTTTAATTACGAATATCGAGATTATAAAAACTATCTAATAGAAATCATAGTAAAAGAAATCAAATAAACATTTAAATATTTTAATGGCTCTATATCTATATGTTTTTTTTGTTTCTTTTTTATATATTTTGGTCTTTTCTCCATTTTTAGAAATGGGCCTGGCAGTTTTGACGGGTTGATATGTATAAACATGTCTGGATTTATTTTAAAAAAATAAAAATATGAAATAGAAGGTTTTGTTTTGCCGTAAAATATGAAAGCTCAATTCACAGAGACAAAATCTATAAATAACGTTTCTTTTATATCTTCAAATTCTATAAATATTACCGAATTCTAATATATACATTGCTGATATATTTTCTCTAATTAGAAAAGAAAATAAAAAAAAAGAATTTGAACTAAATGTCAGATTTGAATAGCTCTTGTGAGTATTGAAGATTTGATCGATTATTCATTTCTTTGTAATGGGATATTGTTATAATAGCATCGTAAATATTTTTGGAACAAATAAATATAAAAATTGCAGAATTATTTGTTTTTGTCAATTAAAAAAAAGCATATTTTTTTATTAATTTTGAGTATGTAATCTGTATTCTTTTTATCTAAATTTTGTCTTTACACTTAATTCAATAATTCGCATGATTATTATTAGTCTTACTATGTAATTTGCATAAAAATATTTACTATTATCATAATTTTTTTTGAAAAAAGCGACATTAATTTATAATTTTTGAATTTTTTTTGCCGTAAATCTTATAGCGGTTACAGTTGTTCAAAAACTGTCTCATAAGTATAAAGGAATCGCTGCAAAAAAAAGTGCCTAAATATTAGTTTTTCTTGTTGTTTTTGGGTTCTATCATGTCTAATTTTAATTGATCGTATTTTTTTAAAAAAAATGTTAGAAGAATTTTTATTGTAAAAGAAATAAACCCGCTTAAAATTGTGTCGTTAAATAGAACTCACAGCCAACGCATAAAATTGTTGTTCGTTAATTTTCAATATTATTTTTTATTGCATTCAAAAGGGGCAAATATGAATGATTCAATATCGACTTCGTGTATAGATGAAAAGTCTTCATTATCTTGGTCTTTTCTTCTGCAGTAATTATTTTCAGGAATTATGTAACTATCCTTGTATTTTTTTAGGTATATTGCAAAAGCAAATAATATTTCTGAATTAAACCGAAAGATGCTATTTTTTTAGTAATATAAGTTCATAAATGTCTTTTCTTGGTGAGTCGGCGAAGCAAAATTCACATTTATTTCTTTCTTTTCCCTTTACATAGTCCTAATCTTATTATGCCATTAAATTATGTGTATATGTAATGATTTATCTTCTTCATGGTATAATATACTTAGATGGTGCAGAATATCATATAAAATAATCAATTTTTATATTGGTTAATTTTTTTTAGCTTTATATAGTTGTTGAATTAAAAAGATTATTCCTCTATAGAATATATCAGGCTAGTACTTCTTCTTATCTCAAAATATTTTAATCACCCTCAATGCATCTTCTTCTCTCAAGGCTTATTAATGAAAGTGTCTTACTCAATCTTATTATTTGTATATTTGCTTCCGATTCAGTTGGTATTACTAACTCCTTAATATGAGATACTGGTATTTTATATCCCCACATCCCAAGTATTTATAAAGAAAGATATAATGTTTTTTATAAATCATTTAGAAATATTTATTGCTTTATATGGTTTTTTAAAAATAAATTTTTCTACTGTATGTTTTATAAAAAAAATATACGTTTTTTATTTTAATCACATTTATTTTTCTTTATTCACGCAAATGTAAGTGATTTTATAATAAATTTCCTTAACTCAAAATACTTTTTTCTTTATTCTTAGCAAAAATATAGACTTTAAGAAAGCGACTTATTTTAACCGTGTTTTTTAAAGCTATAATTTTGTGATCATCATGGAATTTTTACAAATGGTTACCAGATGCTGGATATTCTATATTTTAAATGCATATTTGTATACGTTTGCGAAGATTTTATCAAAACTACAAGCTCACTTTTGATGGATTTTAATTTCGATAAGATTCTATTAGTGATTGTTTCAACTTATTAAACTTATCAAGTCAATTAGTTTTATACGAAGAATTTGATAGTTGATCTTTCTTTTATCTTAATATTTATACTGATTTAGAGCATTAGTATTTCAAGATTTATGCGTTATAAATCATTTATCTAAATAAAAAAAAATTTATGCTAATTCATCGCATAATAAGTACATCCGCATTATAAGCTATATCATTAAACATAATTTGAGATTTAATATTTTTCAAATTTCTTATCTAGTCAAATATCTTCCCGGGAAAGTTTTTTTTAGACCTTTATAACTTATTATAATCGGCTCAAAACCTATCATCTATATATCCTAAGGCTAGTATAAAAGATTTCGCTTTAATACTAAGGTCTATTTAAACATTCTAATAGAAGGATATATATATTTACAGTCAGAAAACAACAACAGAATATTAGTTGATATAAGAGCTTGAAAATTATGATCATCAATTATAATTAGATAAAAATCAGATTGCTTTTGATTCAATACAATACCTATATGGATATAACAATATCACAGTGAAGTGAAAAACCTTTAAAATATAGCGCATTCAAAAATAAAGTTCTTGTAAAAAAGTAAAGATAATACGTAAAAAGTAAACAATTCATTGTGTTGCATTATTGGTCAGAGTCAAAGAAGATTTTTTCATGTGCAAAACAAAATATAGGAATTAGAATATACGACAAAAACTCTTTTTATAGGGGGGAAATGGAAAAAACAAGAGAGAAAGACTACAAAGATGGACATTCGAAATCCGATTTAGTTTCGAGAAACAGCAGTAAGGATCTCCTCTACCTCAAAGCTATGTGCGAGAAAGATCATTAGATTCAAGAGGCTTAAACCCCGATCAACAAACTAGTCGCTAAATATGCCAAGATCTGGCTAAAAAAAATTTATAAAAAACCACAATGGTATCATTGTATGTGATGTGAGTAAGGCTCGAATCAAATTCAAAGCCTCAAATTTTCTTGAAGATAATAACGGGAACAGAAGCCAGTTCGTAAGTTTAAAAAAAATAGAAAATAAAATAAGCACCGAAAAATTTAATTCAAAACACCAAGAAAATTCAATAACCAGAAAAATCGGAAAAACATCTTTTTAGTTCTAACAGACTTGGAAACTTTTGTAGTTATAGAGTTCCCAAGAATCGGAAAATATTCCAGATGCAAAAATTATAATTGAAAACATAGATGAACTAAATGATGCGATCTAAAATCATTTATTAGCCCATCATCTACAAGCATGTGTGAGATAGCAACATTTTACAGGCTGTTTAAACAATTTACGATGAGTTAACATCAAAACCAACCCTAGAAGGATTTAATTATGTTGCAATAAAGGAAGAAAATACAAAGATATAATGAAATTTAAACATGCTGAGATCTTACGCGAGATACCTCAAAACTAAAAAAAAATATAATTGAGTTTCATAGAAAGATCATCGATAGCAAAAAAAAGTATTAAGAAAAAGATTTATATTCTAGAAGCGATCGCTAAAAGTAATTATAAAAAAAGAAAATAGGTAAAATTAAAAAGAGCAATACAACAAAAAATTAGCGTTTACAAAAACAAACTTCCGTTCTAAGTTAACATAAGGCAGTTGTATATAGTCTTAACAGACATGTAAAAACCAGATATATAATCTGAAATGAAATATAAATTCGATTTTATAAAAAAAATTTACAAAAGCACAAATAATACTATTGTGGATAATTAAATAGGCCTAAATAAATTAGAAAATAAACCTTATGTGTTCTTATATGAAATATGAGTTCATCTAGATCATCAGTTACTTACCTAACTGAAAAGCTTAGTGGTTTGATAGTATATATAACTTCTTCACAAAGAAAATCACACAATTAAATATATTTTGTACGAGATGGTTTTAAGATGATGTGTAAAAAATTAGTTATATTTCAGTATAACATACTTAATACCATAACAAAAAGTATTAAATTGATCAGAATCCAAGCCTATATCATGCATTTCGATCTTTTAAAGATTCACAACATAAAAGTCACAATGATCGCGCAGAATTACGTCAAAAATCATGTCTTACTATCAGAAAAAAACTCGGAAAAGTCAAGAGTGTAGGGTGCTGAAGAAGGACCATGACTAATGTTGTATTAATGCAAATTCAACAAACTAAACGGTATAATATTCGATAGAAAATGTATTTGATGCAGTAGATCATGTGTGTTATTTTGAAAGGCTTTTAAAAACCTTAAAATACGAGAATGGAAGATTTTATGCATAAGAGTAAAGAATGAAAACAGATGTATATATCTAGGATAAAATAATGAAAAAAAACCTTATAGTAAAATAAAAAAGATATAGTTATAAGGTGGCAGCTTATCTCCGTTGCTGTTTGTTTTATGTATAGATCCACTAATCCATAAATGCAACGCAAAATTTTCATCTGTAGATATCAGCATAGACAAGAAAGCATATACAACTATTAATAAACAATAACTGATGACTTAAAAGTTTGTAAAAGACGAAATCAACATTAAACTAATGTCTAATGACCTTTATTAAATTTTTCAAAGGCAATGGGATGATAATGAACAAGTAAAAGTCTGTTACTAGCAACGAAAACTGTAAAGATCATAGAACATGCTTAGAAGAAAGAATAAACAGTAAAATCTAGAAATTAAGACATGAATCAAGAACAAAGAACCTGAAACAAACAAAAAAATTTAAAATTAAATGTTGAAACACACATAAACCTTATGTCAAGCTATGCTTTATAAGAAATACTAAAATACAGCTGTGTATGAGCTTTTAATTATACAGAGAAACTTCTATCTTGTGTTTAAAAAGCTAGAGAGAGCCAGAAAAATTTTAAAGGTAGACACAACAAGATGCAATATTGAATATGAATGGAATACATATGCAACTATCTGAAAAAAACAAAAACTTTGCCTCAAATGATATGAAATAGAAGGCATTCTTAAAAAAAAGAATTATAATTTAAAAAATAGTCCCACAACACAGTCATCATAAGATCAAGAAAGTTTACAATCACATAAGAAAGCGACTTTTCTATAATTTGAAAAGAAAGATGCTAAGCTTCTTAGTCATATAAAACATTTCTTCATGACAGAATAAGGAAATTGTACCTTAAATCTTTCTGTCTGAATATGAACAAAATAAGAGTTCAATATGTAAAATTTAAAAAAATAACTTCAATTCGCAAGATATTTCAAAGCTAGAAATACCTGGATCCTGAATTAGGTTATAGTACAGATGCAATAAAACTTAAGAAGAAGCCCGGGTTTTTTTCATTCAGTATGTAATTTTTTTTATCAGTTTTAAGATAAGGTGCCCGCACAGTAATGACATGTTAAAACTGTCAATCACACGGCTAGCAGAAGTATAGTAACTCATGGTTATGACTATAGAAGTAGACATAACAAAACAGCACGGTTTCTTCCTTTATGCTAGCAAGGTAATAAAAATTTATAAAAAACCGCAAAAAAATGTAGACACTCAGTACATTAAATTCTGATAAAATAGGTTCACCGAGATCAAAGTGGATGGAAGAAAAAATGTCATTGTATAATTATCAAACAATCAGCTGGATATTTTTATGCATGATAAAAAGAAGAACTGTAATAACTCATAGAAATTGGTGTGTCTAGGCCTAGTGTGTATAACATAACGTATTTAAAAATGAAAAATTAAGAAATTTTGATCTGCTATACTCCGAAAAGTTATCAAGATACAAATGCAAGAAATAAATTGTTCCATATGTTTTAACTTGGGGCGGTGTGCTAATAAATATCATAAAATCCACATCAAAGAACTCGCTTAACTAACTAGATTGAGGCTAATATATAAACCTCGGGATTGAGAAAAACATTGAAAATTAAGTCTTAAACGGAGATGAGATATTGAAGAAGATTTTAGAGCGGATAAAATAGCCATGAGTATTAATACGCAATGCGCAAACGCAGAACAAGCAAGTTTTTTTTGTTAGAAAAAACCAAGATTGTGACGAATGAATGTAGCCCTAAAATAATTAAATTATATTCATGTATATATGTATAAAAGTGCGACAACAAACTTTGATTAAATCTAAACTAATATAAAAAGTAAATCCCCCATATTTAAGAGCGATTTCACAGCTCTTGATATATTATTATAATTTTACTTTCGGACATTTTTTTGTTTATAAATCTCCTCTTTAAGATTGTATATATATGAACAGAAAAAAGCAAATGATAATGCTATATATGTGCGAAACAATTTTTTTTATGCACAAAAAAAAATTTGCGCGTTTATTGTCCATTTGTTTAAAAATGCCCTTCTTGAGCCGGTTTTAATATATATTAAAAAATAATAAAACATAAAAATAAATTCGTTATATTATGTCATATATCACATGATGATTTTTCTTTAATAAAGAAATCATTAATTAAATGTTTTTTAGCTGATTGCATATAAAACACATAATTCGAAATAAATAATTTAATATCAACATTATAATAGAAGTTATATGCATTCGAAAATTTTACGTGTTACCATTGTGTTATTACATAATAATTTTACTTTATCTATAATTAAGTACACTTAAATTTACTTTAATGCCATTAAGTCAACGATATAGTATAAGAACAAATATTTTTATACATTTTTTTTCAAATATATAGAATTAATCATAATAAAGTGCATATATTGCATTTAAAAAATTTCCTATAGATTAGATTTATTTTAATGCTTTTTATGTGTAATATTCTAAAAACCTCGAGATTTCAAAAGCAATTATTTACACATATTATATTTTATTCTGCTTTGTATTTATATTTAACAATTTGTCGCTCTGTAATGAAAACACTATAATTATATCTAAAAATTTATGTTTTTATATTTTTCGATATCATTTTGAATTTGCATTCTAAGAGTGAATTTGAGGCTAAAAATAGAGTCTTGATATTTATACATTTACATATACCAAATATTTATTATTGTTTTATATAACAGAACTGCGATTTCCTTCATAATTATTAATAAATACGATTTATTTTTGTTCTTATATCATAAGGACGTAGCAATTTTCAATATTTTTATAAAATTTTAATATGCATATATGTTCTTTTTAAAATATAAAGGAACCTCAATATAGCTTACATGCAATGCTTTACCTATATTCAAATTTCAATTTTGTATCTATTCTATATTTTATAAACCAAATGAATGCTCAGTATGTAATTAAATATTATTTTGGCACACAAATTGATTTTTATATGAACTTTCAAAAAAATATATAACCATATAAAAATCCTTTAAAATTATTTTTTTATGTATTTACAATTTTGCTTTTTTCACATCCAATAATTTGGAAAAGAATAAACATTGGAAATAATTAAATTTACTCTTATCGATACTCCAAATCAATAGATGTGTTTTTTACAAAAATATATTTTATTTCTTTATTGGGTAAATTATGTCTTTAGATCAAATAAAATATTCTTTTCTAATTTTGTGCCTGATCTTGCATTATATCGATCTCTTGCAGGAATGCATAATGTAAAAAGATGCATTGGATTCGAAAACGGGTGCTCTAGAATGTTGATAATCTATATAAGAATAATTTTTTCTGAAAAATAAGATAGAAAATCATATGAAAATATGGAGAAAATAAATTTTTAGGAAAAATTTTTATCCGCAAATATTCCGGCATTTGAACAAAATAAAAATATTCCGGCACCCAAAAATGATGTCAAAAGTCAAAATGAAGACACAAAAGAACAATCAGTCATTCCTGATAATACTTCGAAAATAGAAAAAAAATATGGTTATTACTGAGTAGCTATGGTATAGCCATCCTATTTGGAATAGTGTTGGTGGGCCCAAAAAGGGTCTTAATGTGTCTGAAGATTTTATTCTGATGCATCGTAGATTATTTGACCCCTGAGCCAGATTAAGAAGATAAGCCAAAGGTTCCGGCCAACAAAGTTGTGGTTCAAATTATTGAATAAAAAAATAAACATATTTTATTTTACATTTAATATTTTAAACTATAAACTTTTTGCTAGTAGATTGAACAAAATTTAGAAATTAATTAATAATTGTCAAAAAAAACTAGTTTTTCATGATTACAAGGAAGAAAGCATATCGCAATAAAATGACTTGGTGTTGAAAAAAATTATAAATAGCAACTTCTTATTTCATAAATAAATGAGCAGTTGAAATTATTTTTATATATTTAATTATATATTATATATTTTTGATTTATATGATTTATACTTATGACAATTCTTCAAATAAAATCAAAAATCTATGTTGCTTAAATGTATTATTAAAAAAAACATATATATATTTTTTAAACCAATACTTTAGACAATCAATCACACTAAATTAAAGTTTTTAAATTACTTCTTATTTAGGTAATTGTTAAATATAGAAAGACTGATCTCTTAAAGTTTATTTATATTTATTGTATATTATCTACAGACATTATTTTATTGCTATATGACCAAAACTGTTATGACGGTGTATGATCCGCAGTATGCCAAATTTCTTTAATTAGAACATAAATAATGTAATTGACAACAAAATAATTTCATAAAAAATATCTAAGTCATCGGAATTTGCAAAATCATTGTATAATTGAAAACTAAATATAGCATCACAATTCAAAATAAATCAATCCCACAGATGATTGCTATTTTCTAATATTATTTCTTGTTATAAAAATAGCAAATAACTAATATAAACTATTCTAACCTATATAAATACAATTAAGAATGTGATGGAAGTTTCTTTTTTGTTCCAATTTAAAAATTATATGGCACATATGATAGTATATTATTCAAGAAAAGTGCATATATCATATGATGTGATTCATGATAAATCTTTTGAACCATTTATATTTTAGTGTTTAAGGTGAAATAGCTGAATTTTATTTTAAAGATATGTATTTATAGACACGACTGATATTACTTGACTTTGCATATTTTTAAGCAAATTTGTGTGAAAAAATGGTTGTATCTGTGGCTGAAATGAAATTTAGTTCATTGTGGCAATTTATTTCTTAAAACACGATTTTTTTCTGTAATTTGAGGCATCTTTATGGTTCATATTAACAAAGTGGATTGTTTATACTTCTAAAAAGAAAAAAATGAATTATTAAGTTTGTTTAAGTAGATCTAAATAAAATTGTAAGCTCATAAAAATCTTTTTTTTATCATATAAATTTATTATTTGAAGTATAACCCTTTTTGCGATTTTTCTGTGTTTAACTGCGATTTCTTTCTCTCATAAAATTACTTCAAAAACCATTCTACACTAATCAGTATGCCAAGATACTTAAAAAGGTACCTTGTCGAAAATTCTATTTGATATTATAACCTTATAAATTCCTTTTATTAGTTTCATATAAACAAAATCAACTAAAATTGTTGTAGTACATGATCTTAATCGATATAATAATAAAATTAAATAGATAAGTGATAATTCTTAAAGGTCATTAAGTTAAGTAAAGCTTCAAACACGCTTGGTCTATATTATTAAAAAAAACTACTAGCTAAAACGGTTTTCTATTTTTTACAATACAATTTTCTCTTTTTTTGACAAGCTTAGGTTATTTAGTGTAAGTCCCTTATTTTGAATATAAACTAAAGAATCTGGCTATAAAATGATTCTAAATATGTAATCCTGTATGGTATTTAGCCATAGATATTTTATCATAACAGCCTCAAAATCTATCCGTATGTTACCTAACCCACTCTAACCATTCTCTTAATTACGTTCATTATGTTTGCTTGTGTTTTTTTAAAATCTACTGTAGCAAATATTCTGGTAGATGATTCATTTATGTCTACAATTGTGAAGGGCCAGGTTTTAGTGTTGACACCCTTCTTCTTTTAGACAGTAACTTATATTTAAGCATTGTTAAATCGGCTTATATGTGACTGCCAAATCCACAATTCTAATTTTATGTTTTTATGTTGTCTAGAAATCTTTTTATACGACTCTTACAAGCTGGCCAGCTTGTCTTGACTTCATGAAAAAAACTTTGCATATAGTTCTTTGAGTGTGGCTTTTGAGCAAATTAAAGATGTTTTACTGATGTTCTGATGATATTTGGTTTTATTCTTAAACCTTTTCTTTCTACTGAATATGTTATTTGATATTTATCACAGTGATAATTCATACATGCATATTTATAACCATCTAAGCTATCTGTTATGCTTTAAAGCCATATGTAAAGTTTGGGCGTATAAAATCAAAAAACTTGCATGCATACTTTATTTTT
Source organism: Rhyacophila brunnea (assembly GCF_057557595.1). Taxonomy (NCBI): domain Eukaryota; kingdom Metazoa; phylum Arthropoda; class Insecta; order Trichoptera; family Rhyacophilidae; genus Rhyacophila; species Rhyacophila brunnea. Next base: position 57,276 of record NW_028232825.1, read on the forward strand.
GTTTTTGCTTATAAATTACTTTAAAAATTATTATTTAAAGAGGCAGCTTAATTTATTCTAGGCAAAAGCGAAAATAAATTTATATGTACGTATTTCATGTAATTATAATAGATAACAGTACCATTATTATTTTAATAATAAAAAAATCCAAACCAAAATTTTTTCTTATTTTAGGAACAATAATGTGCCCGAGAATCATAATTTATGAATTTTTTAATGAATGTTATATCTACTACAGAGGTATCAAAAAAAAGCAATTCATTTAATTATGAATTACTGTTAATAATACTAAAAGATCCATTTGTTTTATCTATGAGCACAAAATTTACGCATAACGTGTAAATATGGACTATGACATATGAATATGCGCAAATGTACGGCCGAATTTATTTTCCAAAGATAATAATTGGTTTCATAAAAGTTGTTTAAAATTCAATTATTGTTTTTACCACATACTTGATTTTTTTATCTGCGAATTGGCAATATAATAGCAAACACGAATATATTTAAATATTTATAATAATTCCCAGCTTCTTAAATGTAATTTTAACATTTTTTTATTTCTGCGCTCTCGTTTGTTTTTATAATTACAAACAAAATGTTATATTTGCATACAGTTTTTAACTAAAATAAGTCCAATTTTCTATGTTCTAAAAAGTCAATTTTCTTATCTTTTTTTTTATAAATATATTTAGATTTTTGCGTTCAATGTACACTAAAACTTATTTTTTGTAATTTTTCGGGTACAAAGCATAGATTCTAATATTCATAAGTTGTATTTGCACATAAATCTTATAAATTTATTATAAAATAAATAAAAATAGCTATAAATATTCATAGAAAATCGAAATTTTGTGTTACTCATATATTCACATACATAGTGCTATCATCGAAGAATAACGATAGTTTAGAAGAAATTCACCAACAAATATAATATATAAAAACGTGACTTAAATAAAAAAATATAAGTAAACAGACGCGTATTGTTACGTAATATATGAAAAAAATCAATATAATAAAAGTTATATTACTAATAATAAAATAATTTAAGTGCTTTAAATTTCAACAGAAAAGAATTTCAAGAATTTAAACAATTTTGAAAAAAATATGACCAATTACAAGTAAGGCTTATGTGAAATATTATATACCTGTTTTAATTATCAGCTTAAATCATGTGTAAGAAAGATAAATGAGACTCTCTTACATGTGATACTTATCGTGTTTAAGTAAACTAATATTCAAAATAAATATAAAATCTCAAAAATAAAAACTATTGATTAATATAATAATGTAGGTTTTAGATAAACAATTGGTGGTTAATCGCATTTTGTTTTCTTTCTTTGTAAACCTGAATAGATCTCTAAAGAAAATAAGATTTACTTATATTTTTTGTCATTTTATATCGAAAAAAGATACAACTTTAAAATTTTAAAATTCATAATACGAAAATCAAAGGTTTTTTTTATAAATAAACGTTATAATTTGTACAAAATAGTAAAATTTTAAAAAATTAAAGCAAAAGTAATAAATTGAATTTTTTAAATATTCTTGTTTTTAATAAAAATAGTTATTAAACCTCTTATAAGAGTTTTAACTCTTTACAACGCATAATTAATACCAAACCACTACCAATATATCCAAGATTCCTAGAATATCACTTAGTATAACAAAAACGAGCCTCTATCTACTTTTAGTCGTATTAGAATAAATGGTACTGTAACAGCACTCTATATTGGCAGAAAAATTGCATTCCATATAAATTCTTCGTCCTTAAAATCATAATTCTTACATTTTAAATTCAAAAATCCCACAGATATAAGCAGAAAAAGCGCATTTACTGTGCAGAATAAAATTATATATATTAATATTATTTGTATTAAATATTCTTTTTTTGACATCTTGCTCTCCATCTGATGAAAATAATATTTGTGTGCTGTCCATTTTAAATATTAAAATATTAATAGCAATCTTTTTTTTTAAGCAATTCATAGAAAAATTAAAGAAATATAGCTATTTCAATTTAGAGTCGATTAAAAGTTATCTTTAGTTATTAAAAGGAGCGTATTATATTAAAATGCTAATATACATCCATCCCATAAATCAAAATGTTTTTTATGTTTAATTCAAATATTTAAATTGTATTTATTTGAGATGCATGTAATTTATAATGTTTAATGCAAAATATTTCGGAATTTTTTTATGTAGATGTGCGCATTCTAAAAATCTTAAATTTGGAAGGGTTATAAATCATCTTATACCTGAAGCTGTATCTCTTTGAATTTAGTCCATAAAAACGACGCTAGTTTTTATAAATATATAAAAAGCTTTCAATCCAATCAATTTTTATAAATTTATTAGGGGTGCATTATAACAATATTTACGGTATAAGTTTATGCATAATTCAATATAAAATTAAGTTTTTGTGTATAATTAGATGAATTGAGATGGGGTGGTCATAAAAAATATAAAAAATAGGTTAAAAAGTTTAAAATCCGAGACAAAGTAGAAGCATACATGCAAGCTCTCACACTCCACAAGACACTTGAACTTATCTCATTTGAGAGAAGAAGAGCAGTTGATGAAGATAAATCAGGCTAATGTGTCAAAAGATGCATCAAGAAGTTGTGAAATATTCCCAATGGACTGAACACGTCTAAATAGATAAAATCGTTAAAAGAAAATTAACCCACAAATAAATATTTTAAATAAATAAAGACTATTCGAGAAAATTATTATCATTTTCAACCAGAGGCATGCAAAACTAAAAAATCTGATGTTTCGCTTGAATTAAAAAGTAAAAAAATATACAGAGTATAATAGGAATTATTCAATCATAGAAAAATTCTCAAAAACAGATCTGAAATAAAAAATCATACGGGAAAAGATAAAAAATAAATTTCACAATTCAAAGATCAAATTATTTAGATTTTATGAATGAACAATTTTTTAATAATCTTATTCGAATACAAGCCTTAATTATTTTTATATTCAATAGTACTATCATTTTAATTATATATTACACAGATGTATTTGGTATGCAAAAAAAAAAGATAGACTTTTGATATAGCCGTAGTCTCAATATGCTTCAGATGTGTAAAATATGTTTCCCCTTATGTAAAGTCGCACCAATAACTATTTATGGCAGCTGAATAAATAATTTTAACTCTTTTAAAAATGAAATTGCTAAAACTTAGGCAATTTATTCTTTTATGACTTTGAGAAATCAGATTTTTACGTTTCGATACTACTAAAAAGTAAAATACAAAAAAAGATTTTGTATAGTATTTCCTCACGTGCGTTATGTACTGTAGTTGAAGCCATGTCTCACATATTCCTTTATTCACTTGAATCCAAACCATACAAATCTTAGCATTTGAATATTATAATTTTATCCTAGTGAGTAGCTTTTTGCACATTTGTATTTAACAAAATTTACTAAATACGAGCTAGATGCAAAAATTCAGCATTATTTAGAGGATGCCTTCTGTGAACGCTTACAAAACGTAACTATAAGTTATGGGAATAAGTTTCTTTTAGACTCAAAATTATTTTTCTAGCACAAAATATATATTCCAATAAAGAACTTCATTTGTTTATAATACAGAAAAAAACTCTAATGTTTTTTCCGAACCACATTTCATCGTGTAGCAAGACACTAAAATATTATAAAAATTTTTCTATTCCGCTTTGATGTCTTCTATGCTTATGAATTTCGCAGCTTTTTTCGTTTTCATTGAATATTTATAGTAATTTTATATTGAAAATATAAAAATGCCTTTATATACACAATACAATTTTTTTATCATATAATTTTGATAAATTTAGATGTGTTATGAGTTTTTACATATTATCTACAAATTTTAAATGTTTTATATGCCATAACGGCTCGAAACACCCTTTTTTTGTAACGCTTCATCTGGTTTAAAAGGCTATTTATATATCTAAATGCGCAATTTGTAATCTTTGAATCAGCTTTATTTATATGTATATCTTTACACCGTGATTACAATAATAAATTATTTGTAGTTTTTCGTAACTTTATTATCTAATAACAATTAGAAAATAACATTGTGTAATAAAGCATGTAGGATGATATATGTCAGAAATAATCAAATATAACTATAATCCACACACCTTTTTATCACCAAAAAATATCTATTGTGCTCATTTCATAATTTAGCTTCTTAATTCGTTTCATCTAACATTGTTACATATTCATATAAAATTACTATGGGGTATTACCGAATTTTTTTTACTATATATTACAATATTCTCTTAAAGCTTTCAAATTGTATCATTGACTAGCTGCCACGAAGAATTTATCGCAATACTTGATCATTTCAACTTTTGATTATCATGATACTATAAATAGGTTTCTGGTATGTTCTGTTTAATTTTTCCGTATATAGGTAACAGCTTTTTATCATTATTGTGATTCTTGAGAAACTTAGGATTCTACAAATTTCTGTTATATTTCCAATGATATTTAATGTCATAATCATGTTATAAAATACTGTATTTTATTTTGTGATCAAAAACAAGTAAAATATCATGATTTTTTCTGTCTGTTTGATAATTTGCAAAAAAATATCCGGTTATAGTTATCCAAATCCTAGGTAGTAATAACATTATGATTAGGTCTTTCTATGATAATAACACATATAAGCATCGTGATATTTTCATAATACGGCAAATTGCACATAAACTATTTTCAAACTAAAAAAACGAATTTTTAACAAAATTGCGAAAAAATCAATCAAAAATACATTATCAACACTTTTCTTTTGGATGATGTAGATAAATTTATGCGCAATAATCGTGACAAATAAATGGGTAAACCAAATGTAATTATGAATTTTTTTTACAGGAACTGCGACTTGTGTGTTCTATAAAAACATCTACATGTATTTTTATCAAAAATATATATTATTGAAACACATCAAGTAAGTTTTTAAAACAAAATGGTTCGAATTTCAGATCACATAAAATTTTTCAATTCAAAGACGATCACAAATTTATGTGTTAAGTATATAAAACTTAATTTTTATTTACAGTAAAATCTATTTTTACTTTTAAGTTGTTCAAGCATAATTTTAGACTTCTGTATAGAACATATTTGGCTAATAATTATTATACCTCGTTATCATTACAATTTTGTCGATGATTAGTCTTTCTCAAGACTTATTTGTAAAAGTGTCTATCACAATCATATTGTTTGTGTGTATTATTGCTTCAGTTAAACCTAGCTCCTTAATATACGACTTATGGTATTTTGTTGACCATACCTTCCTAAATTATTACACATGGCAATAACCGAGTTCACATTTGTAAATAAAGATTGGTTCATTTGATAAAAGATCGTATTTTTTTACCTTCACATTTTAAACATTCTTATAGACTATCAATACTCGTTATATTTATTTCATTTAACGGGATCAAGTTTTTCTTCTTATCGTACATGTGAGTTTCTAGTTGTTTTTTTATGGTTTAATACATGATTTTATTGTTTTATCCATCTTTATAACCGTATTTTCATTTTTAATTACATCGTTAATCGAGTTTTTTCTGAATTTTGAATGTTTTACTATCTTGAGAGCATAAAATGATCGCAACTTATATTTTTGTTTTGTCTTCGTGTATATTCATGATCATGCATTTTTTTACATAGGCTTTCTAGGCGTCTATTAATGTATTTGCTTCTCTATAGTGTTGACATTTCTACTTTTCTCCAAAGAACATATTTATATACTTCATGAAGCCTAATCTTGATCTTTTACACCCAAAGTTTTCCTTTTTTAAATCACCTTGATGATACGACTATGTCAATCATTGAGTTTTTAAATACTGGAAGGTTTTAGATATAGTTAGTGCATATCATTTTACACATTAATCTTTCTTTCTGCTTCAACCCAATAGATTGTCCAGGTAAAATTTGGTCATTACATATTTCGTTTATTAATTATAAATGTATTTATTCTACAATTTTATTTTGTAAATAGCTGCTATTTTTTGTGATATTCCTTACCAGGTTGTAAGTATTTTATTAAGCTGAAAAGCATTTTCTCCGAGCAAAATTCAACATTCAATAGTTTTCTATCAAGTTATTCGGCTTGAAATATTATATTACTTTATTTGCTGACTCTAAGTAAATATATTCTTCTATTAAAACTTTCCTCATCAAATCATCTATTTTAGGAAGGTATTTTGTTTCTAATTTAGAAACGCCTGCAATATATTTTATAGTAAAATTGCGTACTCTTTATATGATGTAAAAAAGCTATTGTTGTTAAGGTTTTTTTTGACTTGATTTAAAATTCTTGATATAGCTTTATCACAAATTTTGGCAAATGTTTCATCTTTTATTGCTGATTCACTAAATTACAATATCTCAATTGATTAGAGCCATCCAAAATTTCTATAATATTCTCAAATTCGCCAAAACTGAAATATATGTTGGTGACTTTGATTAATATATTTCTAGTTCAATGAAATTTAAGAAATTCACTGCCTCTTCTGTCATCTTTTTTAAGTTTTCTAGTTCTTTAGTCAAAGCTTTACATCATCAACAAATAAAATTGATTTTTTCTTATAAATATTCATTTCAATGTTTAAATTATTAAAGTAATTTTTCGTTAAGTACTCCACTTAATGGATCAATGCACAGGTCAAATAATAGAGGCGATGCACTAAAAACTTGCTGTATTCCTTTTATCATACTATTTTATAATATTCTGTTGTTATTTTATCCCCCTTACGCTTTGAATTTATTAGTTTTCTCACTTATAAACATATATATTCACTCTGGAAGATTAAGATTTTTCAATATCGCCATTAGTTTGTTATTATTTATAGATCCTTAAGATTCTTGTACATCAATCGTTATGATCAAGAGTTTTTTTGCGGATTCCAGATCAATTACTATGTTTTTGACGTTTGCCTTTTAGCTCCTTGTACCCGTCTTACGGTCACAAAGTTGAAGTGACGATAATAGGTTGAGCTATTCCACGTATGACTGTAAGATTTCCACCATCATTTTATTTTCAGTTTTAAGTGATCTTTCTTACAAATTCAAGGCCTTAATTAACAAATATTCATAACATTATCTTAAATTATTGGAATCGTTGTTCCTTCATGAAACCATTTCAATTCAATTTTTACTTTAATGAAAAATATTACAGAGATATTTTAGAAATATCATGTAAAGATGATGTTTTCTTTATAAGCAAGTTATAGATCACATTAAAACCAGCTGCTTTCCGACTAGTAAAAGAAAGTAAACAATTTTTTCGAATTTTAAAATGCAAAAAAAAGGAAAACCGTATTATTTTCTATGGTATAATCATAAATAAGATTTCAAAAAGCCTAACTTTATTATTTTTCTTCATCTTATTGTCAAAATCCTGCAATTTGTTTCTCATCTGCTTTTATATTAAAATTTCCCTTTTCATATAATGTGCGATAAAATCGTTCTATATATTGAATTGATTTTTGAATGCTGAAATTAACAAGTTTTAAGTTATTATTCGATCTACTTTCTTTTAGCATTATTGTGTTAGGATTTTTATTTATAGGCTAATGCGATTTTATATTTTTATAGTTGTTCAAGCAAAACTTATGATTGCTCTTTAGAAAATATTTTGCTAGAACTATTTATTATTAAGTATATATTGATGCTTAGCTGTAGTAATATTATCATATTCTTATCGAAAGATTGATTTTTCAATTATATAATGACGATTGTTATCTATTAAACGAGCATAGATGAAAAGATATTATTTTTGATGTATTTTGCACTTAATAAATGCATAAAAAGAATGAAAATATTTAAAAGTCTTTTCTTTTTATATAAATCTAGTTGATTATAAAAAAAGGTGTAATATAAACGAGTGTCTTTAGATTATACCGTATAGAATTTGTATTGCGATAATTGTAAACTCATAATAAAATTAAATTAAAATTGTACTGTAGTTTTGAAATGTTAAAATGATATAAGTAAAGGATTATATCGTATTTTTATGGTTAAAATTGCCTATATATGCATTACTTCTTGCAGAAACGAAATATAAAATCATATTTATGCATAATGATAAGTAATTTTTTACGGATTTTATTTAAAAAGTTATGCTATTCGTCTTCAAAAGATTTTTTATCATTTAATATACGCAAATTGCTGCATAATTTTGTACCAGCTACACGCAAACATTATTATAATAAATAGATTCTATTATTTTATGATCAAAATACATGAATCTTTGATTACACTTTCTATTTATATGGGTATAAAATCTGATAATTTATTAAAACTCTCATTGATAAAATAGTCATGTATATTTTCTTTTTTTTTATTATGACAAGTTTTCGATAGCCTCCATTTCTTTATAACTCTTCACCCACAATTATATTAGAAAATTATACTATGAGTATTTCATTGGAACTATAAGGCCATAAAATAGATTGTGAAAAGCTCTTAAACCATTTAACTGCGTTTAAATATAAATTCTAGGTTCATTTTTGCATATTTAAAGTATATTTTTATATATAGAATATAAGTCGTGTATAATATCATCTAATGTTGAACTCCATAAAAAATTGGGAATCAAAGCAGATTAACTTACCTTTACCGCGGTTCGAATCAATCTGTATATATTTCAGAGACCAAAAAGCCAAATATTGATATTTTCAAATGTGATAAATTTGCATATTGTTGTGTATAAATTTATAAGTAAATAATAATGTATATTTGTCACCTAAAATTCTATATTCGACCATGTTTGTGGTAACCTGTATATATATATGCTATACATTGAATTTGTATTTCTTATAATATCACTTTTTTAACTATGTTAATAATAAGAATATGTATTTTATATGCATAAGCAACGACATACTAATATCAAAATACACTTAAAAAATAGGATTCTCTTATAAAATAATTTGTAAATAATATAGCTTATTTTAAAATATCGGATATTATTTTATATGATCTCAAAGTTTCAAGATAGAGTAAAAGTATTTTTCCCATATTTATATATATTTATCTCCCACATTATACAATGATAAATTATTTTTATAATTAATATTTTGAAATTAAAATATGTTTCATCCATAGACTAAGCTAAATACTTAGAGAAAATCGAAATATCAATCTTTGTTTTATTGGAGATTGCTAATGGCATAACATATTTAGGAATTTACTAAAATCGACTAAGAATTCAATATAGTGTTTCCCCACGATAAATAAAGTAGAATAAGCATTGGTTCATTTGTCTTAATCTGGGAATAACCTGTTATCATTCATCAGTTTAAATTAATATTCTTATATTCCTGGAGCGTGTAAGCAAAAATTTCTAATTAAGAAATTAAAAAAGGGCAAGTAATAGAAAATAATATTTTAAATCTGTAATTGAATGGTATCGTCGAGTGGTTTACAAGTCGGACCTCTGTGAGGGGTTGCGGGTTCCACCACAACTAATTTCCAAACGAATTTACTCTAAATAAAAATATCCAAGGGGCGGCCCGTGATAAATAAAAGATAGACCATAAAGTATTGACAAGAGTTATAGGAATTTCCTATGTAAGCCGTTGAACTGTGCCTCCAGTATGGAAAAATATTCCACACTGTTCAGCAAGGATATAGGTAAGTGTAGAGTGTGGTTGTGGCTTGTATAACTTAGCGATGAACAGTAGACAGAATCACATTCCCTCCACATAATGACTGCCGCCATGAGAAGGGCCCAATCTACGGTGATTACGGGTGACAAGAAGTGTTGGGGGAGTTCCACAGAGAGACGCAGCAGTTAAGCAATAGTTCTTATTAATAAAGTGCGATCTTCCTGAAAAGTAATAGAAGTAAAACATAAATAAATACAGTTAATTAGATTGGGATTGCGTATGGAATAATGATCACAATCCTCTAGTATTTTCTGGTGACCCTTAAATAAAAGAAATTAACTAAAAACATCAATATTAAGTAATCTTCATTTTAAAGTATCATAGTTGATGTCAATGAGCTTAAAGCTCAATTTTGTCTATATCAGCCATTCTGTTGTTCTTTGTTTTGCTCCATGGAAATAAATGAAAATACTCACTACTACAGCACCACCTAGTGAATGCCCGATGTTACGAACATAATTGTTATATTTTGTTCGTGCGTATTTTACACAAGCATCGACATGGAAACACACACCTTCTTTACTAAAAATACCCACAGAATCACAATACTCAAGATAATCTGGAATCAGCATATAGATTTTGTGCGCAATGATTATATTCTGAAATGAACAACCAATCAGTATTTTCTAATTCACCGTTTCTATACTGATATATGACATATTTTTGAATTGGTACATTTTCTAAGTCTGGTGTCGATGGTTTAAATATGAAACATGCAATATTTACAGCATCCTCCATTCCCAAAATTTATCTTCAACCTGTGAAATTCATTTCTAAGTAACTACCTATACGAATCGCTTTTGGGATCATCTTTAACTGTACTGAAACAAATGAATTGTTTGATCCTTGATGCGGGATGTGCGCTTTTGAGAAATTTATAGAAAATCCAACGATTATATACCTAAAATCTTATTATATCAAAGAAAATTTGCTAAAATTACACATGAATTAGTTCTGGATGTTTTTAATAGGCGACTACATGCAAGAATATATATTTGCGTAAAAAGAATAATTTAATATAAAGAATAATTTAATAAAAAGGATCTTGAAATAACACGAAACTTTAAATGATGTTAATTTTAGAAACGTTTTTTTTTGAACTAATACACACGATTGAGTACAATAAAAATGTCTTTATAATAAAATTGTCTGTCTTTAGCTGTTGATAATTATTGATGCAAAATATTGGTCTGTCTGGACATATATTCAATATTATTTCTTATTTGTGTGTGATAAGTATATAATTCTATATTTTTTTAATTTATACAAATTTTAGCAGAAATATACGATATAAATAACTGCGCGCGTTTTTATTTGTTATCTTTCTTCTCCTTTAATTGTATATTTATCTGAAAATCATAAAATTGTGAAGATAAATTTAAATAATACAATAGTATATTATGTGCTAATTACGTTTTTTATTATACATAAGAACATCTAGAAGTATGTTACTAAATTACGAGACAATTGTCGAATATTTTTGTGTTTCATCTTAAAAACATTAAAAACAACATAAAGCATCCAGAAAAAAATCTTCGGGTCGTATTTGGCAGGCAGCAAAGAATCTGCACTTAAAAATAGAAAATTTTCTGCGCGTATATGTGATAATTTTACAACAATTGTTTGTAATAAATATATTACAAAATTTCCTGAATTATAAAGAGCAAAGCTTTGAATAAAGAATCATTATTGACAGTTCTTAAGTGTTTAAAACCAACAAACAAAGAAAAATTTCTAAAAAAAATTATATAGATCCAAAGCAATTTTTTTATGTTTTTATTCTTTTATATGGAAATACTTAATTTTTTCGATTTATTTTTTCATTGAAAAACTGATGAACTCATATAACTCATTGCATAAAATAATTATAATCTATCGCTTTGTGTTTTTTTAGATAGTCTGTTTTTTGTTGAAAAATATGGATTCATTTTCATTTGTTTTATATTAATCTTTATTTTATCTATTTCTAAATTATTTATTCCTTTTTTTGCCTTTTTATCTAAATCAAACATGTTTAGAAAGATTATGTATTTTTTTAATATCGAAATTATGATGTTTAAATGTGCTTATTTTTCATTACAAGGACAATGATATTTGCCACGGACTAACAATAAATCATTTTATATGACTTTGAAATTGAAGCTATATTTTATAAAAATACTGAGGCAGTTAATCAATTTAATTAGTTTCGGAATAAAATGCAATCCATATAATTTATTTATATGCATGTTCGATACAGTTACGTGTTTTTCAAAAGGAAAAGGGTTAGTTTAGCATAAAAGCCACAACTAAATTAGCTCTTTGAAACTCTAGACTTAGAATGTCTAAATATCTTTATTGTGTCTTATAAATAATAATGTAAAGGTTATTTTCGCAGTAAAATAAAGGGCATGAAAACCCAGCTGAATATTATTTGATATGTTGTGCATGGCTCAAGTAATTTAAGACGCTGACAGAGAACACTATTGTATAAACAGAAGGTAATCGCTATAAAAAAATTGTTAAAACATGTTAAAATAATTAATAAATATCAAATTATATTGTAATATTGCATTGCATAATAAAAGCATATGTATTTTTATTGGCTTCTAAAATAGGTTTTTTGTTTCATTTTTTGTGTGGACTAATGTATTATTCAGGATAAAATTCCTGTTTTATGGTCATCGTTTACGAAATATTTATAAAAGAAGGATTGCGTTGTTTTTTTCTTCTTATTCTTCACTAAAATAAAACAATTTCATGCAGATCTTACGTTCAACCATTAGAAGCGTGATATCAATCTTTTTACTCTGCATATTTTCATTTTTATTCATGGACCATGTGCGAAATTTATTTTTCTACTGTTTTATCCTGCTAATTGCGGTATCGGTACTAAATTCTATGTACATTTCATTTTTGCATGATTTATGGCATATTAATTATATTTATTGCGAAGTTATTGTTGAGAGGAATCGAAAAATAAATTATTATGTTTTTTTGTTATTTTGTAGTGCGTAGCAAATATCTTTGCCCAAAATTAATATAATTTTTCTACAATAAGCTAGAAATGGTGAACATTACACTTTATTTTATATGGTAAAACCATTATATAAGCCATCAATGAATTTGTATATCGACAATATTTTAGATTATATCAAAGATTCAAGTGATTAAAAAGCTACATGGTTGCAGATATAAATATTATTAGAAATATAATCAATTCGGCATATATCCACCTTACCCAAACAAGTATAGGTTGGTTTTTATAGGTCTTGGCTTACAATAAATACATTTATAATTACAGGTTGATTTTATAGGTATATTGTATTATAACTAAAAAAACGCAATGTAAACTTCTATAATTTATTATATTAAATGACCATCTCGTAAAATAAACTGTAATCCATGTTAGGATTCCTAAATATCTCATATATTAAATTTATATCTACGATTGTTGCTGTTTCCAATACCTTCCATACCCCACTTTCTTTATAAAATGATCCGTGTATTAAATCATAGTTGTCAATAAAGCCCAAATATGCAATAAAACCGATTAAAGTATATTCTTTTTGATCATGCACAAAAATATCAAGAATTTCATGTGGTTCTAAAATATTTTGTGAATCTGGATTATCCTGTAATTTCGAGAAAATATAAAAAACGAGATATTTAGGATATTGCGTGCCTGGTGGTATATGTGGGGCCTTATCCAAATCAGAATCATCTGTTTGTGATTCAGTTATGTCATAAGACTTTAAAAGCTGTGTAAATCCACACCTAAAACTGGCAAAAAAGGAACCACCCGGCAAGTTTTGCCAATCATTACCAACGAAAAGGAACATTGTCGCCAGTGAATCAATAGCATTATTAAGGTTTTTTATTTTCTTAATTTGAAGTTCCGTAGATTCTTCTTTGATTGCATTTTCCTTTTGATCTATTAATTTTATCATTATACCATTTATTAGAAGGAATGTAATATTTGCGAAATTTATTTCCTTGCTTTTCGTGTGGATGGTCAAATCATTAAATATTTCTTCGGTATCTAAATTTCCTAGCATTCCTTGTATCTCTATAGTCTTAAAATGTCTTTTCAACTTTATGCATTCTGAAATTTCCACATCAAGCGTAAAAATAAAATTTCTGAAATCGACGAGCATGTAAATATTTTTGAATACAACGCTGTAAATATGTCTAAGATTTGTGCGATCCACTAAAATGAAATTCTCCGTAACTTTCTTTACTATAGTGCTCATTTCTTTTACTTCAAAAGATCTTTGCTGATCTTCAGTGACGCTATTAAAATTTGGTTCAGAGTCGCGTGTTTTCTCTTTCCTAATCCAGTAAATAAACCCTATGACGACTACTACAACGATAACCACAATTGCTATTGCATATTCCAATTTTATGGTAAACATAAAATCTTTGGGTAATAATTTAAGAATTTAAAAATAAATTATTAAAGGAGATGATAAATATAAATATATGCAAAAACGAATATCATTTCAGATAAAAAGATAAGCAAAATATAATGAATAAATATGGCAAATTTGAATGTAAATATTTTAAGACGCATTATTCACATATATATCGATAGATAGATTATGTCTATACATTCCATCTTCTAAGAAATAAAAGTATGTATTTTATGGAATTCAAAAATTATCCTATATCACTTTTTTTAAAATATTATATTTTTGATGTGACTTTATATGTTTTGTTTTATAAACATAAGAAAGGGGGTAACTGTTTTTTAAAAAAATAATGAAATTATGATTTTTTATTCAATTATATTCTTCTATATGTTTCATTATAAAATAAATGAAGTGATTTTTTTTGTTATTCAGACATATGCACTTTCTTTATCTTTTATTGATCATTCCAAAACGGATCTCGTTATAGGAACGTTTCTTATTGCTACACGATAAAGTCTTATCTCTTCACCCAGATGATTTTAGATTTATATTTTTTTATGATTTTCTATATTAAACCATTATAAATATGTTACTTTCACGCATTTTATTTGCACTTTCATTCCCATTGTATTTTATAGGATATAAAATTTTATTGTTATATGTCTTGCGTTATTAACATATAAGCAGAAATATAGGATATAAAATCTAGAAGTTAGAGATTTATGTATTTAATTTATTAATAATTAGATAATTGTTTTATATAATAACATATTTTTTCTTTATCTATTCTTTAATTTAATTATACTTGAATATTCGCTAGATAATATAATCGTGTTTTTTTAATATAAGGAGGAAATTATTATAGCTAGGCTCTTGGTTTTTTTATTAAAAAAATACATTCTTTGATCTTCTACATAGTTTGAATAAGAACGAAATATCGAAGTTTCAATATAAATTGGTAAATAACACGAATAAGTTTGCAAAATTACAATAATTACATGTTTTAAAGAGTTTAGAATATTCATGATTGATTCCTTAAATTTATAATCATATTTAAAATATTAATCAAATAAAAATACTCAATTCATGTGAGAAGTATTTCTCTTTTCTTATTTTGTGTTTTTTTTATATTTTTTCAAAATATTTTATATGTTTTACCAAAATAAAAAATTTTAGTATTATTTCTACATATAATCTTAATCTTTAATAAAAATCGGTTGTAAAAAGTCAACATAATATCAGTGTGATATATAAAAGGTATTATTAACATTGAATTACTTTATATTTCGGCAAAAAAAAGAATATATTAGCAAAATTATAAAACCTATATGCTTAAAGAATTTATTCACGCTAAAATGTTATACTTATTATGGTGTTTGTTGCTTGAAAATACACATTATCTTAGTTTTCACAAAAAATAAGTTTGCATCTTGCAATAAATTATTTTACTTTCTCGTTGATCGATTAAAAAACTGGCATCATGCCTTTAAATTCCTTCGTAAAAAAATATATGATTATTATCTATATATAATTATTAAGAGATTCTCGGACTCCTTATCATATAAATAATTAAATGCGGCATTCAATCTTACAAATTTCAAAATCAATAAAATATCTTCAGCAGACCCTTTTTAAGACCCGCAATGTTTCGTATTTAAAATATATTTATATATAGTATACCCTATTTTGAGTAAATATGGCATGTAAAACTGTATTTTTTGATAAATACTGCAGCCATGAAACATCATGAAATTGTATTTTCTATCGATTTGTATTTATAAAAAAGTTTTAGCTCCGATTAATAATATATATAAAAAATAATTTATTATCATAAATATGTGTTAGGAAAACAATATATAATCACTTGGAAATAAATTAAAGTGATTCAAAATTGAAAAAGTGTATCAAGTAAATTTATTTATGAATTAATCATAATAATATTTTTCTAGAAGAATGCGTATGTTATTTACCTGCCCGTGGTCTATAGAAAATGGCATTTTTTACATATGAAGCAATCTTTTATATAGGGTTGTACCTCTCCTCACAATATTCGTCATGCGAAATATTTTTATTAATTCTACTTATTTGTATATTTTGCCATAATCAGAAAAAACCAGATTCGAAGTTAAGTTTTCTGTGGGCTGAATAATACAGAAATAAAAAAATATTAACTTAATTCAGAAGATCAATTTATGTTTTATGTTTTTCGAAGGAAATTGGACTATGAATCAATATATATTTTTTCATCCGCGTATTTTTTTTTAATTACTTATCTAAAGCCCATATTAGCATTTTTTTGTTTGATTACAATTATAATCACAACTTTAAAAAAAGATAGGGGAATATTTTTTCTGCTATTAAAAACTTGATTTCGGGGTATAAAATTTAGTATTTTTAAACTATTGTTTTACTTTCACGTTTTCAGAACATATATGAGTGTTAATATATTTCTTAAAATACTCGCATTATCTTAATTGTAAAATTCTAAACTTGCATATAAGAAAAAATGTTTTTGAATTTGACATGCGTGCATCACTTTGAATCACCATCGTATTTTATTTTAAGAAACATAAGCATATAAGATGGATTTGCGTTTTTTAAGAAGAAGCTTTGAAAAAGATTTCATAAATATTAAATTTTAGTTTCCCTACTTTTTTTATTTATGGGTTACGTTTCTTTTTATCAATTTCATCCATTGTGATGTAGTCAGCTCATTGGTAACATTGCACAACTCCTTGATACATATTTTGATAACTTGCCCTGATCTATCTTTATCAACTGCTCTTCTTCGCTCAAATGAGATGAGTTCAAGTGTCTTGCTTATATCTCTTTAAAATGATTTATATATGTATTTATCACACATATTTTGGTATTTGTATTCTACGGGATATCTTTTTATTACACGAACAATTGATAGAGAACATGCGTATGATGATTATAAAGCCATTTTGTAAAAAAATGCCACAAGATTATTCTATTGGTTAATTTTTATTTAAATCAGTCTTTCTTGAAAATTATTATTTTATCATTGTTAAATCTACTGGCCTATGGAAAAATAATTAAAATTTAGTTTTTGAATGTCTTATTAGTGTTTTTCCTTATTCCACTAATCTTAAAAAAAATATGCTCAACTTAATGCTTCCTCTAATTCACTAATTATACTGTAGAAATGCGGATTGTGAAGGACCACTCCATGTCAATTATAGTAAAAAATGAATTTTATTTTTAGATAATAATCTTACAATCAATATTAATTTTTTCACAATTTACGTGTTATATTAGAAACTTGAATTATATATATCAACATCTAAATAATAATTAAGCCCATTAAAAAATAATTCATGACTATAAATTAAATTAAAAGGTTGTATTTCGCAAAAGGTCTGAATATATAAAATTAATGCTATATTATATATCTGTTGGACTTCTATCGTGCATAATATTTTTATTATACTCAAAAATAAATTACGTGCATTCTTTACGATTATAGTCGATAAGGGAATGTATTTTTAAACAAAGAAAAAAATTTAAGATGCAAATATAAGAACTTAGATATTATAACATATTAAATGATACAATAATATTTCGCATCATATAAAAACAGAATTTATATAATTATAGCTCGTGTATTTAAAGCGTGAGATCATTCTTATATGTTAAAAGGACAATATTAACTTTAATTTTATTATAATTTCTTAGGTTCGCTTTTAAATTCTTGAATTATTTTGTTTAAAATGATAAAATTATATATATAGTGGTCAAATATGTTCTTTTTAAATTTCTATGAATAATATAAGGGTTTTCTTAAATCTGTCATATGAAAAGAGCTGAAGTTGCGACTTTTATATGCATTTTTAAACACTATTTAAAATATATTTTATTTTATTATAGTTCGAATCTTATAAATTCATAAATTATTAGGAATTTAGAACTATGAACCGTCAGCATAAATCTTAAAAACAAAGCTTATTATGTCTTAGTTAAGGCCGATTATAAAAATTTTAGATTACTAATCTAATAATATGAATAAAGTTGATATAAATAAAACTTATAGTTGTCATTGTGTTTTTTATATATTTAAAATCAAAATGGGCTGTTTTTTTAGGTATCTATAAATAAATTTTCTGTAGTTTCTCAGATTAAAATATCATTTCAATTTGTTTATATCATATCTAATTTTACTTAAAAAAAGAAGACAATAAATAAAAAATAATTAAAATAAGAAATCATGTGAAAATTCTGAATTTTTATCTATAAAGTTTACAAAGGTATCAATAAAAATAATAAGAAATCGATTCTTCATTGGTGAAATTTATAAAAATACAATCTTTTCTTATGAAATAAAACCATAAAAATACATTCAGTATTGTTTTCAGATATATATAGACAAAATCTAAGAATCAGATATTCCAAAATCGAGGAGAATGCAAAGTATAAACAAATTACAAAATATATACAAACCGATTATGTAAATTATTTCCCAAAACATATAAAAATAGAATATCATGGATTAATAAGTTAAAATCTTTAAAATATAATTTATCTGTGGATCTGTTTAATTTTATTATGCATACTATTTTGATACCATTGTCCACAATCTTAACTCTTCCGCTTTATACATTATAACCAACTCAGAATGTCATCATATATATAAATGCCTTTAGCATATGAACTTTATCATTTTTTCAACAAAATATTAAGAATATTTGTCTTTAATATATATAAACTGTCAGAAATATTTGAGAGCATCGATGACGTTAATGCAGTCTTTTTAAATGATTTCAACCCTTTTACAGTTCCCAGTCATCAAAATATATACTGATTTATTTTCGATTACTTAGGTTCAGAAACATCTGATGTTTTTCTTGTGCAAATAGCGCATAAGTTATCTTGTGGGTGAATTTCTTCCGTTCAGTTTGCATTGTGGTTAAGCTTCTTCTCATCCATTCTGGAATTCCGGTTTTGTCATCATATTTTCTATATATATTTATGGAATATTAATATAATACATTTTCCTTGTGGTTTATTGGTAATTTGGGTTTGTCGCATAATATTATAACAAGTCTAATATGCGTGAATAATAACTATAACACTGCTTCTATTGAATAACAGATTGAACAAAACAGTATTAAGCTTTTAAACGATATTAAATTAAAATATTATACGTGTTTTAAAGTACACAATCATTAAATACCAGCCATCAAATTAAAATCAGTTTAATTTCTTAAACACATACAGGGCAGAAGGCTTTAACAGAGTGGGCGACTGCGTTCTAATTAAAAATATCATTTTATATTTTTAACAATGCCAAGCAGGCAATCAATTCTAGTATTATATTCTTGATAATTTATACATTTCCAATTGATAAGCTATTATGCCCCCTATTTATACTTGCCATAATCTGGTATTCAGTGCAAAACATAAAAGAAAAAACCCAGTTGATTTACAAATATAGCATTTATTTATGTTCATATGATTTTTATACTTCTTTGCGGTCTCTAAAAAGCTAGTTATGGATTATTATATTTCTTTCATGGATACACAAGCTAAAATTTGTATATATAACTGCATGTTTTATCTTCAAAAAAAATATACGAATTATATTTTCGATATTTATATCAAAAATTTTCTATAAGTTTAACATTTTACTAATTTTTTTATGCCACTATGCCATGATTTTGGCAGCCCAAGTGTTCTTAATTATGTATTATATATAATATGTACATTTTATAAATATAGATATCTATTCAATTGTAATGAAATGTATATTAAAAGAATAAAACTTATAGCATGAAAAAATCGAGGCTATATTTCTATGATTCTTCTCTCAATGTGTAATTTATATGAAATTTTAAAATATAAAATTTTAATACTATAAAATAGGCTTGTTATAAGATTTCATTTTATTTATTCATTCTTTTTTACGCATATGATATATTAAAAAAAATTATTTTTTATTTGTAATCATAGTAAAAATTTCTTTCTGTGAATGCACTCTAAGTTATACAATTATAGCTTTATATTTTTTCAATTAATTTATTTCTGCTATAAGATATCATCGTAGTATATCGATTGATTTTCATGGTTTTTTTGCTAAAAATGTTTTATAACAACTTTTAATGCGTTTTTATATAGTTTTCTTCGATTTAAGAAGCAATTATAGTTGCTAAATTATGAAAGGATATTATTATATTGAATTTGAACGTATTTAATATTCATTATACCTATTTTTAAGGATGATCTTTAGGCTTTCGCATACTTTTAACTTTTTCTATGCTGTTATATGTTCCGAAATTATAATTCCATAGTCTAAATGCTTTTACCAGCAACAAATTTTTTAAATACGGAAATATTGTGTGTATAAGTAGTATTTTCATATCTAACTTTTTTCGACTTATTCATAATAGTCGATTTAAAATTTTATAGCTACACATAATTTGATAAGTGGCACATGGACTAAAGATAAAAAGAATAGAACTAAAATCATCAAAAAATTTGATATGCATTATATTATCAAAAAAATTCGTTCCACCTTTATCTGAATACTCTTCTTCTTATAAAATCGTGTCTATTATATTCCAGCTATAATATAATAAGAAAGATATAATTCGTTCGATTGTGGTTTTATTGCACGTAAAATAGGTTTTAATTATTTCTTAAAACATTGTTCAAATTTTGAAAAATAGAAGTATAATCCATGAATTTCATGAATCCAATTTGTAATCTTACATCATTAATAAATAACTGAAGATTAAATTTATAAATTAATTTAATAATTATATATTTTATGGCAACATTCATATTTTTATCTTAAATAATTCTAGATTTTTTCGGATAGAAAGGGATTATTGCTCTGGATGGAAATAAATATGCTTATATAGCGGGCTCAAACTGATGAATAAAATATAAAGTATATTATGTGGGATGATACCCAAAAATATGTGTTGTTTGAAAATATTTATTGTAAATTATTGGTTTTAAAAAATAAAATCTAATGTTTTTATTTTATATTTTTTTTATTTTTTGCAAAAAAATATTTTCTCGTTCCTGTAAAGTTTTTATTTCCAGCATTTGCATTTCAATGAATTTCAGATCCGAAATAAAATTATGATTTTGGTAATTTGATATGTAGTTAATACACGGGCTTATATAAAGAAAATCTTCTTTTATATGTTCTTGCTTTTCTTCTGGACTTATAATCGAAGATAAATAATCAAAGGTTATATTATCACTACCTGAACTATCATCGTACAAAATCGAGTCTTCTGAACTATTATATAACTCATCTTGTTTTTTGTGTTCGTATATTTCAGGTGTAGTAAAATCTGACAAAGTATTAAAGTGCAGGGAAGCCGAATCGACACCAATATTTTGTGCATTTTCCTTGCATACTATGCATGTTGAGCTGTTTTCCCCTTTTTTATGTAAACATTTTTTTTGACTATTTGTAGATTCACATGACTCTTCACCCCCTTTTTTTACGAAAACGATGCATGTTAAAATTGCTAGTATCAACAAAAATGCTATAAAAAAAATTATAAAAATAGTGAAAATAAAAATCAAGTTATTTTTTAAAAACTTTTGAATTTGCATTTGGATT
Source organism: Rhyacophila brunnea (assembly GCF_057557595.1). Taxonomy (NCBI): domain Eukaryota; kingdom Metazoa; phylum Arthropoda; class Insecta; order Trichoptera; family Rhyacophilidae; genus Rhyacophila; species Rhyacophila brunnea. Next base: position 78,939 of record NW_028232825.1, read on the forward strand.
TCAAGTCTTGTTTGTTATTTATGATTGACGTAAACTGTTCCAATATAAAAATTTCTCTTCAGTACAAAATCATCATGTGTTGAACTAATTAAAGAATAATTAAAAATTCTATTTATAAAATTTTTAATTTAAACAATTATATTGTATTCCTTTAAATAGTGTAAATAAATAAGAATTACTTAACTTTTACCGCAGATCAGAGTAATCTTTATTATATTCTAGATTTCCAAATTAATAATATTGCCACATGTGATCAGTCTGTATATATAATAAATTATTCTGTGAAATGAAAATAGGAAAATTATGTTCGAATGGCACATAAAATTCTATATTTGAAACTCTAATTCTGTATCCCCGTATATTTTTATATTCAAAAATATATTTGCATGCTTTTTTTAAGTATATCGTTATATGCCTACCTTTATATAGTTTGAAATTTAAAATGTGAATTTTGTTCTCATAGATATAATTTTATAATATAAAATCCTTTCCAGAAATACGGGGGTTCTCTCAAAACATAGTTTCGTGATTTTTACTTTTTTAGATTCCAACTATTTTATACTGAGGTGTTTAATTCTAGTGGTATTTATTACGCGCGTTTAAATATGCATAATTTTTTATTTTTATCATTATGCCTCAGCTTTTCGAAATTTGGCATGTAATTTCATATATGTAAAATTTTACAATACTTATGGCCAATGGAAGAAATTATATTGAAATAACATCACCAACGAGTAGATGTATATTTATATTTGAAGTATATAGGATTTATTCATTAAAAAGGTGAGTTACCTCATGCTAAAAAAATACCTATTTTTTTAATTTTATTCGCCCAAAATAAAATTGATTAAGATTGTGATTTTTATAAGTGTAGGTATATACCAATATTTTTTCAACCATCATATTAGTTTTTTATAGATAAAAAATATGAAAGTATTATGATATCACCTACAAAATAAAAGAAAATTTCGTTTTTTGGGCCATTAAATATCATTTGACAGTGATTTATATAAATTTCATTCATTGTCTCGCATATAATTGGTCATTCAAATAACATATGATCAAATAGAAACCTAAACATCGCATTTTATAAATAGAATTTTTATCTGGTATATAATGTTTATTATAAATTTTATTATTTCTATGCTTTTCAGTTTTTAGTCTATGGATATAAAATACTATTCAAAAAAGATTAACTTTCAAAAGATACTTTAGTAGACGAATTATGCTGCAAAATTCTGATATTTAATGATGTGTAGTCAGGACAAACAAAATCGCAGCATTTACCAATGAACCAAGAAGCTGTATTAATATACTTTAAGAAAAATATAGTTTTTTAGAAATGGATTGGCGATAAAATATAATTTAAAATATTGTATTTTTATCTTACTGATATAAAATGATGACCTTTCTCGTGATGAAATCTAATGGATCAAATATGGTCATTTAAAAAATCTGTAGTAACTGGAATCAAATAAAATCTATCTTGAGGATATTTGAGAGTAACCTCGACATATGCTGAATATTAACAAAAATAAAAGAATTCGGCTGATTTTGAATTGTGAGAACAATAACACGTGAAGTTGTCTTTATCAGTTCATGCACAAAGTATAGTGAGTACTATTTATATGCATTAAAACTGTGATTTATTCGTAAATCCCTATCAAATTATCAACAATGCGTATATTTGATATGTGAGACTGTGCAAATAAAATAGTTTTCGTATAATGGGAAATTGTGATAATATCCTAAGAAAATCAAGCAATCTCTAACATTTCTAATAATATTAAGTTGCCTTTTTAAGCCTTTAGAAAACCCTTTTAATAAAAAGATAATGATAACAATATCTAACTTTGCTAGAGTGTAATTTACGTAAATCACTGGTTTATATTAGACACCATGATTTCAAATATGATTGGTAATTTCATGATCAGAACAAACATGAAAATTAGTGTTGTGTATAATATTTGTATAACTCTATAATATTGGAATGATCACGTCTTTCTTGGTCTATATGATAGACAATTTAATTATCCAGCTGCAGAAATCGTTTTTTATATCTTAATATGAAACTGGGATGATCATCACCTCAATTTAATATTGAAAAAACTATAGAGTACCTTCAAATATTTATATAGATTATAAATCCCGTTTATTCTTCTTTATATATTAGATTTTATTCATCTGGCTGTATTTTTGCTTAATTGTATTATTTTATGCTAATTGATCTAAAACGTTCAATGTGTTGGATTTTTTATTAAATTACTTTGTTTATCTTAAATTGTTTTATATAAATCAAGAGCATATAAATTTTAATAGAAATTTTGACATATTTAAAGAGAAATGAGTAAAAAAACTTTTGTGTGCATAAAAAATATCAATGTGAATCATTGATTTATAAAATTTGAATATAATTGTGATATTAACGTTTTAATTACTTTTTTGCCGTTTTAAATGTATCAAAACTTCCGATTTTTCGGTGTTTGGAAACATATCAAACGCTTTTATATTTATAATTTCAAATTTGTCGTTTTCATATTTTTTAGAGGTTTCCCTGCCTAGATCAATAATATTATGATAAGATTTTTTATGATCACAGCTAATAAAAAAAATTTCTTCGATTCCCTCATTTTTTCGAATATTAGAGATGGTTTTTTTGCTTACACCACTCCTTGGTGGATCTAAAATAACAGTAGAGTTTTGATTATATTTTTCATTCGTAAAGTCGCCTTGTTTAATATAAACATTTGGAATATTATTGATCAATAAATTATCTTTAGCGTCCAATATACTTGAATGGTTTATTTCAATGCCAGTTATTTTTTTAAATACCTTACTAAGGGAAATTGAAAACATTCCAGATCCGCAACAAAGATCATACAGATGGTCTTTTTGTTCTACATCTTTTCCGATGTGTTCACAAATTTGCTGTATTATGTCTCTATTGCTTTGGAAAAATGAAAAAAACGAAATTTTAAAATTATAGCCCATAATATTTTGAAAATAATGGTCTTTTCCACGTATCTTGAATGTATTTCCAGAAACAAATCCATCATGAACACCTTTATAAAAAGAAACAAAAAGGTTATCAAAAGGTAGATTTTTAACCGTCTCTATAAGCTTAAAAAGATCAGCTTCAAATAAATCTTTGTTTTTTTGTAATTTCGTTTCTGATTTGTTCACGATTACTTCATTTAAATTATTTTCCTCACAAAATCCCAGTCCGTTTTGACTAAAATTATTATTATCCAATTTATTTGAATTTTCAATTTCAGCTTCTATTTGAGCGCTATTTTCATTCTCATTGGTATTTATTATTGTTATATTTTCATGTTCTGATTTATTATTTGCTTGCTCGATACTTTCAAATATATCTATGCTATTTTGAAAAGCCTTTCTGACAAGATCCTTATTATCTTGTACTAATACTAAACAAATCACCTCGTCTTCATTTTCCCTAAGCTTTAATAATCTCAAAAAACCAGTTTTAGTTTCTCGATCATAAATTATTTGGGGAACATTTTTAATAATATCTTTAATTGTTTTGACTTTGTCCTTCATTGAATCACTTACATTCAAACAATCGTGAACGTCAAAAACCAAATTGTAATCTTGTTTAAATACATGCCCTTTAAATCCTATTGAAGGCATCTTATTCTTGTCAAAACCAAATGCGAATTCACAACTATTTCGGAAATATTGATTTGTCCCAAAATAATCAATTTTTGCATCGTAAAACTCTTCAAGTATCGTTTTCTTTTGCACAATTTGCTTTTTATACTCTATTTTCCATAATGGAGTTACAGAATCTCTTATATCAAAATTATTGATATCTATTGTTGAATCTTTTCTAGAATTCAAACCTTTATCACCTTCTATCGGATTTTTTTCCTTGAAGATTTCCAGTTTACATGGTTTCCTGGCTATGGATATGCTATCGGGCATATCTATTTCTTTCTTGAAAACAACAACACATATTTTAGAGCCGGATTTAAATCGTATTCTGAATTCCGATTTTAATATATTGAAATTTTTTATAATTTCATCATTTATTAATTTGTGTGTGGCAAATTTCGGTATGTTGCAAATTTTGATTAGTGGCATTTCTAATTTGGGGCAAATTAAAAGAATATATACAATCTGAAATTTCATTTATTTTTTATAACTCGCCACATATAAATGCGAAGACGAGATTTGAGCCCACTAACATTTACTAAAAAAATATACATTAATATTTGTACAAATAGAAAAACATTTCATTTTGTACATTAACGTTTGTAGCTGTTTAAAAATAAATTATTTATAAAATATTTAAATTTTATACAACATATATTTAACTTTCTGGTTCTTTTGAGGCTAGTTGAAAGCGTGAAAACCACTACTGTAAGACTTTCTAAATCTAGTATAGGTTTTGACAGTTTTATTATCGTACAGCATTTATTCCTAAATTACACCTAACAAAAATGTATGTTCGAATGTGTATTCGTCTTCCGACAAGAAGGGTGTTTCTTTTTAGTGTATTTCCATTATTGTGCTTAATAGTATAAAGTACATCCGCATGATGCTTATAAGTGGAGAGATATGACAATCTTTTTGATTAATTAAAAGTAATATTGTAAGTATTATTCAGAACAACTTATATAAAAAACAACATGAAATATTTGTTTCATGATAGGTGAATCATATAAACATTAGCACTTTCCTGAAGATGAAAGTGTAATCTTTCACTGGTTTCTTGCAAATTACACATCTAAAATAAATCAAAGAATTAAATTTTCTTTTGATTACAATTAAGTGCGTTATTTTAAAATATTATGTTTAAGCTCCTGTAACCCATATAAGGTTATTTCGTGAATGCGAGTTATATTGTTGTGCGTTTACTATAAAAATTGTGCAAGTATGTGTATTTTAAGGTTAATGATGTATTTTGTTATAGTAGCTCTCCCATTATTTTATCTTTACTTGATTTAAGAATGTTCTACTCATTATTTATGGCAATGGTTTTTTTTTGTATTATATTTGTCACCTGAAACTAGCTTTAAAATTATAATTTTAGTTCTTGGAAGAATTTGAGAAGTCTGCCAATTCATCTCTTGATGTTTTCATTTCATAAAATGATCATTTCTTTCACTTTAATCATCATAATAAGTACCAGGATATTTATTCTTTATATAATCGTATTATATAAAAGCCTAAAATCTTTGTTTTACAGAATAGAGAGTCTTAAATAACTAGTTTTATTGTTTTTTTTGCTCCTAAATACATCCTGACTGTTTCGATCAAAAATTTTTGTCATAGCTATTCATATTTTTCATGTATTTATCTGTGTATTCAACCTGTAGTTATCTGTTAAATTATTACCAAGATTAGTGTATAATTTTTTTTCAAAATTTCAACCTTAAAGGTTGAATTTTGCATTTGGTATCTGGATTTCGATGCCCATGGGAATATATTGTTTTTCTGGAAGATATTTACGACACATTCTATCGATTAAAAATACGACTAATAATTGACGGATAAAATAGCATTATTTTATTGGATAAATTTTTTTTAATTTTTTTTTTTGATTTTGCTTTCTCTCTTGAATTTATGGGTGAGTGAGTTTCTTTCAAGACTATTTTTTATATACACCAAAAAAAATTTAGCTAACTTGACTTTTTACAGATCTATCTACTCATCTTATGTTTTTTAAAGTAATTTCTTGAAATACATATAGTTTAGTTTTATTTGCCTAAAATTATTTTTTATATTTTTTGATAATTTTTCTTGTATTTATTGTATTTTCTTCTCTTCAAAATACAATTTTTATCTGGATTAAGCTGTTTTTTGTCTGTATAAAAGTCCTTGAAGTACGATAATATCATAAGTATCTTGATTCTAATCTGAAAAGATGTATTTTATTTCTTGCTTTTATAACTTAGTGAACGATGTTGTCGCAAGCTGCAAAATATATAATATATTGCGAATTATATTAAATTTGAAGTCAATATAGATTATTCTGGTTTACTTCATCGTATTAAATAAGAGCAGAATTACTCTCTACTTCTTAGAAACTCTTCATTATTATGACTATTCATATGTATTATCTAAAGGCCTTAAAATTGGTGTATTATCACAATCCAATTTTTTCTTGTATAGTTGTCGTTGCTACATCCTTAATATACGTATTATGGTATTTTAAAACTATACTTGCCAATGCAGAGAATTATGATGGTAAAGAAGCATAAAATTACATTCTAACAAGAATTAAAAATGAAATTAAAGAATATGTATGCAAAAAAAAGATTATGTTTTAAATAATATGAGATTAAAAATATAAATACAGCATAATACATGATCTCTAGACTGTATAGTGTATTAAAAACACAAAATGTTTAGTAAAAACTTCTAACAAATTTAGTTAATTTCCTGACAAAGTTATTTTTTTAGTATCAAATATTTTCAAATAAACATAAAAAAAAGATTAATAGTCGATAAATTCCATCACTTAACGTTATCATGGTATCTAGATATAATCTTTAAAGATTTTAATGAAAAAACAGATTTAAAAATGCAAAATAAGCCTTTTACTCCTAATCAAAAATGATGTTTTGAAGCAATCTAAGAATCTTAATAAAGATGAAAAATATTTATAATTAAGATAACGTATATAATTTATTGTAATATTATAACTCTTAATATATATAAATACCAATTTATTATGGTCGTTAGACAAAATATAATTTATAGTCTTCCTTATGAATATAATATATATAGCTTCAGCTTTCTCGATTTTTTATTATTCTTGAATAAATCTGCTAGTTTATGTTTATCACCGATAAAATGGTCATATTTAGACAAATTCAATAGTAAATATCTATTCATATTATCAAGTTAACCCAGTGCTATTAGCTGGTCTCCTAAGTTCAATTTATATTACAATTATCAACATTTGCCTTATACGGTTAATTCTTTGCATATCAATATACAGTTTCTATTGGCATTCGCATCTTCTGTGATACATACGATATATAAAAGAAATTTCTAATAATAGCTTAATGATGAGTTCTTGGTTGATGAATGAATGGCTAAATTATTTTTTTTTAACTACTTCATTTTTTCTTTTTATTGCTATCGTTGCATACTCAAATATATATTTCTTATGATATAGGGTAGGTTTTGGTTAAATCTAGCGATCTGTGCATTTGATTGTAAATAAGATATCTTAAATCTTTAAATGCAACTATGAATTTTTCAATCACATTAACATCTTCTTTTTTTTATAAATTCTTTTTTATTATAACTTCAAAGTATATAATTGATCTTAAGGGGTTAAATTGTATATATAGTCACCCTGAGGATTGTTTAAAGAATAAGCAAAAGGATTCATCTAAATAATAAATACCTTTAGCCTAGTATGTATTCATACATATAAATCTTTGCTATTTTTACGCTTTTACTACTACTAAATTGATCATAAATCTACTCAAAGATCTTTAATTAACTATACTTTTGTATAATTTAAAGGATATATAAGGCACAGACATATTATCATATATGATTTTACCATTCGCTATATTTATATTTTATAGAAATGTTTGAAAAATATTATTTAAATCTATTCATCTTATACTGATTTGATTGGGTGGATTTTATTTTACTATTGAATCAAATCACTCTTTTCATTCTAAAAAAACTCTTTATGAGATCTTATTCTTACTACTTCCAGTAAAAATAATCTTTTCCTCAAGAATATAAATATGTGGGTTTCGGCTAAGACATTTCTTTTATATTTTTTTCTTGGATAAAATGATCATCTCGTTAAATTTAAAATGCAAAAAAAATATTTGAATTTCACCTTATAGAGTGCCACCAGAACTATATTTTTTGAAGGCTTTACAAAGTTTCATGCATAATCCAATGATTTAAATATTTTTTTGGGTCAACAAGATAATATTTACATACAAATTTATTTTTAGTCATTTGAGTAAGTTCATTTAAGTAAAAACCGTTTTACGTGAGTATTTTAAAGTCCATATTGTGCAACTTACAGCTATAGAAGACATACACTACGCCTTTAAAATAATAGAGCGTAGCTCGCGCTAGAATTTTTATTCCTAAAAATATACAACAGGCCCGAAACTAAAATTTATAAAATTTTAAATTGTCTTTATTTTGACTCTTAGTTATACTCAAAATTAAATTTACATATATTGAAGAAGCTATCACTTTTTTTAGTGCATCTTTAGAAATTCCGATTTATTCTATATTTAAATTTATATGGATGTGATATCAAATATCGGAAAAAATCCATTGTGTACTACAATTATAAGGTATTATAAAATAAAAATCAATTATTTTACGATTTTTAATAGTTATAAAGAAGTTTTAAATTAAATAACATATATCAAACTGTTTTGGCTTCAAGCAATATTCATTATATTTTAAATCTTCTAATATGGGTACCTTTAAATATGAATAGGTTTTAATATTTAAAAAGATTAAATTTATGCTTAAAATATAATAAAACCAACTTTTAGTTTTGCGCAATACTTTATATAATTCTGTTCATTTGATTACCCAATTTAAAAGGTCAAACTATTTTAAAAAAAAATCTGACGTCTATAAAATTCAAATTGCATCTGAAAATCGCAAAAAGAAGCCTAAAGTTAGCCTGTTAAGAAACGATTATAATAAAAAAAATTAAGATACAAATATATACTGTAAAAAAGAAAAATATAAACAAAATATATATAGTTATATTTTTGGCGCATAAAAAAATTCGCTGCGTGTATTTACTCTCTAGAATCGAAAACATTTCTACTTGGGAATGATTCCTAATTTTTTAGAATTTTTTTCCCTCAATTGCATTATGCGGCGCTTTCATGTTATTGTAAGATTTAGAATATATGTGTTTTTTATCAAATTTTGCTTAAAATAATTGCTTATATGCATTATGTATACATATACATTATTTATGTTTTATGCTGCCTTAATATTAATAAAATGCACTAAATCGTTATATTTCTACTCAACTATACTTTCCAGTTTTGATACAATGCCAATATTTTTAAATAACTTTATTAAAAACTAAATTTATTAGTAAAAACTAGATTGAGGCAATTAATGGACATGATTTATCATAATAAACTACTACTTAAGTTTATTAAAGGTAGAGTCAGAAGATTTATAAAATATAGACCATTAAATCACGCTAAAATTGATTGAAAATATAATACATATGCAATCATCTAATAAAGAACGACTTTACCTCAAAAGAAATAGACTAAGGTGCGGTCTTGAAAAAATATAATTTTAATCTCAAATAATACTATTTAGCTACTAAAATCACTTAAATAAGAAAAAACACATCACTTAGGAAAGAAATTTTTAGAATTTATGAAAAAACCACGCGACGCACAAGGTCTTAATAAATTTTTTCTAGATGGCAAAATACGGAATATAAAAATAGATCTTTCAGAGCTTGAATTAAAGCAAAAAGAGAGTTTATTGTGTAAAATAAAAACAAAAACATTACATTAAATACTCTTCAATGTGCATAATAAATCAATGCTAGAAATAAAAGGATTATCAAAGTGGATACAGGAAGAACATATAAGATTTTTAGAAGAAGCTAGGTTCTAATTCATTTCAGATGCTAAAAATTTTTTTATTGAAAGAGGAAGATGCCCGCACAGTAACGACTTTTTAAAGACTGTCATTCACAAGGCAAGCAGATAAAAAAAACGCTTGGGTATGACTATACAAGAAGACATTTTGAAATAGTACTGTATCTTCACTTTATGCTAGCAAGAAAATATAATTTCAAAAAAATCCGTAGGCACACAGTACAAGAAATAATGGAAAATGAATTCGCGGAGATAAAATTAGATGCAAGAATTCATACTGATATAAAATTATCAAACGAAAGACCTGATATATTTATATATATAAAAAAGAAGAAATGTATCACATACATGGAAATCGGTGTGACTAGATATAAAAAATAAACATAGTTGAAAATGAAAAATTGTGAAAGTATGATCTGCTAGCATACGAGCTGTTATTTATATACAAGGGCAAAACAAAGATTATTACATATGTTACAACTTGGAATGGTGGGTAAACAATATCATAGAATTGATCTGAAAGAACTCAGAGTAACTAACCAGATTGAGGCATATAAACGTAAATTAGGATTGAAAATCTTTTTGAATTAATTAGTCTTAAACGAAGATGAATTATTAAAGAAGACTTTAGAGCGGATAAAATAACCGTGTGTATTAATACGCAATGTGCACGAGAGATCAAGCAAATTGGGCTTGTAAAAAAAAACTTAAATCATAAGTAATGAATGGAGTCTTAAAATAAATAAATACTTTAGGAATATGTGAAGGTATAAATAACATCAAAAATAGATAATTTGAATAACATGTAATTAAAAGTAAAACAAAAAATGCAAGTGATATATCATTCAGCTGTATAAAATAACTATTTTCGTAAATTTTGGTTTATAATATATAATTGATTCGGAAAGCCATTTTGCATATTTGTTCTCAAAGAATTCATTCTAAGGCATTATATTTGTAATTCGAAGCAAATGAAGGTTTTGATATAAGGAAACTGTAAATCCACATTTTTAATATAAATAGCATAATATTTTCTTCTTTTTTCTCGAGTGCGCTGCTTTTAAACTTTTCACGAACATTTAATATATTATAAGATTAAATTTTTAAATTCAAACTTAATTATTGTTTTAACCGACATTATATCGTAATTTTTATTTATGGGCTATATTTATAGTCGTAATTTTAGTTTTTGTTCTCAGACACAGCTTGCTTGATACTCTGTACACACAGTGTATTTATACTTTCGGCTATCTTCTCCTCTCCTCAGTCTTCTTCAATACCCCTCCTTCTTTCGAGACCTATTAATTCAAGGGTTTTTCTCAATCCCAATGTTTGAATATATGCCTCAACCTGGTTCGTGACATCTAGTTCCTTCAGGTACCTTCTATGATATCGTGTAACCACACCGTCCCATGTTATAAAATATGTAATAATTATTGTATTAACTGACATTATAATTTAAAAATTAAAATTTGAAATTTAAATGTGATTAATTTACTCATTGATACAGTAAAAATGTGACATATGTGATTTTTTATTAGATTTTTTGGCCATTATATAATCTTTTGATACCATTTTCTGCAAGATACATTCTTTATTAAATATATTCACTTTTTTATTGTATATAAATCTTTAATTTGTCTAGTCAGCATGGAAAATTTCTTACTAATTTAATCAAATCGTAACAAATATTATATTCTAGTTGCATTTTAACAGAACATGCTTATATTTATAGTACGTATAATATATTTTATCTTTACTCTTGATTTCTAATTTGTTTTATTTGATTTTGATGCATACGACACGTTGCTTGCATTATATTCCCAATCGAATAGGTTATTGAACCATTTGTTCGATTAGTTTTAAATACTAATAAATTTTTTTTACGATATTTCTACATTCTTCTGTTCTTGTTTTAAGTATCTGCATTAATTTTTTAAAAATTCACAGTGAGATAAATTAATAAATTTATGTGTTTTAGTGTAACAATTTTTCGTGATTATTTAATCATTTCATCAAATGTTTATATACTGGAATTTCAGCATATTATTTGTTGTGGTATTGCAAAAAATGTGCAAAAAATTTTATATCCCTCAAAAGAAGCCCAAATAATTAGAATATATTCCTAAACCTGTGTATAAAATTTACAATTTAAGAATTTCATAATATCCGCTCATAACACATAGCCATTTCAATGTATATATAAATAACTTTATTTTTTCTTTACATATAACGTACAATGGGGTGGTTAAAAATACCATAACATGTATATTAAGAAAAATCGATATGCAAACTGAAGCATACACAGAAAGATAAGATTTCGCAATAATCTTGGACTAATAAATATTGAGGGAAGAAAATCTATTGAAGAAGATTGTAAATATGACGAAATGGAAAGAAGTATCATCCAAACCCGTTCTATAGAGTAATCTAAAGTTTTTCTAGGACAACTAAGAAAAGCTAAAAGCAAATTAAGTCATAAATATATATTTTGTTTCTTTAACCCTCAAGCATCATCACATATAAAATATAAATACTATGCAATATACTAAAAATTCCTGTATAAGGAGGGATCTGAAATTAATTTGTTTCTTGATGGCCGAAATTAAAGGCTACTCAAGTATTTCGAGGCGTATAATTATTTCTTAAAATAGTAAAAGTATTTATTAGTGATCGCTTTGTAGCGAGAAGGTTTGTTTTCAATTCATTTTAGCAAACATAATATTTTTTTACTTTGAAGTATTGACGTTGAGACATCATAAGTAAAAGTTGGAATAGAAAAACTTGATTCTTTTTACTTGCCTTACTTAGAGATAAACCGAAAAATAAAAAAATAGACACTTTGTTATTGAAGATATCCGCATATAAGTATAAAAATTCTTTTCACTGAAATTAAATACAGCATAAAAAATTCCATCGTTCCTGCAATGCAATAATAAAAATTTATCATTGCAATAATATTGATTGTGTCGTATTTGAAACGATGAAATGTTAACTGTAATTTCAAAAGATATAAAAAGTAAATTTTATTTCTCATTAATATAGAGATGATCTTTTATGATATCTTTCCCCATAAGCTTATGGGCTCTTTTAATAGAGAAGAGATCGAAAAAACTAACAGCAAAGCTTTTGAAACGCTGTGATTAGTTGCTACACTGATATAAAATTCATAGCCAAAACCAGATTTTAAAAAACGTATTAATAAAATAGGTCTCAAAATAATTTATCTTTATTGCCTGTAATTTACAGCCATCATGCTTCTACAAGATAGATTTTATTTTTAAAAAAGATAATTAACTTCAAAAAAATCAAATTCTTTATAAAAATTACTTACTAAATTTCTAGTTCTATTCTACTGTATTGCTATATAAACTTCTAATTAATATATACATTATAATTAGAATCAGAAAAACTATATTTATTTTTTTATAAACCTTTGAAACTTATGTGGCAATTGCTTTACATATTTTTAAAAAATAGTACAGTTAAAAAATATCAATTAGTGTTTAAAAGTTATCTTATATGCATTATTTGGCTTGTGAAGCGAATGTCAATTAATATAATATGTAAGGTGCAAGAATTTAATATTATCTTTAGATCAATTCTTGCTAATATCAGCTTCCAAGATTAAATTTAGCATACAGACCCATATATAGCATATATAATCACAAGAATAATGCATTTAAATAGTGAATACTGTCATATTTAGATCTGAAAAATAATTTTTTTTATGATTATTTTTTATTTTTTAGGTAGCTTAGAATACCACAAATCAATTTTTCACTTAAATTTCTCATGTATGAAATAAATCGGGGATATTATTAAAATAATTTTAAATTCGTAATATAATTTGTTAATTCAAAAATTAATTGAAAAAAAATGATGATGGTTATTAACGTTTTTATAAAAATCTGAAATCTTAAGGTAAAAATCGATTAATTTCGGGGAAATTATGTATAACGGATGTAATAATATTAAATTTTATTTCAAGAATTCAATATTTAATGCAATAGGAAGATAAGATAAATTGATGGCAGTTTCCAAAAAATATCTAAAATGCTTGTTCTGGTATTAAATATATGTAAATTTTTTTATAGCGACAAAAAAACATTAAAAAATATAGTCTGCGATAAAAATACAATTTCTATTGTTTGTATTTCTAAAAAAAAATTTCAATGGATTTGCAGTAGGAAATATTACCGATATTACTATATTTTGTGGTTTAAAACAATACATTTGTATATTTTGCAGGAAAAAAACTTTCATCTATAAGTTAAGAATTAATCGGGGTGGTGCGCTGGTTAATTTCTTTTTACTTTTACTAAGCTTTGATATCAGTTACAAGTTTATATGGTCTTTTTAGATTCGTCTAATTTCGAAGAGAATGATAAAACGCAGCCGAATAATTTTATTTATCATAATAGTTGTAAAATCTTCTCGGTAGACGAATCAAAGTAAATATCCTAATTCAAGACGATTTTTTTATCAAGTTTTTAAATAACAATTTTTTATCATTTTAACATGAATTCGGAAAACATTTTCATATGCTTTAATATATTTCCGTAAAAAAAATAATATTTGCGATAGAAAAATTACTTAGTAAAGTTATTATACATTACTTGCTTATTATGGTTCTATGTATATTTATATGGGAAAAAAAGAATATTTGGGAAACGAAAAATTTAGACTAAAATATCGTAGTAAATAATAAAATAAACAAATTTATTTTATGTGATCGTATGCTAAAAAAAAGTACATAATTTTTTATTCATTTTACTAATTCGAGTCCTATTTTTTCAATTTGATCTGCCAAATTTATAATTTCTGGGCGATTAGCTAAAAAAAGAGAAAATATATCTTCCTTTTTTTGAATGAGAAATTCACTGAAACAAATTAGATAGAAATAGCGCATGAGAAAGTTTTTTGCTTTCGCCTTTTCCCCAGCTTCTGCAAGTTTTGAGATTACCTCACGAAGATTTTCTAAATGTGACATTGTATCGATGACTTCATCAACAATAGATTTACTTTGAAGAGAAAATGGAAGTATTTGTACTAATAAAGAAATGATTCTGAATCTTGGCATGTATTTTGTTCCTTGTATTTTTTGGTAGTTGAATGTAAGATATCCAAGTACCATTCCTGTTGTGGTTCTTCCCTTCCCCATTTGGCAATTGAATACAGCAATTTTAATGCCTGACATCTGCTAAAATATTTCGTACAGTCTATCTATGATTGTTGGAATCGGAGCTTTTTCATCTGTTATGGGTAGTCTAATGTAGTTTATATCGAATTTGGTGAATATTTCGCGGGCACAGTGTAGTGATTCGACATCTATTCGTAATATAACATTTTGTATTCTATTTTCAACAAGCATCTCATCGTGCAAATGTATTGATTTTTCTATTTTAATATCATTATATAGTTTTGTCTCTATATTTTCAATTGTATCTACAGAAATTCCAGTTATCTCCAAGTTTGAATCTGGTTTGGTGCCGTGTCTTAAAACATATGGAGAATTATTTATATAAATCACAGGTTCTTCTCTTAAGCAAAACCAATTAATTTTATTTTTCTTAATTTTTAGGATTTCTTGTATTTTTTTGAGCGTATTATGAATACCATTTTCTGTTGGAATTGATAGCCCCACCACGAGGTTATCTTCAAATAGAATGTATCTGAAATTTCGGGTGCCTTTTACGTCACCAAACAATTTAAATATCTGTGATCCTATGAAATAATCATTTTTCAAAATCATAGCAGAGCTTAGTATTTCCCCCTTTCTATTCATTATTTCTTCATGAATATGTAAATTTTTCTCTTGGAATATATCCAAATTTACATCATTGATACTTTCGAGTAAATTTACTATGTCTACTCTGCTTATCATCCATTTTTCGAACGATGTGTGTGTTTTTTTGTACTCATCTAACCAAGAAGCAAAACATATCAAGAGAAAGTACTTTTTCAGTGTTCTTTTTGATTTTTTGAGATTTCTTGATTCTAATAGAAAATTATAAATATCTGTCTTGAAGTAAACTCTAAATAAGTGATTAACTGTGAGAAAAGCCTTTTGTCCACCGTCTAAAAGGGCAACGAGTAAATTAATTTTTTCATTATTGAGATTTGAAGAAAAAAGAAATTCTATATTTTCATGTTCCATTATTAAATGTATTACAATTGCTGTATATGTTGCTCGACCTCTTTTTGAATTTGAATGGATAACAATCGTTCGTTGCTCTGAATTCTTTAGCCCACGTTTTATAAGTGCAGTAAATATTTTATCGAATCTGTTAAATCTAAATGCCATTGATGAAGTTATAGGTATTCTCAAATATTTTGCATTTTGGTATTTGTTATTTATATATTCGCTTATGGTTTTGATATCATTTACATCAGCTAGAATTTCTTTTTTCTGATAGTCATTATTTCTTATAATATAATAAGGCATATTGTCTTCATGTTTTATTTCTTTTATTATTGCTTTTTTTAATTTTTTTTCAATTTTTTCGATTTTCGTTCTGCTTATATGTCTCAGATATGTTATGTTCTTTCCATATTTTTCTATATTTCTTAGTGTATAAAGCTTATCTTTTATAATAATCAAAGGTTCTTCTCGCATATTTAAGAAAAAAAATACACCCGCAATCTTGGATATATTCGCGGGGTCTGTACTAGTGATGATCTTAGTTCCATTGAACATATTTGTTGTGCTATTGGATTTGTATGTTCTTGCCAATAATCCGTTTATATTTTTAATGGTTTTTATTCTAGGAAGTTTTCTCTCTTCTATGACAACATTAAGAGGTGCAAGTAAATCTGGTCTTTCTCTTTTGCTTTTTATGTATTTAAAGAGGTTTTGGTACTCAAATCTATTTTCAATAAAACCACAAAATGTTGATTTATCTGATCTATTGTTGTTATAGAAAATATATTCTGCAAGTAAAATTAAAACGATGTATCTTATAAGAAAAATATTGGCTGTTAAATAATTATTTTGTTCATCTGAAATAATAGATCTTAAAATTTCGAGCTTTAAATTATGGCTTGAATTGTGTTCATTTAATGTTAAAATAGAATCAACAATAGTTTTTGAATTTCTGTTTTCAAGAATAGACAATAAATTAGATACTATTTTAAAGCTTCCGTTATAACCGATTTCATATAGCGAAGAAAATTCACCCCCGAAGCTTGCCTTATTATCTTTAATAAAATTTACGAAAAAGGGATCCTCAAATGTTTTTTTGGGAACAAGAAATGAACTATCTAGAGAATTAATGTTAAAATAGATAATACTTTCAAAAACAGAAATCAAAAAATAACAAAATATATTGTTTTCTCTGTTATCATCCGAAAATAAAATAAGATTTGTATCTTCATCAAAATCGTAAAGTAATACCAACAATTGATCAATTGTATCATTCTCAATACCCATACCGTATCCGGAAATCGGAAGTCTAAAATATTTTATGTTTCCTAGTTTGTCACATACATATTCTTTTGTTTTTTTCACCTCGATCTTTTCAATAAAAATCTTTTCTTGTTCAAGATTATTTTTATCAATATTCAAAACTGATAAACAACCATTTAAATGATATTCATTCATAATTTCTTGAACCAACCTATCTTCGTTTATCTCCAAATTTTCCCCGGAAATACCTATAATTTCTTTTAAGGGACAGTTAACCCTACCACTTTCTCGTAAAACATATGGATTATTGTTTATGAAAATTGTATTTTCATCCCGTAGATTGATAAATATATTTTTAGACTTATTTTTAAAAAACTCATCCACTTCATCTATGTTGGTTTGGTCATTCCGTGCCAATTTTGGGTTCTTATAAATAATATCTACCCCCTTTCCTTCTTTCAATAACACCCTATGTGATGTTAAGACAAATCCCTCTCTAATATAAATTTCCATTAAATTTATAGGGGCTATCTCAAAAACAAATATTTTAATTTTATATTACTATTCTTTTTTGGGCAAATAATTAAGATTTGAAATTGTCTCATTTATGGTAAATATCAATAATTTATATGATCTATATTGAATAAAAGTAGAAAAAAGAAACAAAAAATTAAAATTAAGGAAAAGGAAATAAATAAATTGGAATTTTTCTTTAATAGTGCTCTAGGTGTTTTATTAAAGAAAACCATTTAACATATATTATACCCAGCTGGTATAATAAATCAAATTTAATTAAAGTCGCTTATAATATGTTATAAATCCTCTTTTTGAAGTAAAAATGTGACTTCATTTTTTTTTAGAAAAAAGAAACTTCTCCAGTTTTTTTACAATGGTAAAGAGATGTACAAATAATATGATGTGTAAAATGTATGTAAATTTTTATATATAGATGATTATATTGTCTTTTTCTCGTTAAAAAGAGGAGAAAGTCGAAATGATATTTTATAGAAAATGTTATTCATTCTTATTTAAGAAAAAAAATTCTCTAATTTTTATATTTAAAAACAATGAGTTATTTGAAATGATGCTTCTAAAAATATCTATTCATTCATATTTAAGAAAATAATTTATTTGGGTTTCTATTTTTAAAAATAAATATTTATTCAAATATATCTCATAGCAAGTTTACTTTACTTTGCACAAATTCTACTATCCCGAACATCGATTAAAATATAAATTTAGTTGTTAATAATCATTGTTTGCATTTATGATCAAATATGTACAAATCATATATGCAATGTTTAGATTACGTCAGTGATCGTGTAATAATTTTATAATCATTTCTAAGCCATGCTCAATTCTTATTTTTTTTATTTAATTAAAAAGAAATTTCTTTAGATGTCCAATTTAATTTAAATATTAATTTTTTTTATATTGTGGTTCAGATACAATAAAGTAAAAGAAATAAAGTCACTATCTTTTATAAAAATTTAGGGATTTTCCATAAAATAAATGTCAAAATTTTATAATATTCGCAGTTTATAGCATTATAGAACCCGAATTTTTAAAAAATTTTAAATTATATCATAAACATTTATAAAATGATAGAATCATTCTTTTATTTTATATGTTAAATATATATATATATAGTTAAAAAATTTACACCATAAAAATGAATTGAATATAAATAACCAAAATATTTCGTCGAATAAGTCGTAAATAATTTTATTCATGGGCTCATTGATTTTTAGCAATTTATTATTGTTATAGCAGAGCTTTGGATTGCTTTATAGAACATTTTTGGACAATATGTCTTTCCATCTCATCATTTTTACAATATTTTCTCTAAAGACTCACTAGCTCAACTGCCTTCTAAATCCTATTTTTTGTGCGAATATATTGTATTAAATTATTTAATAAAATCTTTTTGCGCAATGGACATTTTTACATGATCTTTTCTGTTTTTTTATTTTTTTATTATTTGACATTTTTCGAATTTTTAATCAAAAATCTTAATTAATAAAATCACCTGGATCACATTTCCAGAAATCATCATTCTTTTGATTAATATGTAAATAAATGGTAAATTTAAAAATAAACCAAGCTTGAAAGGAATTATAAATATTTGTTCTCCGTGTTTTTTGCTAGAATGAATAATTTTTAGACAAGTATTATATTTTGTAGATGTAATGTATTGCTTCCTAAAGTAATAAAAACAGCTTATTGCATTCAGAAATATACCTTTTTAATTTTATATTGGGAACTAAAATCTAAATATTCGACTCTTAAAATATTAAAATATTAAAATTTAAATAAATATTTCTAGTTCTTTTATGAATTTTTTGAAATATTTCATTTCGAACATAGATCAATATCAAGAAAGCATACACTTTTGTATGCAATTTCGATAAAAAAAACACTTATTTTATATTAAAATTTATATAATTTTGCTTAATTTGCCATTGGGATACATGTTTATTATCCCTTACAAAAAAAAAATAGAGTAAATAAAAATATATATTTTATCGCTGTATTAAAAATATTATTTGAAAAACTTGGTTTTACGCTTAATTTTCCTGCTTTTCTTATAATTATTTTTTTAATCATGGGCGATTTGTATTTTTTTTATATTTGCAGGTGATCTAGTCAAGCCTTTAAAATATATAGTGAATTTTGCGTCTATAATTATATCTATATCATTCTTTTCAAACGCATATTTATACTTTTTTTCAAAAAAACTTATCAATTAAACTGTCACCCACAAGCACAAGCCCCGATTTTATATAAAGCTGCCTTTCCTTGGTAATCCTGAAATTCATATAGTATTCGGCGTTAATTTCATTATATAAACATTCTTTTCATATTTATGGACTGGATTGTTTAGAAGATTTTTTTAAATTTATGGATCATTTAAAATGATCAGTTGCAAATTTCTCCCTACCGCTATTTTTATTGAACTAGGTTAGAATTAATACAGGATCTAAATGCAACTTAGAGAAAAAAAATTCAAATAAATT
Source organism: Rhyacophila brunnea (assembly GCF_057557595.1). Lineage (NCBI taxonomy): Eukaryota > Metazoa > Arthropoda > Insecta > Trichoptera > Rhyacophilidae > Rhyacophila > Rhyacophila brunnea. The sequence continues at coordinate 98,972 of NW_028232825.1, forward strand.
AATATTTTTTTGGCTAATTAATTTAAAATCATATAATTTTATTTACGGGTTATTTTTAGAATTCTAATTTTTGCTTTTTTTTTAAGTTCTACTTGATAGATTCTGCGTATTAACATCATGATATACTCTTGGAAATATCCTCTTCTCTTAAATCTTCGTGGATACCTCTCCTCTTCTTAATACTTATTATATTTTAATAAACTCAAACATAATTATGTTATTTAGAAATCTTCTCGATTTATTCATGCAAAATACGAACTTCATTCAAAAAAAATTCCCAGATACTTTTTTTTCATCATCTTTAAAATATTCATCAACACATCTTTTTTTTCGTATCTTTTTTACTCAAGTATTTATTCGATATTGCTGATTATGTGTATGCCTTTGGTTTAGTTGTTATTTATAATTGCCATATATGATAAAATGCGTCATTGAATCTGTAAATTATGTGGTTTCATTTTTAGTAAATAATATTTTCTTAATCACCTATTTCTAACTTTATTACGGCTATCAATGCCATTTTTGTTTCTATAATTGTGTTGGTTTTTTCTTTTAATATACTCAATAATATCGGGTTTATAATTCCTAATTTAATGCTTGTTTCTATTTTATCGCCTACTTTTATCTCTAGCGTTGCGTTTTCTGTTATTTCTTGAACTATATATATTCTGGTATTTCAGAGCAACATTTATTTATGCATAAAGGGAATATATATTTTCACTCGGTTAATATTTAGTTTATGTCATTGAAAAGCATGTCTTTAATCTAGTCTTTTGTAAAAATACTATTTTATACGCATTTTTATTGTGTTACCTTTAACAATTATCGGCAAAAAAACGTATTTTCTAAATTCAAATCACAAAATTACGCTATCTATTTTCAGTATATCGACCATATGAATCAATTTTTTGATCGATTCATGTCAATATCTTGGTTTTTGGGTGTTTATTGATTTATAAAATGTCTTTTATTTTTCACAACTAACTTTAATTTTGTTTCTACTTGAATGATTCGATGTATAGCTTTTAAAGGTTATACTTGGTTATAAGATACACAATGGAAAGTGTTAGTATGTTATGTAGACCTTTAATTCTTTATACAGTGGGTAATTTTTGTGATATTAATTTATAAGTGGCCGCAATTTATGTCACTGAAGTCGATTTTCTGATAATACTTTTACACGATAACTTCAATTTTACTTCATATATTTATTACAAAACTTAGAAAGTTTGCAGGTAGTAAATTCATCGATTCTTCTGGCTAAAATTTCATTATATGCGCATACATAATGAAATTATTTGTTGAAAATTAAGAAAAATATTATATTAAATACCATTTAGATTGCATTTTCTTTATTCGATTGAAATAAATTGTTGCTGGGATTTTTTTTAATTTGATTTAAATGTCGATATAAATTTTTTGATAAATTTAATTAAAGGTTGCATGACAAGATCTGATATTATGTTTATAAAATTTCATGATATTTTTACCCATCTTTTATGTATATAAGTTAAATGGCTAAACCGATTGAAATTTTTTAGATTTAAATTATTTATTTCTGGTGTTTAAAATTCAAAGAAACCAATCACTTCTGCTTAATAATGTTTTAGATTGGTGTCTCTTTGATTTATTCTTCAGCTAATATTTATAATATATCTTTTTGTTCCAAGTGGAAGAATAATCAAGCGATTTTTATATCGATTAAATATTAGAGCCTAAATAAAAGGGTAAGCAACTAACGTTTTCTGGCATGTTTTTTTTTATGAAAAAATGTACGCTTACGTGTTAAAAAGTTAAATCGAAGTATTATTTTTTTCATTAAAAAAAAACAATGATTTTGTTGATTGTGTTTATCCTGATTTATCTAAAACTAAAACACTTATATCCCACATTATTTCGACTATGCACTGGTATTTCATTTTCAAATTTTTATTCGTTTCTTAACAGTGTTTATGTTTGCTTTGATTTTTTGAATACTTTTTAACCGCACTTCCATACACTAGTATATATAGTTGAACCTAGATTTTTATATTTACTAAATATTTTCTTAATTATTATAAAATCTTTTTATTTAAAATTATTTGAAAATTCTTTTTTATAATTTGCTCTTTCTATACCCATAATCACCCATAAAAATTCAACTTGTTTCTATTTCTTTTGACCATTTAGGTTTTACAAACCTTATCATTATATTAGCTCTCCCAACCATATGTATCTCTCATTTTACTTGCCTTGCACATATTCTTCGTATTTTCAATATAAATTTACAAATAGTATTATAACTGAATCCGAATCCATATTTAATTCTTGTAAATAGCATCTTAAAAATATAAGTCATATAGTAGAAAAGCCTATGGTTTTTGGTGCATCTTTGATCAATCTTATCGCTTCCTATTACAGTACGTTTTCTGCGATTCGCTTTCTTATACCTATATTCTTGTTTAGCACATTTAATACTGGCTTACGCGGACATTTAACACATTTTATTTGATTCGGAATTTCAATCATTATTTTTATGATATATTAAAATCTTTGTTGCATTTTATCATGCTTTCTTTAATATTCATTTTATAAAGCTTTATTCAATTATTTTATATAAATCATAAAAATTTAAAACCAGAAAATTAAAGTACGTTTTTTGATGATAGTTTTACGTATAAAATTTACATTTATTTTTGTGTATATTGTGATCAAAATTTTAGGTTTACCGAAAAGTGTTAAACCATAACGCTGCACTATTTTAATTCAATACCTTTATTGCATTAATTTGCTGTTGTGCCATAGTAAAAATTAATAATTTAATCTTTTTAATGTCAAATTATTTAATTACTTGCTATGAAGATAGAGTTTTTTCTATGCTGTATGTAGATTGGCCTTATCTTTAAAGTCGTATTCTATCTTAAGATAAATTCACATGGTATCATCATCATTATTATTTATAATTTTTTAACTGGTGCTTATCGACACCTGGTGGTTGGATCCTTTTACAAGTCTTACTATCATAAGTATATATTCTAATAAGTAATTTTTTTGTACATAAAATTATTATATTTCTGTCATCGCTCTTGTCTTCCCTTTTTAAATAATATTCATACAGCCTATAATATTCATTTTATAATTCTATTTATAACAACGTCTCTTTAAACGGGGTATTTAGTCACTTTATTTAATAACTATTCTAAATTTTTTGTTTCATTAATATATTGGTATTAATTTCCTGGATTTATTTGTATTTAAATTTAAACTTATTAATGGAATATGATAGATTATTTCGCATCCAGCAGCTTTCTAGTTAGGTGGATGATTAGTTATTTTCTCTGATTCCAGAAATTACAAAAAAAATAACGGTGTATTATTTATGATTTCCTTCACATTCATATTTTATAAACACATTCTCACATTTACCCCTAACCTTTTAAGCCAAAAATAAACAACATAATTCTAATAAGCATATATGTTTAGCATTTTTCTTGTGTTATTGTCAGACAATAGAACTCTTTTCTGTTTATTCGAAGTGATTATTTGTTTTTGAAGGTCAAATTATTTATATATTCGCCTGAACTGCTCCACTATATATCTAATTTTGAATACTACCTTACATAACTTTCTGAATACAGTCGTAAATTAAATTTTTATTTATGGGCTAATTTGATTTTTAGCTTTTTATAATTGTATAATAAAAGCGGTGGATTGCTATATAAGACAAATAGAGCCCTACTTCTTTAACATAATTATATTTACAATCTTATAAATGATTTTTCTTCTTCCGGACTAATTGGTTCAAGTGTCTTCCTCAAACCTATTGTTTGTGTGTATTTCTCTTACTTATGTGGACATTACACACTCCTTAATACACGTATTATGGTTTTTTGTAACCACCTCATCCTAATTTATGATTTATGGAAATATTCGAGTTCTACATTTCTAAATAAAAGAAAGTTTATTTGTCAATATATTGTATTTTCTTAGCTTCTCGTTTTCAATATTCGTAGATTAATAATACTGGTTATTCCTATTTCTATATAAGTGATCAACTTTTTATTCTTATCTTATTTAAAAGGCCTGGTCGATAATGTGATAATTTTATATCCGTTTTTATTTTTCTATTGACCTAAATAGCGGTTTTTATAAATGTTTAGTTTGTAAAATTAATTAAAGAGTTTTTCATTTCTATTCTCTTAAATAGATATAGTTCTGTTTGCTGAAGAAAATTGATTGTTAACATTATAGCAGATGTGATATTTGTACCTATATTAAGCAATATACGATGTTTAGATGGAGACTGGTGTATATTACAAAAATTAAATAAATTAAAAAAATAGAAGATATTGGTATATTTAGTAGATTTTAATCCAATTCATCAATTTATTATCTAAGTAAATGTGCTGTTCTTTTTTGTTTTGCATGCAATTTAAAATTTACTGTAGCTCGAAATATATTTTGCCCTGGAAAGTCCACTTAAATGCAATATATCTTTCGAGACATGATTATACGAAGCTTAGCACAAAGAAATATAAAAAGTGGCGAAATACAGTTTACAATCAATAAAAACGAAAATGAATCAACAGAAATAAAAAAGAAGGATAAATACACAAAAAAATTAAATCTTATAAAAAACATGTTAGCACATAGAAACACAAATAATGACATACAGATGACGGATTTTTCAGACGAACTTGGTTTCAAAAAGTACAAGATAAATTTTAGATCACCGTTTAATGAATCAATAAAGGGAAAGAAAAAGGGGAGAATGATTCAAAAGAATCATGATAGAAATTCTTTTACATCGAGCATGGATGCATTTATGTATGAAATGATGCGTGAAAAGAACACAAATATGGATGATTATACTATCGAAAATGGTAAGGTTAGATATCGTGGTGTTCTCAGAAATATTAAGAAGGTTATGTGGTATTCTAGTTCAGATACATATTGTGCAGAATCAGAAATTATTATTGAACACTTGGCTTGTAATCGCAAGTTTATAAAGTTGGAAGATAATTTGCATGTTCGCAAAGCTGTAAAAATGTATGACAAGAAATTGCATCAAAATGCAAAATCTATTAAGTTTATTGAAATATAATCTTTAGAAGGTTCTAATAATTTAATAGATTAAAATTTCGGTTGATTTTTTAGATTACTGTTTTGTACTATTTAGTAACAAAAGTACTTTTTAATTTTATCTATTGATATGAAAATATATGGAACTCGAATATCATCAAAATTCATGACAAATTGACTTATTTTTTTATATTTAGTCGCATATATCTTCTTTTTGGGGAGTTGGCTTATTGCTATTAGGAACTTGTGCTTATCTGATGCACCCCCCCGTGTGATCCTTTACATTTCCTATTACCAGTATGACTTTCGTGGAATATGCCTGTTTTACCAGGCAGCAGTCAATATGGAGGGGGACGAGATTCTATCTACTTTATATCCCTGGTTAATTATCCTACCACCACACTAAACCTACCCATATTATTGCTGAACGCGAATAATCATAAAAATTATTTTTTTGCAAAAATTTAAATGATTTCATTTTAAAATTAATATGAATTCAATCTAAATAGTTTTTGAAAATATATCAGTTATAGTTTTAAATATATTTTGTAATAGAATATGAAGATGACAAAGTGAAAAGAAGTATCAGCCAAATTTATTATAGAGAACATTCTAAAGTTTTGAATGAATAATATTAAATGGCTAAAAATCGAATCAACTTATAAATAAATAAAATTATTGTGATACAACAAGTTATTTCTAATCTTTCAAGTTGAATAACTATAAACCTCTCAATGGATTTTTAATCATCAATGACGCTATATACGAATTTAATAGCATATGATATTATGTTTCAATAAATGATAAACTTTAAATAGATCATATTTTTCCTTCAATCTTGCAATGTTCAAATACTTGGATAGAAAACTACGTAAATATTTTATAATATTTATATTATATAATGTTTAACTTTATATAATTTTGATTGGTATATTTGTAACCAAAACGGCTTTGTACGGCTATATAGTGCATCCTACGGATTTATTTTTATTTAAGGTAAATTTTTTTTGGCTATTTATATTTATATAAGCAAAACTTTAGATTTCTATATAGAAAGGAATTGCTCAATACATCTTTTGTCACATCATCAATACACTCCCCCTGTGTGCATCATCAGGTTATAGGACTTTCTAATTCAACTGCTAAGCACAATTCAATTATTTTTGACTGCGCTTGTGTCTTCTTTGGATTTCTGATCTCCTAGATAAATAACCCATAATATTTTATAACCACAATATCCATGTTATCATTTACGGTAATATTCGTGTTCTGTATTTATGGGTCGGGGATAACTATAGATATTTATTTTCGGGTTAATTTTCTTTTTATCGATTTTATCTATTTAGACGTAGTCAGCGTGTTGGGAATACTGCACAACTCCTTGATGCATCTTTTGGCACCTTCCCCGATCTATCTTAATCACTGCCCTTCTTCTCTCAAATGAGATGAGTTCAAGTGTCTTGCGGAGTGTGAGAGCTTGCATGTATGCTTCTACTTCGTCCGGGATTTTTAACTCCTTAACGTATTTTTTATGATATTTTGTGACAATCCCATTCAAGTCATCACATATGGTGCTATTCTTGTTTATAATTTGTAAATTAAACCAAGTTCATTCACCAAGATGACATACTTCCTATATTTTTCTTTCTCAACTTTGGTTAGGTTATCAAGGCTAGTTATACCTATTTCAATCAGCGTAATCATATTTTCTTTTTTATCTTATAGAAAAATATCTGATCTATTTTGTTTGATTAAAATATCTGTTTTTATTCGGGTATCAACTTTTATTTCTGCATCTTCGTTTTAGCTGATCTCTTGTACTGAGTATGTTCTGATCTTTTTGGTTTTCTTGAAATTGTAATGTCTTGATAGGAGGAAATGAAGACATCTTACAATTTGGTTGGGGATAAAACTGATGAATTTATTGGATAAAAAATTAAAATATATTTATAGATTTAGAAACCATAGGATTGAGAAAGACTCATGAACCGATAATCTTGTGCGAATAAGGGGTATCGATGAGTATATAACAGAATAAGATATATTGAAAAGCATTGATAAATTTTGCTCCAAGGATTTTATCACACGATCTGCTTGAGAAATATAAATGGCAAATCAAAAATTAGCCCATAAATAAAATAAGTGTTATTGATGGATTTGTTTATATCACTATTTTTACGTATTGTTGAATCAGAAAAACTAAATACGGCTTTATACAGCAGATCGATCAAATATTTACAGCATAAAATATTCACCAAAATAAATTTAAGTTTACACATTTTCTAAAGAAAAAAAATCCAATTTGTTTTTAAATTGGTTTTATTCTATTGCCTTTACAATTTTTATGACAATAAAAACTTTATACGGTTTTAATCAACTGACGAATCATATACATTTGTGAATTTATAATAAATTTAAGTTCAGTCTTGGGCTTTTATCTTTGTATATGTGAATTTTTTTCAATGAAATATAATTTTAGACAATTCTATAGAGCAGTCAAGTGATATTTATTTATATTTTTTGAAGGTACCAAAGAAAATGAAGTCACAAATCAAATCGAGGCATACTTTCAAACTATTTGACTGAGGATAACCCTTGAACTAATGGGTCTTTAAAAAGCGGAAGGGTATCGAAGAAGGATAATGACTGTGAATATAGACAATTATATAAATATGATGTATTCATGGTAAATAAATTAAGTTAAGCTTAAGAAGAAATCTAAAATTACAGTAACAAATCAAACCCATAAACAAAATTAATATTATAATTTAAATTGTTTAAAGGAAAACTTCAGATTGTTAAATATAACAACGTTCTTTCATCAAATGAAAATTTGAATTTCAATAAGATTGATTAATTTGGTATGTTTTTACATCCTTTCAAAACTTTAAATCTTTTATGACTCATTTTTGGAGAACATATATTATATTCTTTAAATTGCTTTCCTTTCTTAACGTTCTTCCATATTTTTTTTTTGAAAACTTTTATTTATGGTGTTTCCTCAACCTATTGTCTCGTTGCTTTACTTTGATTGCGTTAGCTTTTTCAACTTTATATTACCCACTTATGTATTTTTACCATACCATCCATTTTTATGTCACTAATCGGTAAATAAATGTTACAATGCATGGTTATATTATTTAAAAAAGGAATTATTAAATTTCTAGCCTTTTTTTGCAAGTAAATTTTAGATGTCAATAAAGAACAGATTTAATATATGTCCATACTTTATTATTCTATTTATAACATGCTAATGTGAATTTCAAATTTTAATAGCGTAAAATCTGAGTATTTAAAATATCTATTCTTTTAAGTTAAACACATGCCTTTTTGACATGTCGGACTTGTTAATCTGTATACATAAATCCGCCTAAAGCAACTTCTTTAAATAAAGGTACTATTCGAATATGAGAATCGAAAGAGTTCATAGGCTAATTTTTCACTTTTTCTTCATTAAAAAATAAAAAAATAAATCTCTAGAAATATTGATAAAGTTGTTTCGGGAAAGAAATGTGTGATCATGTATCTAATATTTGATTTCTAATATTATTTTTGAATATTTTGTGGTAAATTATTTTTGCACTCAATATATTATAAAATAAAAATAAACAAATTTAATCAATATATTCTTATACATCACAAGATGGTAATCATTGATTTCATATTTTATTATTTAATTTCTAACAATACTATAGTTAATATGTTTGAAAAAAATCATTAATAGCTGTAAAGTAAATATAAAAGACGATTTGAAAGTGAAAATTTCGTACATTTTTATTACAAAAGAAGGGTGAATTTTTTATAGATTGTCTAAAAATCCGCATAAAATTAATGGGTGCTATAATCCTAAGTTATTGTATAGAAACAGCCTGATAAAGTATAATCTTTTAAATTCTCAAATTTATTTGAATAATAATATTCTGGATGCTGGATTTTTTTTTAGTCTACATTTATTTAAATGTAATTGAATTGTAAGCAATTATCTGTTTAGTGAATAGTTTTAACTAGCTGCATCATAATTTATAAAATGTAAAATTATATTTTTTTGTTTCAATACTAAATAATGAATTCTTAAACCAATAAAATAATATAGCCTCCAGTACATTATTTGATCGCTGTATTTTATGTATTTAGTCGATCTTTTTTATGGCTAAATTACCTTTATATTTTGTTAAGAATCGGGTAAATATAAATATCTTACATTATTTAGTTCACCATACAATTTTATACTTTAAAATTTATTGTGAATAATAATAGATAGAATATAGTATTCAGAAAAATATGTTTATTTCAAGCCTAAAACTAAGATATTTATATAAGGGTGTTTATAATCAATTGTTATGTGTTTTTATATATTTTCATGCCGATTATAAAAATAACACATGTATTTCTACATTTATACCAAAAAGTTATTTCGTATCCAATCTATATCAAAAGGGGGAAATGCTATAAATATTTATGCCATACATACCTTAATTATAGAATAAATCTGATGGTATCAATGTTTATAATTCGGTGTCAACTCGAATTCACAAACCAAATCGTGGTATATATTCGAAATATAGGTTTAAGAAAACTTTTGAACTAATATGTCTTGAAAAGATAAAAGGTATCGAAGAAGATTTAAGAGAAGAGGTCATGGATGTGAGTATAGATAAGATATGCTCATGGTGAATCAATTACGTTATGATTGAAGTGCAAACATAAAATTATAATACCAAATCCAACACATGAATAAAAAGATAACTATATTCAGTGCCTCTAAAATCCTATATTTGATATATTTCTTCCCCTAATATTTATATCTTACTTCAAAGAATTCAGCTATAAAAAAGTGAACCTCAAACCTCCAAATAAAACAAACCCCAAATAAAAAGATGGAACGTGATAATAAATTCTTATCAAAGCACCGAGTGATTGAACTATTCAATAAAAAATCAAAGCAGCGAATTGAAAAGGAAGTAATCACAAATATGCAAAATTTTGCAGAGAAATTCGTTTCGGATGTTGTTAACAGAACAATTCTTTTTACAAAACATAGAAATGGCGATACGATCTCCTCTGATGATATATTTTTTACAGTTGAAAAAGAATTTGATTATTCGTTTGGCACTAGACAGATTAAACCACAAAAATCTCTCCCTACTGATGAATATATCGAGAAAATTGCGGAACTTAGTAAACGAAAATAATTTATTTCTTCAAATAGATAAATTTTTATTATGCAAATAAACATTGTATTTATTTTAAATAATTTATAATTGTAAAACTATGCTTTTGTACTAGATTAATTTTGCTATCTTGACTAAATTACAAAATTTTTATAGTAAAAGATTTACAAAAAAATTTACGATATATTTATATTTATGTGTCCATTTTGGTATCTTAATAATAGATTTTTTCTTCAAGCATAACGTTATTGACTTCCCGTGGGCGCATTATATCTTTACTTTTGGTATTACCTCGTTTCTTACATCCCCTTTCAATACCTCATCTTATTTCAAACCTATTAATTCAAGGGATTTCGTATATCTTATAGTTTGTGAGTATGATTCCATTATATTTAATTTTTCAAGTTCTTTCTAGTATTTTTATGTTACTGTATTTCCACACCGTCTCATGTTAAAATATATGGTATAATATAATATTTCTCTTATACTTGTAGATAAATGACAAGAATTCATATTTTCTTAGTTTCTCGTTTTCGACCATGTTTATATAATCTAAAATGATTATATTATTGTTATTTTTATGTATTTTCATAATATAATTTATAAATGACAGGAATTTATTCTTGGTGTCTAAATACATAGGTTCAAAAAAGTGTACAGTGCACACTAGATGAAGATATAAAAGAATAAAGTGCAGCCATTAAAGTCGATAGATATTAAAATTCAATTTTATACTATTGAACACAAAACTTTATTTTAAAAAATAGTTGTATTCTTAAAGAAGCAATATTTTATCATTATTAGTATTTCCCCGTAATTCTATTCTTTGTCATAGAAGCTATTTCTTGAAAGCAATAAAATTTATAAAATGTCTTTTTATGATTATTTTATATTTATTTGAAATTCTTTAACATTAATTAAACCTTTTTGTGTTAATTTTACCTTATTTATTTAAAGTTATTTAAAACCATAAAAAATAGTACAATAGCATTACTCCGATAATAAATAAAATTAAAAATTTGTTAATTAAAACACAAACTAGGATGAATTATCAGTAAATTTACTTTTTTAAAATTTTTAAGGAAATATTTTGCTGTAATTTTTATAAAACCCTTTTTCTAGTGTAATAAGGAACTAAATATTTAAATATTCTTGCAAACTTTTTTTAAATTCCATTGGAAAAATAGACGGATGTTACATTATAAAGTATAGCGAAAAAAAACTTTATAAACAAATAGAAAAGTATTTAATAGTCGAATAATATATTATTTAAGTGGCAAAAAATATATTTATATTACGATCTAAGTATGTGATATTAGAAAAGTACCATTTTATTATAGAAAATCGGGGCTAAAACGTCGAAAAAGATATCATATGATCATCTTTGTGCCAAATTTTTAAAAAAAATATTTTGAAGCATCAAGTGAAATTAATTAATTTTAGTATTAATTATAAATATATTAATTATTTCTCGAATTAATATATTTACATAGATCCTGACATAAATACTTGTTAAAAATATTTTAAATGATTTACCACATCTCAATCATAATGATACCTGCACGATGTTTACGGTTTGATTTAGTGTATAATAAGCATTTAACAAAGATGCATTAATTATAGAAATATTTATATATAATTACCCTTTATCCGGTTAGAATAAATCTTTATACATTCATATTAATTTCTGCACGTGACAACCTGCATCTAAATGTAATTTTTATATTTATACAGACAAAAAATAGAAGTGTTTATGTATTATATAGTATAAGATATATATGGGATCTGGCAGAATCATGTAATATTTGCATTTATAAGTGATTTTACTTTAAAAAATAAAAGAAAATATGTTTAAATGGTTTTAATACATCGCATATACCCAAATGTATTATATGAACCAAATCAGATGGTTTTTAAAGTCATTGTATTTTGGTTTAGTAAATACTTATTTGGTGCCTATTAAACAATTATGTAGCCAAGTGTGCAAAAAAGGTTTATTAAAATTCAGCTACGAGTACAATGTGTATTTTTTTATGCTCAATTCATTATTAGTAATTCAGCTAGAATGTATTTTATATGAATATAGCCCATCGATTTTATCGTGAAAATAATGTGCGGGTTGATGCCATAAACAACATACTACTCTAAAAATTACCTTAAATTATTTTTAAATAAAATATTGTAAGCTCAAAACAGAAAAAAGTTTGATTTAACTGGGTTATAGTTCACTAAATAAAAGCTGAATATCGTTTTTGCATTTTATTGAAACATGAACTCTATGAAACCCGAAAAACATTCTAAAATATAGCTATCAAATAAAAAAATAATAATAGCATAATTATAAAGTACAAAAGGTAAATATGATAGATGACTTTCATACTTATTTCTTGAAAAATTTCATATGAGAAAATGAAAAATATAAACTAAAATTCTAATATTAAACTAGAAAAAAATAAAAGTGAAGTGGAATAATTACACAACTTTGCATTTGAATAAAAATAAAAAAATGGTTATTATTATATCTAACGTGTATCCTTATTTACATAAATTAAAATGCGATAACCGACTATTATTCTTTCAAAAGTTTATTATATGCATTGATAGAATGTTTATAATATTTTTTAATTACATAAATTTAATTTAAATTATTAAATTCAAGACAAAAAACACTTAATTATGCTAAAAAAATTAGGGGCTAAAAAAAGAATTCCGACCCATAAAAAAATTCTTGTTATATGCTAAAAAGTAACTTCTCCATACAAAAAGAGACAAAATATATTTGATCGATTTGTAGTGGTTTAAGTAAAATAAAATTTTTACTCGGATAATATAAAGTTTTTAATAAATGCAATGATAAAGTTGAAGAATGGCTTTCTGGAATGGTTTTAATTTTTAATAATTATGACATATATTATAATATTAAAAAACTCGATACTAAAATATGGAACATCATATGCATACTAGAAATTCATAAAGAAGCATGAAAACTATGCAATATGCAAACTCCAATTTTGGATAAATGTTAATACTCACTTTTTTCCATGTTAAATGTGTTTATTTTCTCTATGTAATACAATTTTAATAATAATTGCTTTTTAAATGATGATGTGCTCAGGAAGATCAGTAGAAGTCAATGATACAAATTATAATGTTTGATCTCAGATTATAATAAATGCTATATTTAAGAATATAATGAATCATAATAATTTCCTGACTGCGCAAAGAATTATAAAATGTGTAACCTTGCCTAGTTTTACAGAAGAAATCTTCTTTAAAATGTACTTGATAAAACTCTTTATAACAATCCTTGTGTAATGACGATTAGAGATATGTTTCGTTAAGATTTTATGCAATGCTTGGTATTTTACCCAGAAAGCAGTGATCGAAGCATATAGAAAAAAATTGTGGCTGTTTCTGTAAATGATTCTAAAGCTGCTTAGTTTATCAGAATATTAGCGACAAAAATAATAATCTATATCCGCTGACTTATGATAAAAGTATAAAATTAAATCAAAAATTTAACTCTAAGGTTTATATTGTTGATAAAAAATTAAACAAAAAACAAAAGTCAGTTATAAAAGGTATGATCAACCATGAATTACATGTGTATAGTTTTTTTCGAAGTATATACATTTTTAGTTAATATAATTGGGTTTCATTTTAAAAATAGTTTGTTTTGTAAGTTTTGAACCATTCAATTTTTAAAATAAATCTTTATTTTTTTTCGATTAAATAAATTATATTTAAATTCAAATTTATTATTCATTATATACTAGCATGTTTCTCAATCATTTATAAATTTAATTTATTATTTGTTTAATTTTTATATCATCAAATGTATCACATAATAATTACAAATTTTCTAGATATTAGAATATTTTTATCCAGTTAAGAATATTTAAAATTGTTTGTTTTATTTAAAATTATTAAAGTGAGAATTTTATATTCGCTCTATTTATTGTGCTTTGTAATTTTTGTATTATATTCACGATTATTATGAATATAAAAACCATATATAATCAACACAATATAAATATATTCCTGATATTTTTGTGTGGTTTTTACTTGGATTTGTTAAACATATATTAGGAAATTTCAATCTATGGTTTTTAACGTTAAAAATGTATTTTGTATACTTTCTTACTAGTTCAATCTACCAATAATCTAATAATATCATCTAAAAATTCAAAAAAGCATTTATAATGTATTTTAAGAGAAGAAACTTTCAATTATAAAATAAAATATTTTATCTTGTATGAAAACATATAAGATTCCTTAAAACATTCATTCACAATATTTTAACATATTTTTTTCTAGAAATAAAAAATTTTAATTGTTTAATAATATTTACAAGATTTCATAAATAAATTATAGAATGTTATTTGAAGGGATCTAGAAAAAAGAAAAGTTAAGATTTTCTAATTTCATCAATAAATACTGCTATGCGTCAAAATTATATATTTGATAATAAAAACTTGCAGTTACTTTTAATGCTAATTCAGCATAAATTTTGCTAGTTTTGCTTTTTCCCGATTTGTATTCACAAAAAATACAAATATGGATTGGATTATATAAAATATTTTTATTGGCTTTCTTGGATAGATAAATTGGCCAAAATATTTTATCATAATCCAATTAGAGCTAGCTAGAATTAGTACAAATTCAATAAATGACCAACTAAATATAAATTTTGTGCAAAAATTTATGTTGTTTATGAAAATTTAATACATCTAAAAATATATATTATTATTATTTATATAAACTTACTATTCATAATTTTCGTAAATCAGATGAAAAGAAAATGAATATTTCAAAATTTAATGCATTAAAAATTTTAGGACATCGAAACTTTAATATTTGTTTTTTAGATGCAAATAAATTTGAGCAAAAAGATTGCTATCCATCTTTTTGATGTTAATATATAAAAGGGAAATTAGGTATTTATAATAAGCTTATTTAGATAAAAGGCCAAATAAATAAAAATAGATAACTGGTAATATTCGTGCTAAATATTTGAGAATAATTATAAATACATCAAAAAAAGAAATGTTGAACAAAAAAGATATAAATAGTCTCTTTATTAAAATATATATTTCAATAAAATCACAGAAAGAAGAAGATGATTCACTGATTTTTTTCGATTTTCAATTTCAAGAAATCAGGAAAAATAATTTTTATATGGTAATTCATAAGAAATATATCTACTTATTGAAAAATTTCAGAAAAATTATATTGATGATTGAGAATGAAACTATAGTATTCACGATGTTGAAAATCTTTTTCGAACGATTTAAAGTCAAGAAATATAAAAAAAATAGATAAAGAAGAACCTCAATAAATTTAATCAACACCTTTGACAAAGATAAATTAATTTGTAAATATTATTGTTGTTTAAAGTCACTGAATCATATTTAAACTCAAAACCATGAAAAATAATTTATGAATGATAAAAAATTCTTGTTTAAAAAAATAAATATGAAAAAATTTGGTAAAATGTATATTATTGAAAAAAATTTATATTAATGGATTATCAAAATCTAGAACCGCCTGTAGAATTTTACTCTGGAATTTAAAAATGACTGTTTTAATCCTCAATCAAGTATATAAATGTATTATACGATTCATATGAATTTTCGCCACAAAGAAAATAGCTATCCTAAATTTACATTCTTTTAAATATATTATGTTGTTTCTTAAATCAAAAAAATGCGGGACGGAACCATAATTCAACCTAGAGCCTACTGATATACTTATTATTTATTACGTAAGAAAATTTAAATACACTCTTATTATTTTAGTATGATTTTTAAACCCAATAAAACTGGTTTCAAAATAGGATACTTATATAAAACGGATGAAGAATGAAAATGTAGTTTAAGTGTAAATATTGCTTGTAATACGCTTACACTAAATCATTTTATAAAAATTACGTCGATTTAAATTTATTTTACGAACCTTATAAAATGCTTTCTTTCAAAACAAAATAGAATGTGATATTGTGCTACTTTAGTTTTTTAAAGCTTAAAATTTCTCGAGCAAAGTTTTTCTTTTTTTGTGCATATTTTGCATTAATTATAAAAATTTAATATCCTTACCTTCTTCCGTGTATCTTATATTTTTTTAAGACCTAAAATTCAAGTTTTTATACAGAACCTATTTTTTTGAAAATAATATTGCTGAAGTAAGCATCTTGACTCTTTATATACGACTTGTGTTATTTCGTTATTAGATAAACCCATGTTATGACGTGTGGCACTATTTATAAAGTTTATTTACCAATTAAAAGGATTCATTGCTGATATATTATACTAACTCAGCTGACTTAATTTTAACCATAGCTAATTTTCTAATCTTATTATTCATATTTCTATTAATGTGATCAGCTTTTAGAAAAAAATTTAAACAAAATTATCGGTCGTTCATACGATAATTTATTGTCACTTTTTTCTAATGTCTATTTTTATCTCTGCTTATTCGTTTTTTAATGATTCCTTAATCGAGTGTCTTCTGATTAACTTAGATCTTTTAAAAAAAAAGATTTTAGAAACTAACAAAAATGTAAATACTTCACAAATCGATAGTATCAAGCTCTTTTCTGCATCAACTTGCTAGGTGATGTGCTTTAGATTCGCATAACGAAGTTTTTTTACATTGAATTTATTCTAAAAAACGTATTTTTATCTTGCATAAAACAGTATACAGATTCTTCTTTTCACTTTAATTTCTTTAATATCAAGAATGTAAAAAACCTTTTCTGACAATCTTTGAGCTGCTGTAAAAAAATAAATGTTCTATATTGTTATTTTGTCTTTTTTTTAGATACTGTTTATGTCTTTTTTCCAGCTCAATAGATTACCTACACATCCTTTCAGTGTTATTCTTAGTTATATATAATTAGTTAATATGTCAAAAAATGTGTTTGTTGGCCTGCTCTATTTACAAATAACTTATCATATTTACGCACACCTTTACCAGATGCCCGTATTTTATTTTATTTTTTAAACATTATCTCCGATGTTTGTTCATTTTGGTTTATTAATGATTCTGTTTATGAGATAGTTATGCATATAGATTCTTATGTATCTTTTCTTTTACGTCATTCTATTTAAAAAAACACATATTTTCTTCTTTAAATCAACTATAAAGATGTTTATTTAATTTGATTACATATTCGTTTTACTATATGAATGGTTTTATTCTTTTGATTTGATAGATTTAAAATTATTGAAAAAATTCAAACAAGATTAATGATGGTCGGATTCTGTTCAACATGTGTTATTCTTTACAATTTATAGGTATTTATATGCATCTTTTACCATTTTAACAGTTGCATATACTCACCCTTTCATCATTTGCATATATTTTTATATTTTAATTGAGACTCTATTCAAAGAAATTAAATTGTTTCTTCTGTCATTATTTTTAGTTTTTTTATTGTTTCGAGTACGCTCTTTAGATTATCAACAAATATTAAGTCGTTCGTTCCACAATAGGATTTCCCAGCGTTATATTCTTTTATTAAATTTGTTCTTGTGTTTTCTCTTTAATAGTTCCAACTCGAAATGAAATTTGAAAGACAATTTTGTTATATAGTCTAACCTTTTTAATATGTTTAGTTAAAATTATTTATTGTTAGTTATACCAAAATGTTTGATTTACTTAACTTTAACTTAATTTAAATTATATGTTCTTAATGAAAGATAAAACTTTCCTAGCGTTCCATTATATATTAGGATCCCTTAAACAGTCGCTTAAAAACCCCTTTCATATTGCACTTTTTTTATTGATGCTTTTTTTAATTGCACCATTTAGTAGCGCTTGTATTTTGGCTTTATAATCGATGTGTAATAGTTAAAATTACTTGTTTATTTAATTCTTTTTATTGACTCTTTTATTCAAGGCTTAAAACATCAAAACATTATTTTTCAAAATTTAAGCATCTTTCGATAAAGTTCGAAACACTTAGTCATTGTTTTTTTAAAGAGAATAAATTTTTATTTATTTTATTCTTTGGCTGTTCGTATATAATATTCATGTATTTGAATTTTTTTTATATCTAATATTAGTTCATACAGAATCTGACTTTCATCCTTTTTGTAATTTAATTTCATATTTTTTTCTTGATAAATAACTATATGACCGTATGAAATGAATATCTATCAAGAAAAATTAAAATATACCTATTTGAACGAGCGTCTGTTTTTAACACAGGTTTAAAAACTTTTTATCATGCAACATACTCATTAAATTCTCAGTATTTTTCAAGATTAAAAACTGTGAAATGCGCAGTACACGTTTATTTGTATTTTACCAGAATCCAGCTTAAGCCTCGATAGTATTAGTTGATGTATTGATAAACTCTTATAATAATATTTCTAGATAATAACACGTATAATAAATAATTCTGGTTTCAATCTAATATTATTCTTTTCTCCTGAACAGGCGAAGTGTGACGTTGCTTTTGATAGATAATTTCTAATAAAAATAAAACCATTAAATCGTTTAACACACATTTATTTTCTAATATTTGCATCATTACATCGTAAAAAAAATCTTGAAATAATTAAAAGTGATTTTGTAAAGAAAAAATTTAGTTTTGATTATATCTCAGTATGAAAATTTCATTTTATTAAAGTAAACTATATTTTTATGAAACATGAATTCCTATACATTCTTTTAGTTAGGAATAATGGAAATATATCAAATAAAAAACCTCTACCCTTTAAAATATATTTTATGTGTTTTTTTATAATATTAAAACATGGTTTTGCGCTAATACAATAATTTAAAACGTGTTATTATTATATGCTAGCCAAATTATATTTTTTTGTTTGATTTTGAATTAAAAATGTTGGTCTGGATAATAAATTAACTTAGCTTGTAAATCACATAAAGTATTTATATTTTATAAAAATCTATAATTTTTTCAATAAAAATATTGTTTATTTGATGATAATTGGCATGTCATAAGTATCTAACTTTTTTAATTCGAATATTAAGTTCTAAAGTGCGAGTTTTTTTTTCCAGAAGAAATAATTATACAAAAAATTGGTTCCATTTAAATAGCCAAAAATATAATTCAGTGCATATATTTTGCAGTTTACAATTCCCATATATAAATACAACATAGATATAAAACTTGTTTATCAATTTAAATTTGTTTTCAATACATTTTTTTAAATCTAATTTAGGATTAGTTATAAATAGCACCAAAAAAATCGATGAAATGTAAATAATAGTTATTGAATAGTTTTTGATTATTAGAAGTTACTGTTTCAAGAAATATGCTTGAAAACTGCTATAATAATATGAAAAAGGACCTTATATGTGGTTAATAGACGTCTTTGGTAAACAATATAATTAAATTAAATTTATACAAATATTTTGTAAATTTAGAAAAATAAAAAAAGATGATTATTTTAATTTTAATATTATAATAATTTTTTTTTTATTAGAATGAATTGTAAATTCTGGGTCTATAATTAGTGTAAACATAATACATTGGAACCCACCTGCAATATAGAGAAAAATAAATAAACTAGATAACATAAAAAGTATAAAAGAAGTAAAAATTTTAAATAAAAAAAGACATAAATTTCTTTGTGAAACTTTCGTAAGTTCTTAAATATTAATACTTTGTTTTATATAAAACAGCTTGTTATTAATTTTTAGATAAACTTTAGCAAGATGAAAAGATGATTTTATATAATACATTCATTCTTCAATATATTCATCTATGATACATTTTTTTCTTTAAAAAAACGATATTCTTTGAGCTGAAGATACATTTTCTGTAAATTTTTATATACTAGTCGTTTTATATAATATTTTAGAACAATATAATGTATATAAAGAAAATTTTGTTTAGTATATATGAATAATCTATATATTTCAATCATGAGATAAACTTCTGATGCCACGTTTTACACATAATAACAATACCTTTTCATAGGCTTTAATTTTTTCTATTTCACTCGATAAACATATGATTCAACCTCTTATTTTAGAAGTAAATATGTCTTCGTGCTGAAACTACTTAATTATAAAGATGTTATATATCTCCAGCAAAAACACGCATTTAAGAAAAATAATATATTATTAATTACGAAATAGTCCATATGGTACAAAAATATTTTTTTTTCGAATTTACAAAAATACATATTTAAAATTTTTTTTAAAATTAAAAATCTTAAAATATTAAACGAAATCGAGGCATATATTCAAACCCCTGGATTGAAAAAGGCACCTTAACTGATAATTCTTGATATAAGATTTAGCAGAGAAAAGGATTATCTAAAGTATTTATTAATTTTGCTCCAAAGACCGTATCATTAAACTGTTCAAAAAATATAAAAGTCTAATAAAAATCAGCCTATAAATAAAATACCCATTTAGATGTTATAATATTTAAAAAAACATTTTTCATTTCTCAATTTTACGTAAAAAATTGTACATGTAAAGTATAATCAATCATTCATGTCCTACATATATTTTCATTTTAAATTAAATCTAGTTGATATCTCCTGTAAATAAAATCACCGACATAATTAGAAAAGAAATATCATAATCCACTTTATTCAATGTGAATAGGTTTCTTTTCCTTTATAAATGTAATATCGTATGTAAATATTAAATTTTTTAATTGAAGCAAACAAAGAAGTCTATTCTAAATTTATTTTTAGGTTGGATTTAAACCTGTTACCCACATTCATGAAAGCATTTTTTATATTTCAAATACATTATTTGCTAACAGCTGAAATACTATATATTTTATGAATAAAATGATTCAACTATGGATTCAGTAAATTTTTAATTCTGTAAATCTAAAATATGTATGTTTTTATTGGTTAAATTGTGATTCTACACTTACTTCGAATTACTAAATAACTTTAAAATACCACTGCTTAGAAAATTTCCGGAAATTTTGTCGGTGTCAATTATATCGTGTCGGTTCAAATTAAAATAATTTAAGCCCTAGCATGATTATATACTTCCACATTATTTTTGATCTATATAGAAAAGCAAATCATACACCGTATAAAATACCCAATAAGGAAAAGCTAAACGGTTAATTGATTCTTTATTTTAT
Organism: Rhyacophila brunnea; assembly: GCF_057557595.1. Lineage (NCBI taxonomy): Eukaryota > Metazoa > Arthropoda > Insecta > Trichoptera > Rhyacophilidae > Rhyacophila > Rhyacophila brunnea. Next base: position 120,293 of record NW_028232825.1, read on the forward strand.
ATTTCACTATTACTTTAAAAGAAATAATTCATTTAATTCAAATAAGGGTTATTTGTTGGTCTCAATATTTTGGTGGTAAATAAAGTTATATAATTTAAAAAAACTACATTTTATATATGAAATACATGATATTTTTAAAATAATTATAACAATGTTTTAATCATCTAGCACCAAAATTAATGCAATATACTAAAAAAAATCTATTATGTACAGATGCCCTTTGGTTGAATTAAATATAATATTTTTTATTTGTAAAATAAAAATTAAAACCATTTCATTTTATTTTGATCTACTAATTATTTTTAATCATACATTACCAAGTTTTTTTAAAATTTATTTATTAATTAAAATTTTCTTTCAATTACTGGTAAACTATTATTATTATAAGATAGAGAATACTAAATAAAATATTTGTGTTGATATATTTTTATTCTATTATTTGAACCACAATATTTTCTACTGGGGCATTTGGCTTATTGTCGATATCTTTCTCGAGAGTCAGACAATCTACAATACACCAAAATAAAATATTGAGGCACATACAAATCCTTCTTGGCCCTACTAACAGTATTCTAAATGCTATGTCTATAGAATAGCTTGTTAGTACATACCGGATTAATTTTTTTGCTTGTCTTTTTTTGTTTCTGCTTCAACAGATTGTTTATTTGTGCTATTTTTATTATCATTTTTACAATATTTATCCACCTCCTCTTGCCTCTCTTCTTTTCATGTTTTCCTTTTACTTGTCTCTTCATTTTCACCATCTCTTTTAATGTCATCTATTTTATTTCTTTCAATATACTCGTGTCTTCAAAAGAATTACTTTTTTTTAAAACAATTTCTTTCTTTTATATATTGAATTCCCTTGCTGACTTCCTTAATTGACATGTTATTATCTTTTTGTTCCCTAATAATTATTCTTAATGGGATTGCTTCATGCACTACATCACCGCTCGTAAGTCTGGTTAAAAAAACCAAGACAATATCAACAATGTAATAAATCATTTTAAAGGACTAAAACATGTTTCTTATATAGATTCTTCTGGTTCTAGAATATCGCTTTGCGAATCTAATCCGCATTTTTACACTATGCATTCCTGCAAAAGATTGATATAATAGAAATCCGATCTAAATATAGAATAAAATATTTCTTTTAATCTAAAGACGCAATTTACCCAAATAAGTAAATAAAAACGGATTTTGTAAAAAAAACATCTTTTGCTTTGACCTTCTGAATCCGAAATAATTTTATTTTTATTTCATATATTTATCTTTTGAAAAATTATCTATTTTAGGGAAATGACAGAAATTTAAATATATAATTTATACAAATGATTGCTTGAAGGCTATATCATGACTTTTTGAACATAAATAAAAAAACCTGAGCACGTAAATATATAATTGAATTAAATAATTACATTGAGTGTAGGATATGTTGGCCACCTAATACACACAAAAACAAAAATTAATCCTATAAATGTATAATACATTGGTTATGGGTATATCATGGCTTTTTATTAGCGCAAACAAAAAAAAATTCATGGACCGAACACGTAATAAAATAAAGATTTACCGTAAGTCTAAGTTTAATCGTCTTCCTATACATATGTAAACAAATTCTAATCAATTATTTATATATATTATATAAAGCATTGTTTGAAAATGCCATCTTAGCTTTGTGATAGTGGGATCAAAAAAACTACAGCATATAATAATATATTATATTAAATTATTTCTGTAAAGCTATCACATGGCTTTTAGTTAATAAAATTAAAATAAATCAAAGAAATAAAATACAATTTTTTTTATGTAATCACCTGAATGTTGATCTGATCAAGCACAAAATATTTAAATGAAAATGAATTTCGAGCATAAGAAAATTTTATTTAATCAATTTTTTTATGTGAGCATCACAAAGCCAAGTACATTAGCATAAACATAATTTGTAGTTTTATTTAAATCTAATTTAATATTATTTTTGTTCGATGGTTATCTTATTCCTCTTTAGATGGAAATTTAAAATATATAGATATCAATTGATTACCATTTCGTTGAAGCTATAGATGATTAAATACATCGAAGTTTACTAAATTGCTGTTTTCTGGTGACAGGCAACAAACTTATGTAAGATACTGCGTAGCTCGTTTAATTTTTGCATGTCATATTATTTATTTTTATGTATGTTAACTATAATTTCAACTATTGAATTCGTAATTTTATAACTCCACGGCTAAAAAAATCTTAAAACATGCTTAATTTACTAAAAAATAGTTAGAAAGTAAATATATATAATGATTAAGGATGATGATTTTAATTTACATTTAGCTGTTTTATTATTATGTTATAGACATTCAAGAGAGAAACTTAAACAGTACATTTAATAAATACTACAACCTAAAATACTGCATGCAAATATTTTATTTTTTGAAAATAAAGTTTGTTTTTTGTATCTATAATTAATTTTATCTGTTATATAAAATACTTTATATTATCTTATATAACTTTCCAGGGGTGAGTGTACTGAACGACGAAAACTCATATACAACAAATCACATCTCTTCATAGATGACCTCAAATTAATATCAAAAACTCCAGAAACACTTAAAATTATGACAAAAGAAACACTAACCTTCTTTAATGCAGTAGGCCTTGAAATAAACAAAAACAAATCAGCCACTAAGCATAAAATATGTGAAGATGTAGCAACATTTATAGAAGGCCCGGCAGTCTATAAATATCTTGGGGTGATTGAAAATAGCAAATTAGAGCTAAAGCAAGAAACTATAGATATAATTGCAAAACAAATATAAATCGAATAAGAAATTTATGTAAGACTAAACTTAATGCCGGGAATTTATTTAAAGCCATTAATGAACATGCAACGTCACTCATAAATTACCACATAGAAGTATTAAAATTAGAACCAGGAGAATACATCAAACTCGATGATAAGATAAGAGATATTTTAAACGAATTTTCCATTCACCTCCAGCCTAGTAATGAACAAAGATTATATATAAAGAGAATTGAACTAGGACGTGGGCTATGTAATATCGAATTTAAAGATGAGAAGATGATCTACTAGCTAAAAAATCTGCTTGAAAACAGTAAAAACAGCTCACCGAGGAGGGCCGCAATTCTAAAAGTAGAAAAAGATAACAAGACACATCTCTCACTAATTGAAGAATATCTTTAAAATAAATATCATGCTAACATCACCGACTCCGAAACACTGGAGAAAAAGCAGCAAGAAAGTTTATTGTGTAAAATAAAAGAAAAACCATTGATCCAAAAACTTTTTGAAGCTAAGAATAATGATATGGTTGATATTGCTGGATCATCAAGATGAATAAAAGATGGCAACATATAACCAAGTGAAGAAGGAAAATTCTGTTTTATTCAAGACAGAAATGTGTTTTTCGGTGAGAGGATGGATGCCCAAATTGTAACGAAGCTATGAAAACAATTGATCACCTTGCAACAAGATGCAAGAAAATGTTAGGGCATGATTACACGCGAAGACATAATGAAATAGTAAGATGTCTTCATTTCCTCCTATCAAGACGATACAACTTCAAGAAAACCAAAAAGATCAGAACTCACTTAGTACAAGAGATCTGCGAAAACGAAGATGCAGAAATAAAAGTTGATACCCGAATAAAAACAGATATTTTAACTAAACAAAATAGACCTGATATTTTTCTATACGATAAAAAAGAAAATATGATTACGTAGATCGAAATAGGTATAACGAGCCTTGATAACTTGACTGAAGTTGAGAATGAAAAATATAGGAAGTATGGCATCTTGGCAAATGAACTTGGTTTAATTTACAAATGCAAAACAAGAATAATACCATTTGTGATGACTTGGGATGGGGTGGTCACAAAATATCATAAAAAATATGTTAAAGAGTTAAAAATACCGGACGAAGTAGAAGCATACATGCAGTTCTCGCACTCAGCAAGACACTTGAACACATCACATTTGAGAGAAGAAGAGCAGTTGATGAAGATAGACCAGAGGAAGGTGTCAAAAGATGCATCAAGGAGTTGTGCAATATTTCCAACACGCTGAACACGTCTAAATAGATAAAATCGATAAAAAGAAAAGTAACATGTAAATAAATAATAATATCAGTTATCTTGTATGAAGGATTTCTAATCAAAAACAATTGGCAAAGGCACATTGAATCAAGTATGAGTAAATGAATAAATTTACAATATCATAAATATATTGTCTATAATATAGTAATTTTTGTTATTTTCTCCTGATGCACATGTAATGCCTTGTGTTTCTATATTTGTACAATATTTACTATAGCTAATTAAATGAATATATGATTAAATAACACAATTTCAAACAGTCTTACATATTTACTAAATTTAAATTTTTATTTAGAGATATCATGATTCTATGAAAGGGTGGTTTTTTTATATCAATATTCTAATATATTTGTAGAAATAGCTAGCATTCGGTATTACCTGTAAAAATTATCAAAAAAATTATACATTATTTTTGGTATCTAACAAGTCATATGGTAAGTTATTACTGTGAAATAACTATTGTTTTTTTACGTGTGTATAAAACCTTGATTTATACAATTGTAAGATAATACCAATATTAAAGCTATAAACTCTATAATAGATGATTTTTAGATGTTATAATTAGTTAAATTTTTGTTTTGATTAAGTTCGAATATATAGGCGATAAATAGCTGTATAACATTTAGTATGTTTGATATGCAGTTACTTTTATGTGAATTTTTATTTTTGTAAAAAATAGATTTTAGATATAAAAGCTTAAATGCCGAATATTATGCAACTTTTTGGATTTTTCGCGCAAAAAAGGATTACACTATTATGGAAAACGATTTTAATTTTTTTAATTATAGAATGCACTTTAATATGCAACATTGATTTTCGCAATAAATTTTCTTGGAAAAAGGTTTTTTAAACCATGAATAGATAAAGTATAAAGATTAAAAATTAGATATCGAATTTTTCATTTCACTTTAATACGCTAAAATATGAAATGAGAGAAAGTTTTGTACATTTTGCATAAAAAATATAACTATAAAGTAGTTTTTTGCGTTTTGAACCTAATTTGAAAATAATTTATACGTTTATTCTACAGTATTTCTCATAAAAATAACCCTAAGATAACAGATGACTTGTGTATGAACTCACAACAATTAAAAAGTGTTGAATAATGAAAATATTTTACGTTATAGCTCTAGATTATATGGTCACAAAATACAATAAGTTTTATGTTTTAAAAATATGAATCCTAAATATATCATAATCTTGCGCAAAAACATTTTAAATTAGCAAACATCTGAAATGAAAGTTAGAAATGTGTAGATTAAATTTATGAATAAATGTCACAAATAAAAGTAAAAAAATGGTTGGGAAACAGTTACTCAATTTATGAGACTCAAAGGAGAAATACATTGAGAGAAAATATAAAAATTACAATTTTTAAAAAATTAAAAGATGGGTGTGAAAAACACTGGCATTCGATGTCTTCTTAGAAGAACATACAGAAAGAGGAACGTTAGAAGGAAATTACAGTATAGAAAAAACTGAAATTAATGTGTATTAATATGAGAATATATAAAGGATTGATATAAAAATTATTATTTATATTCAGAAAAGCCAGCCACATTTCCTCTTTAAAATAATAGAATTAATTACTTGGAATTTTGAAAAAGTATAAAATCAAAAAAACTGATAAAAAAACTTAAATGCCTTTGTATTTTTAGATTAATAAATTGTGAAGTGCTTATTATTTTAAAATTAGGTTGCATTGATAGGTGTGATAATAAATTTTATACAATGTGTTTATCATTTAAAAGGGCTTGATATTCTTAAATAATTTATTTATGTGCAAATTGATTGTATAGATACATAAACATATATGAGAAGTTTGGTAAATATATTAAGCCTAGTGACTCTGTGCCTGTATACTTATAAAAAGGTTACAAAATACAACTTTTGATGATAATTTAATAAAAAATAGTAATTCAACCTGATGGATTTAGATCATAGAAAAAACATCTATACAAATCAAAATAATTTAAAAAGATTCGGATGAAAATATATAATCTATCTTATAAATTACATAGATAATAACGCTATGATCTTATCTTTATTTTTTTCATAAAAATCGAGGTTTTGTGCTTTATCCAGTCTTTTTATGCCAATAAAAAAATCACTATTTTTAGGGGCTTCACTAAATTTATCTACATAATTGGCTTGATTTTTTTAGAAACTTTATTTACACTCCCGTTTCTTAAGATTATACGTTATTTACACATATTTTTTATATCAATATATTGATATATTGATATTTACCAAGGATTTTTCTTAATCAGATTGAATTCCAATATCTTATAAAATGTAGCGCAAATAAAATTTCACTATTTACTATTATTAAATAGATCTGTAGGCGCCTATTGATTATTATTGTATTTATTTGTAATTTTTATGGATATCAAAAAGATATTATTCTTTTTTATACATTTAAAAAACTAGACACGATGAAAAATCAATATTTCTATTAAAATTTTACAATTTCATCCTTATAAAATACTATCCAAAAACCAAATTCCGGAAAATATCGATGGAAATTATATTTTAATTCTTCTTATTTTATTATAATATAATTTAATAGCTAGATAAAAATATTCTGGTGTCTCTTTACAATAAAACGTAAATGATTATATTTAATGCAGTAGAATATAATTCCCAAATGCGCATATAAAGAATAATAAATACTAGGGTGGTTAATAAATAAAAAAGTAATTTCTTTATTTAGAAATAAAGACACTATCATTGTAATTAAATCCGTTTTATGTATTTTATATAAATATAAGTCGCATATTTCTTATTTTAAATTTTCTGTTATATTTGATAGGTTCAATTGGTTTATGATAATTCATTTTCGGGATTAGCTTTTAGAATATATATTAGAATTCTCCGTGATTAAAAAATGAAATACATATATAGGTATTTTATATAGAAAGAATAAATATAAAATATTTATTTTATTTTAATTTTATTCTATAAAACTTTATATTAAACACATTGTTATTATCAAAATATATAAATTATTTTTAATGACTTATTATTAAATAAAATACATAGTAAAACACCTGCTATTATTTTATTGAGTTTCTTGCATCATTAAATACTCTATTAAAAAAAATAGTACAAATATATTTTTGTTATTTAAAATAAATAGAAGATAAAAAATTCAAAATAGCTGTGTTATTGTTTATGATAAAATACCGATTACCTTGTTCGATTTTTACATGTTTCGTAAATTGTGAAAATTGGCATTGTATATTTTTACAATCGGTATAAAAATAACCTACCTATTTCTTTAACAAATGTGTGTTTAATTAATATAAAATCAACATATAATAAATAAAAACACCATGCTTAATCTTATATTATTTTTTTATTGTGATTTTGTTTCATTGAATACTAATCAGAAAGATCTTGTGAAGCAAATTTATCTAAACTTTCGGTTTTCTCATATTTTCCTTACATTTTTTTCTATTAGGTCCTCCTTTTACAACTTATGTGCAACAAAATATAAAATAATTAATAACAATGTTTGGGTAATGATAAATTGAAAACTCTTTATCATAAAAAATACTTTTGGTTGAAAGTTTTGAATTATTAAAAGAGTGAAAACGCGCAAAAATATAAAAATCAAAGATCATAAAACATGAATTTCAATATTTATATTTGAAATATTAAAAAATACGATTGCTCATTCATGATTTTTTTCTAAATTAAATAGAAATAATTAACATGAAATTTTGATCAGACATATTAAAAATATAGATTTTAACATAGAATCAGTGATTAAAAGAGCGAAAATGTTAAAACTGGAATCTTTTATCACCAACATAAAAGTGGAAATCCGCAAAACACAAAAAATTTTTAAAGTGAACAAACTTACAAAAACCGATTTACCAGAGAAGCATCAAGAAAGGTATATCGACGAAAAAATACGATTGTTACAAGAAATACAGTTTCAATTAGAACGATTAAAAACGGTTTAATTGCAATATAATTTACCTTTTAAATTATACTGTCTTTCTATGACCATCTCGTTTATGATTTATTGGGGTGTGATGCTATAAATGTTTTAAAAGCAGTTAAATTCCTGGATGATTATGTGATTAAGGCTTATGGTAAGTTTAGGTGGTTTGGATGATTGTAGTGGGAATATGATGGATTTAAGTGCATGTGTAGATTAAACTTTATTATTTTTATATTATTTATATATATTTTATGGATACCTAAGTCCTTTAAAAAATTATTATATTTTTCTTCTGTATTGTTAACAAATATGGTTACTTAATATAAATTTTTTAATCTACAAAGATGAAATCTGTCCATAGAAGCTGGTAAATACGGGAAAACAGTCCTTTGAAAAGCTACAAAATATTGGTGCTAAGTTATTCATTTCTATCCGATTTTCCGGGCTGATAACACATAAATATTATTGATATTAAAGTGTGTTAAAGAATATTATCGAAGAATTAAGATATTGTGTGAATCGAGGCATCATTTTCTTTAAATGAATTTGTTGATATGCGCTTAAAAGTTAATTATGTAAGATCCAAATCAAAGAAAAATAAAATAGGTATTAAGTGCTTTAGAAGTAGGCTTTTAGCGAATTAATATCTGAGTAAATCAAGATATATTTTTATTTGGGTGATAACGATGTGTTAGATTTTACAAATTATTATCAAAAGTTTCGATAAAATGCGGTTGCAATGGAGATATAAATGTAGTAGAAGGATATTAGTAAAGAATTAATGTTGTTTTTGTACCAAGATATCATTTTTTTAAAAAAAATTCAAAAAGTTGCATTTTAACAACTAAATATTAAATATTTCAATTAAATAGAAATAAATGGGCATTAAAGTCTCTTAGAAGAAGGCTTATAACGATTGTGAGCGAAAAAAGTTATCGTTTTTAATAATGTATTCAAGAAGTTGAGCTTTACAAACGAATTACGAAAGAATTAAATGGTAAAATTTAAATAAGAACCATTATTCAAAATAATGTTGATAGGACATATATAAAGGTACATAATAATATTTGATTCAAAGAAATATAAATTATTTCATTTTTTATCCTTAAGTTTCTTTTTATTAATTTTATTATTTTAGACGTAGCCCATTTGGAATATTGCACAACTACTTGATGCATCTTTTGACACCTTCCCCTTATCTATCTTCATCAACTTCTCTTCTTCTCTCAGATGAGATGAGTTCAAGTATCTCGCGAAGTGTGAGAGCTTGCATGTATGCTTCTACTCCGTCTGGGATTTTTAATTAATTAACATACATTTTATGTAATTTTGTAACCACACATCCCAAGTCATAAATAAATATGTTCTATACGCCTATGCCTATATTCCATAGTGAAAGATTTGAATTTGTCCATAAATAAAAATAACTAAAAGATATTTTTTAGGTATGTTCAAATTTAAAATAGTGAAAAAAACAATGTTTAAAGGATATAAATATTTAATTATAATTTAGACTAAATTTTTTCCACTGCAGCAGACATTAATATCTATTTCTCAGAGTTGTATCTTATTAAAATCTTGGATGACATTTTCATCTTCGTCATAAGCAATTACGTCATCTTTAATTTCATCATCTAGCAATAAGTCGTCGATAAACAAATCATATTCTCTATCCATTTTTTGTTTCGTCTTAACCCTAACTCTTTTTCTTATACTAGGAACATCCTTTCGAACCAAAAATACCTTAAAATCAACTTCTTCATCCATGCGAGTTCCATTAAAATCATATCCAAGAACATTATCACCTTCTTTGATATTCGAAATATGTGTCTTACAATGTTGATTTTGATTTTCAGCTCTTGAAACAAATAAATCTGTTAAATTTTTGTACCCCGACTCAAGTTTGTTTCTTTCAACAACTTCATTAACTTTAAATTTCTTTAACGTTTTACTGCTGGCTAAAACAGTAAACTCGTCCTTATATCCCCAATAATTTCTTCCATCAATTTCCGATATTTTATTTGTTATTGGATCGATCATTCGAATGTTCGAATTTACTTTTAAAACTATATTTATGGGATTAATACCATATTTCTCAGCCACTCTTTTACTTACTTTAACAATATCATCACGACATATAGGAGCAAGTTCGATCGAATAACTAAATTTATATTTGCTGGTATTGCTCTTCTTATCTTCAGTAAGTAATTGTTCTGATGTTATCATCTTACAAAGAAATCTTGACTTTATAAAGCTTACTAATCTCAATGCAGGTGTCTTATTTTGATAATAAAAATCTATACCGTCTTTCCTCTCTTTGATATTTGATGTCTCTTTATATGCAGCAAACTTGAGAATAACTTGTTCAAGATACAACAGCGTGCGTTTATGGGGAACACGTTGTCTTACTTGCACAATACTAGTCCAATATTGTTTGGCTTCTATCTTCTGACACGCAGGACACTGAAAATTGCGTATCTTGTAGTTTATATTGGTTTGCTTCGTTAAATTGTCTTTTTGAAGAGTTACAGTTATTTCAATCTGTTTAGAATGTTCTTCAGTATACACAAAATCAGAGTCTAATATCTTAAACTTCTGTAATGCTTTATTCTTCTTTAGCAACAAAATGAGAAGTTCTCGTGATCCCCATTCACATTTCTGCCAACTCTTTGGTGGCGTGAAGTATCGATCACATCCACGACAATGCTGCACTATATCATTCTTTTTTATGGATGAAGTTATGTCTATTTCTGTTGATATACATCGATCACACATATTCATCAGGCGTGGTTCTATTGTTACACCACATTTACAACAAATTATCATCATGGGTCTACAATCAAAAAATTCGATTAAATATAAAACGTCGAAATTCAATTAATATTTTAGATAATTAAAAATTTATTCATAATATATTTTTTTAAGCATTATTTCAACTTAAAAATAAAAGTGAAAATGAATAAAACCAATAAAAACATTTAAAGTCGAGTATTCCACTTTAAATTATAATATTTATTGATTAAAGATAATAAATAAATATTGATTTTACATAGCGTTTATATGAGCAGGAAAAAACATATTTGCATCGTATTTCAAAATTTTAGTACATATTTACGAGATTTCCATACATAGTAAAACATATTGGATAACCTGTAATCTAAAATTAAAGAAAAACATATGTATATCAATAAAATGTATAGAAAAAAATAAAACAATCATAGAAATATATTGTGTCATTTTTTTGAAAGACTTCAGCCACGAAAATAAGCGAAAAGGCATCTGGATAAAAGAATTAGAGAAATAATAACATTTGGTTAATATAAAAAATCCAAATATATAAAATATGGAAGAAAAATATATCGTCAAATTATGCAAAATTTTGAATATTTATCGAAAATAAAGTGTATAAAAAAAATTCATTTTTTATTTGTCCAGCGAAAGTTAATTTAAGTTGAAATTTATATACTTACCGCTTAAAAAAAAGTAGATTTAACTATAAGATCAAATTAGAAAAGAAATGAATATAAAATTGGTTTTTACATATTTTGTTGTCCGAATATTTTTTTTACAAATGTGCACTTTCAGTTATTAGGCATGATTTTAATCATAGTTTCTGACCACATTTTAAGTATTATTAGATTTAGTAGCTCGAGAATAATCCATATGCCATAAAAAGTATCTACTCGTTTACATTGTCATTGAATCCTTCCACTGATCTCAAGCTTCAATATAAATGTCTTTATTATTACAATTTAAGAATCTGATAAATAACTCTTAAAAAATATGGTTCAAACACACGTTTTAACTTACCTCAAACAATTTAGTTAACAAAAGTTAATCTAGAATATAATAAAATCTATTAAATGAGAAGGTTATGATTTTTCTTAGTTTCTTCGACATAATTACAAAGTAAATCCGTGTTTTTAAACGTGAAATAGATGACTCCTAATCTAAGGACACTGTATTAAAGTTTGGGTTTGTTTGATCATAAATTTTGGATACAATATTTCAATAAAATTTTTTTGAATTGTCAATATATTAAAGAATTCAAGTTTCATACGGGTTTATTAAAGCCCAAGAAATTTTTATTTGTGAATTTAACGAAATTTACGATTGTTTAAATGATTATCAATCTATATAAGAGAGTTCGCTATTGATGATTTTTATCTACTCTTCTATAAATATGTTATCTGTTTCATTTACTCATAATATTTGTTGGTGCAAGTATTTTCACTCCCTATTGCTCAGAGATTGAAAGTGGTATGTCACTTTAAGATATAATTTTTGAAAATGTATACTAAATGAATGCCGTAAAACAGGACGAAATAAGCTTCCAATAGTTTATAATTGATGCTAAATATAATAGTTAAATTGAATTTTTCACTTGTTTTTATTTGTTCAAGTAAGCCTTTTTTTCACCTTGGATGATATTTATCTAAAAATATTAGATATCACTCAATGATTTGCTTATTTAAACAACTTTTTTATGTCTTATGAACGCTTTCAATAAATATTAATTCAATTTTTATTTTTTTTAAAAAACCCTTACTATCAAAATCTTAGTTATAATCATATTCCCACCCTTATATTTGTATATAACTATTTAAAAAACCATTAGATCTTTTTATCATATAAACCTATTATACTTGTTTAATCTAATAACATTTACAGAATTTCTCTATACATGCATCTTGAAAAGTGATATTAATTGATGTTTCTTTCTCAAAAATATTATACTTCTATTATCATATGTATTTTAGAATCTTTAATGTTGCTTTTTTATTTTAAATAGCTATCAGGTCAAAGCTTTATATCAGACCTATATGTGCTGCATATTATTATGCTTTACTTGATATTACTGGTATTTATAGAATGACTTGTGGTATTTAGTTATTCTAATATCCCATGTTGTGCCTAATAATACTTCACCCACATTTCTATAAATATGAAATTTTTAGTTTTTTTGTAAAATCTAAGATTCATCAAAGAGAACATATTGTAATAATTATAGCAATTTTTTTCTGTGGATAAATTATTGAAATAAATTGAAATGATATTAAATACAAGCAATTTCTTTTATTTATAAGACAATATATGCATGGGTATTAACATACATGCTGTATCTTAAAAATAATTTAAAGGTGATTTTGACTATTTCTGCAAAAAAAAGGATGAGATCAAAATAAATTGCATATTTTTGTCCAGAAAAACAAATTATTCGAGATAATCATAAAAATATAACCAACTATCTTTTTATTAAATTTATAGTTGAGATTTAAAGATTTTGATAACAATGATGAAATATCTAAGAGCTATCATCGAAATTAATGACCGATATGATAAATATTTTTTTTGCATAATCTATAATTGTAGTAAAAGAACACTGTATGACATGCGCGTGGTTCTAAACAACCAAAGTATGGATTATATATCTTTGAAGTTTAAAAAACCTTGGTGAGCTCTAGTAAGTATCGATAGCTATGGAATATATATCATATCATGAATATGGGCATTTTCATAATAAGAATTGAGCAAATAAATGATATTTAAGTCACCTTAAACCGCATTTAATATACTAAAAAAAATCGAAGAAAATTTAGCATAGTTTGCACGTTTTTATTCAATCTGATGTTTAAATTTTTTACTATAAAAATACGAGTTTAATAAAATAAATAAACGAAAATTATATTAAATATTTTATGCTCGGTCATATATTTTTATAAGTGTATACATAATTTTACATATCATAAAACATGATAAATTGTAATTATTAAATTATCATGTCTGCTAATATAATTATATTACGTTAAAATTATTATACCTATGATTTAGTTTAATTTTGAATCTTTATAGCTTTTCCAATTGATAAATTTTTAGATTGCTTGATTTTGATGAATTACCTGCAAATTTTAATCCTTAAAAATGCGAGCTGACGAAAAAATTCCCTTAAAAATCTTTTTAATTTTCAATCAAAAACAATAAAGAATTTATCTAAAGAGTTTATTGGAGTTTCGTTTACGAATCTGTTCATTTAATTACCCTTAGGGATTTCTTTTCGAGTGATCTATCGTTTCAGTCTTCTAAATTAAATATAAAATCTAGAATATTTCACTGGTGGAATCTGATTGCATGCTCCATAAGGTGCTTGCATAGGTAGAATTCAAGTTTTTATGGATGAAAAAAAGCAATTCAAATTAATAAATTTGAAATACATAAATTTATTTAATAAATAAGTGAAATCTTTTTATTTTTCTATTTATAGAATTTAAAGATAATGTTTTAAATTATAAAAATAATACCTTCGATGTCAATTTTTCTAAATCTTTATTTTAATATGCTAACTATTTTAGGAATTTTATCTTTTTGATTCAAATTTGAGGTTTACATCTAAAAAGAATTTTTCTGAATATCGATACATATTTATCCGGTATTTAAAAATTTTCTTGGATTAAAACAAAAATCAAATATTATATATTTAGCTTGATCTTATAATAGGATGCTTTATCAACATATTTTATATACAAAAAAAATATAGCATTGATTGTTATTTAGTAACCAATTCGTAATTAAAAGCTTTAAAAGCTAATTATATCCGATAAAAGTCTTAAATTTCTATAATTATTTTATCAATATTTTATAGGGCTATCTATGAAATATAAGAAAGTAAAATGTAAAAAAAAATATGTTTCTGCCAAGTTCCAGTATCGCTTTCGGTAAAATTCGCGATCAGAACCTATAAAACTTCTTCTTTGATTTTTACAAAAACTTTTTTATAAAAATAAAGAAAATTATAGAACTTAAATATATTTCATCGCTGTTTTTGTGTTTTAGAATAAATTTTTTTATAATTTATCACAAAAATTTTAAGCATCACTTAAACTAGAACATTAATCCGCCCAGACATTATTAGAAAAAAAAACAGCAAAAAATTTATAAATTATTTTATGACTCACTGTATTTTTAAATCTATTAATAAATTTTTAACGCTATTATAAATATAAAAAAACTGCAGATATTGGTCAGGTTGAGCCTATACTTTTAGAAAAATTATAAAAAACACCTTGAAAAGTATCCACCGTGTTTGGAGGAATTTATCGTTAAATCTTACTTGCAGTTTATGTATTTATTAGCTTAAAATAAGTTCACTAAAAATGGCCTATTAAACTTATGCTTTTAGATATATAAACAGTAGAATTTAAGAGTTTTAAAGCACGTAAATCATTTAACTATACGATCAAACACGCGTAGAATGCACTTTTTATATGAACTGAATATTTAAATATTTTTCTAGAAATGTGCCAAAATGTAACTGGATCTTAATATTGTGTAAATAAAGCACATAGGGTCTATAATCTATACAAAAATCATCAAAATTACTTTTTTGATGATAATAGCTTTTAAATTTTCTTCTTTTAATTCATGCATAATTTTATGATAAATTTTAACTTCAATATCTTCTTAATCATATGACAAATTTTTACTCTTAAATTAGTTCTTTTATATTAAAAAGTACAAGTTTGGACATTCCTTTATGGTAAAAGTTCATCATAAAAATTTAGCTACGGTTTTTAATAGTTGCCCGCCGGAAAATAGAAACAGAATCGAATTAACTTTAAGTGTGTTAAATTATGTATTGATAAATTGAGTCAAATTATGAAAAAATATTAGTACATCTTGAGACGAATAAATTATAAACTGCTATTTTTACTTCGATTATTTCAAAAAAAAATGGGAATACGATACCGTTTTAATGTTTTCTTCTTTGTGTTTATTAAATTGTAATTATAAATGACAGTTAAGAAATAAGTCAGCCTAAAATTTGTGAATCTGTCATGTACATAAAAAGAGTGATACTGCACGAACATGTTAGATGTTTCGAACCTTATTAGCCTCTAGCATAAAACACAAATTAAATATTATTCTATTATTCATGGTTTGAATATAAGCTGTTTCAAAAATAAATCAATTCAGAATTAACTCTTTAGATTCTATTGCAGAAATCCAAGGCATTTATTTAAAAGATCAAAAAGGCGAAAAATAAAAATTATGCTAAATTTATTCAAGTGTTTTATTGTTTAAAATTATGATTTTGAGAAATATCTACAAATTAGTGCCTCTTCCCACATATTCAAATATATTTTAAATACTTATTGCAACTTTGCTGCAATTCAAACTCTTAAATTATTCAAAATATTTCGAAAATAAAAATTATTGTAGTTATATTTAGATTCATTTATGGTCATTTGACCATCTTCTACAAATAAAATAAATATATTATTTCCCATAACATAGCGAAATATATTTTTTGCTATGTAATTTAACGTGTTATGGTGTATAAAATCTTAAATATAATTGTGAATAGAATTCAATCTTTTGGCCTTAAAAATATATGAACTCATATTGGATACAAAGAGAGAACAGGTATTAAGAAAAAAGTAAGAAGAATGGCAAAATATCCATTAAAGAGAGTATAAAGACACACAATAAAAATAAATGAATATATTGAAAAAAATTACAGATAAATAAACTTTGCCTGGATTATGAGGATGACAATTTCCCTGCTAATAACGACCAACATTTTTTTACTTGTTTTTAAACCTGTTTCGTCAATCAATTTTTCTATTTGGATATTAAGTAATATTTTATAATTATTTTCAATTAGATTATCAGTTTTATTTTTTATGTAAATAGGTGCTCTAAACGTGATTGAATTCTTATATTTTTAACTTATTTGATGTATATGTATATGAATTTTAAAATCTACCCCGTTATTGTTGCATAATATAAATTAAATAGTTTTGTATGTGTTATAATTTACTATTCCAGGATAAATACCTTCCTTTTAAGTGTAAAACATCGCAATAGATATTTTAAAAACTATTAGACTTACGAATATAAACTATAGAATATGTAGATAGAAATGTGTTCTTCGATGCGAGAAGAAAGTGTCCGCATTGCATTATACCCAAGAAAACAATAGATCGACTCGACAAGGATATACAAGATAATATTGGGCATAATTACACGCAAAGAAACATCGAATCGTAAGATGCCTTCATTTTCTCTTATCAAGACGCTACAACTTCAAGAAAACCGAAAATATCAGAACACACTTAGTACAAGAGATCTGCGAAAAAGTACATGTGGAAATAAAGGTAAATACCAGAAGGCAAATAAATCTACTAATATAACAAAATATACCTGATATTTTCTTATAGGATAAAAAGAAAATATTTTTCTTTGATTGAAATAGGTATGGCTACTCTTGTTAATTTAACTGAAAAAGTGAATGGGAAATATAAGAAGCATTAAATCTTGGCAAATGAACTTGGTTTAATATAAAAATACAAAACAAAAATGATTCCATATGTAATGACCTGGGATCAGGTGAATACAAAATTCCATAAAATATATGTCAAGGAGTTTAAAATCACACATGAAATGGAACCATACATTCAAGCTCTCACGCTTCGCAAGACGCTTAAACACATATAATTTGACAGAAAAAGACCATTTGACAAAGACATATCAGGGACAGGTGTCAAAGATACATTAAAGTGCTGTAAAATATTCCTAATGTACTGCATAATCTCAGCGATGGAATTAATAAAAAGAAAAAACTTATCTAATCAATAAAAATACTTTGTATTCAATATGTTTATATATTTAAGTCATAAATATTGAACTTAAATTTTATCTGTATAATAATATATACGATTATCATTATAATATTTATATAATAATTTAATATGATCAGTATTCTTAAATATTTCGTATCTTTTTCTATTTGTATTTTACTTTTATTATTACAAATATTTTCTTGCTTTTAGAGATAAATCTTTTTTAAAGAATGTACGTTTTTTAACAGCTGGTTAATTTTCAAATTTTGCTTTCTGAATTCTATGTTAATTGTTGAACTTGGCATAAATATCGATATTCATATCACTTCTTATATCATAGTCAAAATTTCTGGTAGCTGCTAGTGATTTTCTAAATTGAACATTTTGTTAGAATCTCTTAAAATTAATACCATAGTGTGTTTTAATATAATATACAAACTATAATATTTTTTTTTCTAATAAATATTTTGTAACTTACGATTTAAAACTACAAATCTTTCAAATTAATTATGATATCCCCATTTAGTGAAAAACATAAAAACCATTTTGATATATTATGTGATTAACTAGTCTATACTAGCAATAATTCTAAACAAAGCTAAATGCAACAAATATATTTAATAAAATGCTGTATATTTATCATTTTTAATTAAAGTCCAGACACGATCGAATTCATTCGTTTAGCCGAATATTAACTGACCGTTCGATTAAATTCACATTTATTAGTTTTAATTTAAAAGGATAATATTGATCAAAACGAATCATATTTTAACACTCGAACAGGGCAAAACTATATAGTTAACACAAAATTTAATTTTTCTTGATCTTTTAATTTCTTTTAATTTTTATCATAATATTTTTTTTTATAGTATGAATCTTTTCTTTATATAATTTTTTGTTTACTTACATCGTTAGGGGATCATATTATGATAATATATAACATGTAATATATTTTATTTATGGGTATGTTTCGTTTTATAAATTATATATATTTAGACGTGGTCAGCCCATTCGGAATTACATAATTCCTTGATACATCTTTTGAAACCTTCCTCTGATCTATCTTTATCAACTGCTCTTCTTCTATAAAACGAGATGATTTCAAGTGCCTTACCATATATATATATAAAATAATATAAGTATTTTTAATTATTTCCTATTTAACGACCCACCTGTTACAAATCTAATGGTTAAGTATTAAAGATAAATCACCAATTCTTAATTCAAGAGGATCGGTTTTAGGGCTTAAAATCAAAAGTGAATATCTAACAAGGATAGATATGAATTTTAAACATTTTTTCATAATCTATTTAATGCAGAATATAATTTTTTTATCTATTGTAAGTTTGTAAAATGAATGGTGTTATATTTAAAATGAAATTAATTAAAAATTCAAAACACTAAGCATTAAATTATATAATAAACTAATTACTGACAATAAGAACATTATATTCAAACGCGTGAAAAAATGGTTGAAAAAAACTATAAATTCTGGATACAATTTAATCACCAAACACTTGCTCAAATCTAAATATTTCTAAATGATACTATAGATAATAGGAGTGCCTCTTTTGTATACTCTAGACATATAGTAATATTATTGAATTCACATGATTGCTGTACTCAAAATCTATATTGCCTTAATCTCTCTAAAAATGCTCGGCCATCTTTTCAATTTAATTTGATTCTGAATAAATGCATTAGCATGATTCTAAAAACATTCATCTCTCCGTATTAAAAGTCAATAATAATTAAATACAATAGAATCATTCATTAAATTTCAAAATTACTTCTGTAATCTCAACATGTAGGGTATACAAATTGCAATAAACACCCATCGCACAATAAAAATAAGGAAAATTGCAAAAAAAAACGAATTAAATCAAACAAAATTCTACGGGAAAAAATAATAATTTAAAGTTAAAAAAGTGACAAAAAACAAAAATAGCTTATAATAATTTTTTCTGGTTTAGACATAAAAAATCAAACACAACTATTTAACAGGTAGAGATTAAAAATAAAAGCGATAAAAAGGCAAAATATAAAAAAATTTTATGAATGCAAAGACTTCGATTCTATTTTCATTTATTGTGGAGTGCGAAGATTGCTAGCCTAGTAGTACATTAGAAGATTTGAACCGACGCGGATAAAATCTAAAAAATTATAATACGATCATTTTACAACTAAAAAAGATACTTCTAGTCCAAAATATTTGATAAGCTACTATTTGTATCGAGTTAAAAATTTATTTAAATTAAAATATAAAAATTAAAAAAAAGGATATTTATGAAAATTAAATATTTAGTTCTTTTTAATAATAATGCATTAAATTTTTATAAAAATGCTTTATAATAACATGCATGTTGAAATGGTAGACGAAATTTAAATAAGCAAACTCCTAATTAATTAAAAAATTCAGCATTGTTATATAATTAAATGTTTAAAAAAACACCATACATATTTTTGTTTCAATAAAAAGATAAAACAATAAAAGAATTGCGAAGTATTATAAAGATACATAAGAGCTACAAAAACTATTCTTCTTTACTGCAATATATAGTGTATGCAAATAATTTTAAAACATAAATTTCAAAATAAAAACATAATTCATAATAAAACTATAAATAATCAAGAATAATGTCTAATAATTAAAAATATTTACAATTAAAAGACTTTTTTTAGAAAAGAATCCCTTTTAATTGTGCACTTTTGTAAATTTAAAAACAATTATGATAATTTCAAAATAAATTATAAAGTTTTTTACTATTTATAATATTTTCAAAAAAAAATTATGAAGTTTCAATCTAAATTCAATGATTCAAAAAATTACGAATAAAATTTATATAATGTAATCTGTGTTTTATAGAGGAGGTAATTTTTTAGATTTTTATTGCAATTAAAATTCTGCAGTAAATAAAATAAGTTAAATTGTTTTACCATACACATAAAAAGTTTACCTTATAAACATTTTCTAATTTAGATCAAATATTGAATACTATGCTTGTTATATTGTACACATTTGAAATAAATGACGATAGGTTTATTTTTTTGCTTTGTTTTTATAGTTGAATTATATATTTAAAATGATATTATCACCGACTTTTATTTATTTCAAAACAAATTTTCTGATGAATTTCTGGCGATTCTCTCAAGATATTTCTGTAATTGGTTGTTATCTGGCTCTTAAATTGTTGTAAAAAAATATTCATTTACAGTGAATCTTTGACTCATTGTATAATTATTCGGTTTCTTTCTCTTCGATATTAATTTTTTCTTTCTTACAGCTCGTATTGAACCCAGGAATTTCGAAAAATAGTCATATATACATTTATTTTGTGGTGAATGCTTAGCTAGAGTGTCATGATATGCTACTTCCTCAAATTATTCTTCCGATTTTTTTTAGTTAACTTAATGCTCTCTTTGAATATATATTTCTTTAATAACGGGGGAGGACCACTTCGAATCTGTTCATTTGCTAGTGGATGAAGAATCCTGGAATGTCTAAAAACAATCGATGATTTTTGAATCTAATCATTAATTTACTTTTTTATTGTACTCTTTTCATTGTCACTTTTAATAATCATAGTTGGAGCATTTGAGGTTAAAATGCGGAGAGCCAATTTGTTTGGCACCACGAGCCCTGTTTTAGTGATAAAAAGCAGATCTCACAAATTTTGAACATAAATCTAGCATCAGGGTATTTTAAGATAACTATTTATTCTGTTTTTATATACTTTTATATCAATTAAATCAATCTTTTTTTTCATAGATCGTCTGGCCAAAATGAGTACCTGTTTTTTTTTACTTTAGAGGCTGGAATTGTGCACGAAAGTTGAATTGGATACGTCCTTTCTATTTAGTTATATAGAAATTCATAAAAAATTTATAGAAGTATCTGGCTAATTCATTGATGATATAATGGTTGGCTCTATAGAATTATATTTTTATTGCAACATATAGCCATTCTGTTATTTATTTAAGGCTATTTATGAAGCTTTAATTGTCTAAAAAATATTTTAACTTTTATAGACTATGGATAATGTTGTTTTATATTCTTGCCTTTTCATTGCATATTTTTCAAGCTTAACGCACTGCATGCGATCGGTTAAAAATAGAATCTAGTTTGTGTATTTAACGATTGCTATACAAATGAAACCATATTTTAAGAAATTTATAATCAATTTATTTACACATATATCCATTTATAACAAATTAACTTATAACTATTCGGAAATTTTGCTTATCTTTGGATTACCGCGTCAATTCCTTCAAATTTCCTGTAACCAGTTTGATCTCAATGGATTGCACCTATTTTACCAGTTGATGTGTAGGAGTGTATGATTCTATCTACTTTCCGTCACTGGTAAATTATGACATTGCCACCACTCTGCACTTATACATATCTTTGCTAAACAGGACAGGCTTCATTCAATCTTCGGGCCAGTTTAGCGTCTTACACAGCAGCCTTCTAATTTATTATCGGCATATTTGTCTTTTTATGTTTTTACTTTCTAGTTTCGACAAACCACCATTTTGCATGTACTACTCGTTTTAAGTTTATTCAGTTGAACTGTAGTGAATTGCAGTAGGAACACACTTCACTTATTAAAGCTCTTCCGAGCCAACTGCGCCATCGCCTCCTAATCAAAACATAAATATTTAGCTACAAAAACTTGTTAAGATGTGTATATAAGACCAATATTTGGCATATATGTACAAAATGTAAAGCGTTAGATTTTTTAATAGTTATACTTAACTGTCGCTACCTTTCCACATATGCTAAAACAGGTCATTGATTTACCAACCAGACAGTGGCGCGCCAAAATTATTTTGAGAACTATTGTTAACTGTTCTGTTAATTGACATCATCATTATATTGAAATGCGATGAGTTATAAAATGAAACAAATAGAAAATTACAAGGGGGATTTTTTACTGCAAATATATAACGGTTTCATACCAATATAATATTTCGAAATTCATATATAAAATATACTGTATACTCGTAAAAATAAAAACAAGAAGCAATAGTTTTTTTACCATAAATATTAAAAATATCACTATATTTGTACATCATTAATAAAAACAGCATCAATAATTATAAAAACAGAATGCAACAAATATATACAAGTAAAATTAATAAAAGAATGTTTAATTCTAACTTTTCTGGTAAAATAGAGAGAAAAAAATGTACAGTTTTAGGATTTGTTTTTGATCATACCTTTATAATTTTTTTTATCCGTCTCTGAAATTTTTATAGCCGCAATTTGTGTATAAAAAACAATAAAACAAAATTCTACTGGTCCATATATTTTATACAATGAATAAAATTGCAATATTTTTTTCTGTTCCTATCCACCTGACCATATTATATTATGTGTTTATATCATTATAATTTATTTATTTTTAACTATTAGTTCTCCGAGTATGGATTTATATTATAAAACAATAGATTTACAATTTTTTTGTTCGTCTTTTTTAAATTAAAAGATTCTGATCAACATAATATTTTATTAGGGCCAATTACTCGTCTAAATGATAGTTAAAAACGTTTCAAACAAAATTAAATTCGATATACTAGATCATTTTAAGTATGGCATATTTTTCTCGTGTACTATCATCTTCTATATTGTTATGCAAGAAAATAAAAACGCCCTAGATTTAATAGCCTATTTAAAAAACGACATGCGTACGGCAGTTATAATGCATTTTTTTGATTAAACAATCAGGCAAATATAGTTTTCTATAGTAATATATTATATACGATTATTTTCTTGATATAGACGTGTAATTCGTAACCACACAAAATATTCTATGGTATCGATAATTATTTAATGTAATTTATTTAAATCATATTTTTTACCCAAGGAATGATGTTTCTGTTCAATTTTTTTTAAATAAAAAACATTGGTCTTAAAAATCAATCTACTCAGAACACCATTAGTTGCTTAAACCCCAATAAATAAATAACTTTTTTTTCGATTAAACCAGAATTTTCTTATCTAGCAATTTATATATAAATTCATATACATTTAATCTTGACCAGTATATTTAATTTAGATTTATATATAAATTCTTGTAAATTTTAATATTTTATTGGCCTAGAAAAGTATTCTTTTTTTACGGTTATAGTTTTTTTTTTGTGCTGTAAATATATAAAAAGAATACGAAAGGAAATTTTTGGTTATAATAACGTTTTATGAAATATAATTTCGCGATAAAATGGGTTTTATTGGTTGTAAACCCGTTAAAAACGCCAATCTTCGATATTTATGCCATTCGAAGATATTTACTAACAATAGCCACGGCTAATTTATTTTTTAATAATATTACCGAATATATCATGAAAAATCAAATTACAGCTTTTGACTGTTATTATATTAGGATGTAAATAAATAAAAAATACTCGAAAATAGTTTAAACAATGTTTCAATGCACTATATTATCCATAAAAAAATTGCCTCAAAAAATTTATGTACGTATTATATTAAAAAAGATACCCAAAGATTAGTTTATATAAACTGCTTCATTTACAAACAAAAATTCACAATCCAGAAGCCATTAATCATAAAATGCTTCAAATTTTTTATTTATTGCAGAACACAATATTTTTAATTATATTAAGAGTAGTGATTAGATTAAAAATAAAAATAAAGGTGGTGTATGGGCACCTAAACACTTTTTTTATGATAATATGTGTGTAGTGTCGTAAAAAATAAAAATATCTCTTCACTTTCAAGATTTATTTTACAAAATACCACATTTAAGTCCTACTTATCCAATCATTTACATTAAATAAGTCACAAAAATTCAGATAAATAAGAAAGTATAACATACTTCCCCCATAACCTAGTAAAGAGATCTAGGAATCCTAAATATGTATTTCATCGAGCATAAAATCTGTAAAATCGAATCAATTTTTTTAGATTTATGTAGCTTTATTCATATGATGATATTGGAAGCTTATGTCCTTATTTCTTGCTTTATCACCTTAGCTATCTGTTATTTACTTATTAGACAATTTTATTGTTAAATAAATTAAAAAAGATACGTGAAATATATAATAATATGAGACCAATAGATTATGACAAGATTATTCCCGATTGATATGTATTTTTGGCCTAATCTAGTTATTCACACAGCAATCAATCATTTATAACAGTCAATCACATGATATAAAAATACAAATAATCAGCTAGCTTATGATATATTCGAGATGGCAAGCTTTTTTATGTTGGTAAGATGATAAAATCACAAAATACACAAATTTGTAATTATTGAGGTTTAATAAAGTTTTAAAAATGAATACACAGTGATTAAAATACTATAAGTCGTATATTAAAGGCTAGAAATCACAACGAAATAAGAGAAAGCGTACAAACAGCCATATCTAGAATAACACTTGAATTCTAAAAGTCTTGAAAGCAGAAGATATATTTAGAAGGATTGTAAAAATATCAAGGCTAACCGAATCGTAAATCAAATTTGATATATAGAGCAATCTAAGGCCTTCATTAATAATATTTGAATCGCTAAAAATCAAATTAGCACATAAAATTTTTTTAATGGTATTTAATATGATCTTACCCGATATAGATCGATACTATAAATGTATTTAATGAACCATTATGGAACATCAATTCATAATTAGGCTATAGATGTTCACCGTACTTTTTTTAAAGTTAGACATATAAATTTAGTATTTAGTTCTATGTCGGAATTTGAAGTGCTATTTTATTACAGAAGAATTATTAATTCCATAATGTCATAAAAAGAGTTGTTTAAGACACTTTTTATTATAATTTTCATGAAGAAACTTCCATTGAATTTATTTAAAATACACAAAACTATTTAAAGCTACAATTAGAGAAAAATTTATGCCTAAAATATTTACTTGGAATAATTGTTATGCTAAAAAGATAGACTTTTCATATATCAATTGTGATAGCTGTTTGTCAGAATATTTAAAACCATTTTATAATTAATAGAAGAAAAACCATTAATTTAAATGGTATATATCAATTAAATACAAATTTTTTGTTATATTATTAATATGAGATACAATACAGTGAAAATAAATAAGAAACATAGAACATATATTTTTTTTAATGGAGAGACGCATATTTACATGACCTGTTCTCAAATAAAAAGCAATCACAGATAAATTTACGCAAGAAAAAGAGACTTGATACAAAAGTTAAAATGGTCGTAACATGGAATAATTGGCGTCAAAATACCACATCTAGTTTATTAAAGGTATAGGTAAATGAATATAAGTGAAAGAAAAACAAAAACATAGATTCTTGAGTCTTATATATATTCTTTAGATGAAAGTTGCAATAATGAAGATATAAATATAAATTAGCATAAAAAAAGCTCTATAAAGAGAATAAAGGTTTTAATCGATCAAATTTATGGCGTCTAAAACCAAATTTAATCATAAATAAATTGGAACTTTTTTTCACATTTTGACGCAAATTACATTTATTTTAGCAAGAAATCATACTAGTTACTCATGTTTTAGATAAATTGTTTTAGACCTGGTTTAAAAAAATAGAATGCTAAATTGGCAATCAAATGTTTAGATAATATAAAAAATGGGTTTGAAAGAACTTATAGAAAAAGGCATGGGAAATTTACGATATAAGTTTGCAGTAAATAGACAAAGAGCAAAATATTGAAGTTTAATTATCATAAGAATAATATTTATCTATGAAAATGCAAAAAATTCAAAATTTAAATATTTATATAAGTTTATTAGTATATTTATAGGGAATAAACTAAGTATATAACTGAAAGCACCTTTTGTCATCGAACTTTACCACAGATAATTTTCTTATATAAAGATAAAAAACTAGTTTTTACCATAAGATTGCTGGATTTTCTTAATAATTCATTCGAAGAGGCATATTTATTAAAAAAAAATATAATAACAAGATAGAGTTATTAATATGACCAAAACAGTTTTTATAATAAATATAAAATGTTAATATAAATTAAAAATTACATCAAATATCTGTATTACTAGAAAATTAAAATACAAAAAATTTGTTTAATAAAGGATTACAACATTCTACACTTATAAATAATTTTTTTGAATTTCATGTTTATAAAGGGTATATAAATAGACAAAAAATATTTTTCGACCGCTAAATTGTGAGAAAAAGTCTACTCTAATATTAATTCTATCGATAAAAATCTTGTATATATAATTAATAACAAAAAAAAAGATTGAATGATACAAAAAAGTGTAGCTGATAATAATAAAAAATTGTAAAGAGAAATACAAATCAACAATCTGAGCATAAAACAAATGCTGTTTAAAATCAAAAAACTTATTATATTATTGAAATATGTTTTTGATTCAAAACAAGATTTTTAATAAGCTCGAATGCTGTGACTTCACGAGCATATATATATGTAATTTTATCTATCAAAACATGAATATTTAAAGTAATTTTGTATAAAAGCACATATAAACATAAATTTACAGCTTAAATTGTAATTAAATATGTTTATATGTGTTTATATGCAATATAATACGAAAATACGGGTTCCTTGAATCAATTAGTGTTATATTTGTCATTTAATGATTATATAATCCCTTTTTATGCTTTATAATACTTTGTGATTTTGATATAGTGATTCTGAATAATTTATTGTTATTATAAGAAAATATATTGCAGTGCTTAATGAGCAGTAAAAATAAAGTTTAAATATAAATGATCTGAAAAAACATAAATTTGTATTTCTCTTGTTTCAAATATAAACATTTTATTCAAAAAATTTATTTTGATCGATATAATTCATGTTTATTTGTGTTAGCTTGTATAGATATTTCTTTAAAGTTAAAAATAGAATGCTTGTAGTATATTTTAGATTTAAAAAAAACACGCGCGTTACTATTAGCGACTATATATTACAATCCCAATGTGATGTTCAATTTCAAACTATTTTTATTTGGGACAGAAGAAAAAATACAACAAATAGTATGATTCCATTTAATAAGATTTTCCGTTACATTTCATCAAATAATATAATAATAGCTGATGGATAAAAAAAATTATGCAAGGATCTATAAAAATCACAGTATAATTAGGTTTAAGATTTTCATTGTATAATTCTAAACAAACTTTAAAATTTAATTTTTCTAATAATACTATATAAATTTTTTTTTAGTTAGAATCCGATTTTTTTTAGCGTAAAGCAATATTTTTAATGAAAACAACAGGTATGTCTATAATTATTAAGTTTAAATATTTATCAAATTTTATAATTATGTGTGTCTAAATATTACATAAGGTAAAATGAGAACCATCAACTTTTATTGTTATATTTCATTGTCCATCTATAACATTAGAAAATACGTCATGGTTTTTCTTTTGACGTAAATCTAATACTTTCCCTTGAGAACAATAATGAACTGGAAACAGAAGCAAAAGATACACACAGCGCCGAATTGAATAGTATGCGACATTTTATCTATATTTTGCATGCCATCGCTCCAATTATCTACGGCTCTTCGAAACCCGTAATCCAAATTAAAGCCCTTTTCGATTCCGGTCATGAAAATAAGGGGGCCTAAAAAACTGAATAGTGCGGCAAAAACGAGCATTGGACCCTTTTTGAACAGATAGTAGATGATAGTTGCTATTACTACAAAAACAACAATACCATAAATTTGATTTTGATCATCTAGCCCAATATATATCAGTGTATTTTTGTGAAATCCTTCCTTGTAAATAAAAATCGATACTATAATAAAGCCTATGATTGAGAGAGCCTTTGTTAATGAAACAATGAAATGCGCAGCCACAAGTGATAGTACAAGAAAGCCTATTGCTAGTTTGGTGGGATTATTATCTACAAAAGAAACCAATTTCTCGACATAGGAACCGATGAATTGACTTACTATTGAACTTTTATCGGCTGATTTTACTGCAAGCCAAGCATAAATGTCCACGAAAAACGTTTCTATAGCAATTGATATTAGAAAAAAAAGCGAGGTTTTTAGATATTTAACACCAGCTATGCCCATTAAAAATCCAATTACTGTTAGCAGAATAATTTGGATATATTTAGCGTATGAATCGAATCTTGTGTCTATAAATGCAAAAAGAGTAAGAATGAAGGAACATTTTACCGATCTTGTATGCAATCCAAGAACCAAAGCTAGATATCTCATTTTACCTCTCAATAAAAAGTTGATTGCCATCAAAAGTGAAGTTTTGTTAACAGTTTCTGGTGTATTTTTTCTTTTGGAAATGGTGTTCGAAACATCCTTTAATCTGTCTTTCATCCTTGAAACTTGGATTTCATTGATTTTATCAACTTTAAAGCAAATATTAGTAGATCCAGCAAATTTTAGATTATCCTTTGTGTTTATTTCATATAAAACATCATGATGTTGTCTATTCTCATCTTCCATCGCAGTTTCATTGAAATTTAAATTATAATATTTCTTATTTACACATAAAACATTATTTTCTTGACTGATCCCCTTTTTTACGTGTAAATCATCCGAATTTTTATTTAAATTCAGATTATTGTTTTTGAACATCATTCCGATGTGTTCAATTCCTTCCTTTTCTGTACTTTCATTATTTTCGAATACAAATGAATAGTTCTTATTGTTATTCGTGGTTTCATTTAAATTTTGAATATTATCAATTTTCTTTTTTTGGTTGGGAATAGTTTTTAACTTCTTTTCATTACCATATTTATCGATATTTGATAAATGTAATCCCCTTTCTCCTAGAATTTTACTAAACACATTTATTTTCATCTTCTTACTTTAAAATTTCGATCTCTCTCCTTTTAAATGTTTTTAATGATATCTTTTTGATAAATATGTAATTGATTAAAAGGAGGAATAATTT
Source organism: Rhyacophila brunnea (assembly GCF_057557595.1). Lineage (NCBI taxonomy): Eukaryota > Metazoa > Arthropoda > Insecta > Trichoptera > Rhyacophilidae > Rhyacophila > Rhyacophila brunnea. The sequence goes on from NW_028232825.1 coordinate 149,849, forward strand.
TAAGTAAAATGATAAATCGTGATCACTTTGGAAATAAAATCAATCTATTTTAGTAAGAATAATATTAAATTCTATTCTGGTGGTTTCTATTATGGGAATATGGAAACCTTCTTTTGGCTTCGTTCTTTTCTTGAATCTAGACTCAATTGTTTTATTGCTGTATCAGTTTAATATGATTAGAAGAAAATGTACAATCACACTGTCTGTACTCTTGTATCACTACTATTGATCGCAAATATATTTTATTAAGTTTCTGGATGTAGAATATTGCCAATCAATTTCTTTCTAAAAAAAACTTTATGATCGGAAATGAGAAGCTTCAAAAATTGAATCTTACACAATTGCCAAAATAAAAAAGATGAGATTATGTTAAAACAACAACTAGAAATAAATGTAGGAAATTGGACTAATTATGCTTGAAACCCGGTACAAAAATATTTAAATTCCATGAATTCAATAAAGATGAAATTTATTATGTTAACAAATGATTTTTCTAATTTTAAAAAGTGGTTTTAAAATATTATTCAAATTGGTGTTGGTTATACTTGATAAAATTTTTGTCGTAATTCTTTCGCATAAAAATTACTCTTTAAGTAGAAAGATATTTAAAGATTTTATATTATAATTTATCAGAGAGCAAATAATTAAGTTTCCACATATAATTCATTTATATGACAGAATATATATTCTGTTTGGATTTAAATTCTAGTTTTTCTGCTATATATTTTCTCCGGGTTTGTTACTTATATTGGTTATTGCTATTTGTAGTATTCTTATTATTATAGGGATAATTGGTTCATATAATTTTTTATTTATATTATTGCCAATACTAATGTTACTATATTTAATACTATTATAATTGGTTAAATAATTACTGCGATTATATTGAGAATACGAGAGGTATCTATAAAGATGCAAGAGAAGAGTATATAGTCAAGAAAAAGAATATATATAGGTTGTGTTCATGGGAAATCAATCAAGTATGATTGAAGAAAAAATAAAAAATTGCAACACCACAAACTATAAATAACATGATAAATTATTAATTTGTTACTATTTTCATTGTTATTCCTATTATTACAATTATGTCATTTTTATTGCTTTATTATTTATAGTAAACGCATTTTATTTTATAAATTTCAAATCAATATTAATGTAGGATTAAATTAACATAAAAGAATTCACATATATTTATAAAAACACTCGAAAGCTTTTTTTCGTGTGGCTAAAATATAAATCAACGCATTAAAGCGAAAAAAACATCATATATACTATATTTAGTCACTATAAAAATCTTTACTGAAATATTTATTCATCTAAAACTGAATTCGGTTTATCTCACTCTTTAACCAAAACCATCCAAAGTATTCGTACTAAATACGAAAGACTTAATGAGTGTAAACAAAAGAAGTAAGAAACGAGAGATATATTTAAAATAATAATTGTTTGGAAAACTAATGCTGTTGTATTACAAATAGAGATTAGTGCTACAAAGTCCCTTATCTTATAGATAAAATTGTTTACATGGCAATATAATGAATCTGCTAAAAAAAATTTAGCAAAAAGAGCAAGAAAGGTGTTAGAAATTCGTTATTTTAATAAAGCTGTATCAGAAAAACATCTAAATTATAATTTATATGAAATTTTAGAGATAGACTACTATAAAAAATTACATCCAAAATATACCTTATATACAATACTGCGGTAAAATTTATTAAAGAATAAATTTACAAAAGAAAGTTAAATTTACTATACAAATACAAATAAAAGAGCAAATCAAATATTTTATTATTATTTTTATTGATCATTCGCTGAAGTAAATTCTTGATTATAAAGTGTTTAAGAGAAATAAAAAATTTGTATTTAGAAAATATTCGTTTTTTTGTACTGAATATTCTAGACATAAATTGATTTCTCTATTATTCGTGTGGATTATATATCCGAATCAAATTTTTATCTGTTGATTTAAGGAAATATAGAATTGTTAATTTATTTTCGTGTATTCTGATAGATTTTTTTTAAAAAAAGAAGTAAATATAAGAAATGAAATATTATAGTTTACAAAAAAAGCATATTACATCCGAAACTTGTGCTAACATTTTGCCGCTAAATATACCGTTATTGGCCATTATACGAAAATAAATTCATTTATGAATCCTTTAATTTAAGCGTCCCACTTGAAATCATTAAAATAAAAGATATGAATCCAAAATTTTTATTTTACAAAAACGAATTTATAGATAATTAACATAATTTCTAAGAGAACAAAAAAATTATGAATAAGTGTTATTCAAAATTTATATATATGTAATATATTTCTGAAAATTTAGGATATAATAGATTCAATAATTCGAATTAAAACAGGATTCAAATTTTCAAAAAATATTAGCCTCTTGTCATAATTATATCTAATACTAGCTTTTACATGGCTATATAATTTTAAGCATAAATATTAAATTGCTTTAATATAACCTCTAATTTTATATAAATAAAGGTTTAGTTTGTTATATTTCATTTAATGTATCAGTTTATTTATTCCACAGACTTGAACATCTAAATTCATCACGGGAAGATGCAAGTGAACTTTATTTTGGCGCTCTAAATTTTTTATTTTTATTTATTTCGGTATGATGAGCCAGCAACCTAATATGTGATAAATAATAATTTCGAATAAATTATTTCCTAACAATGCAGTTTAGAATTCGATTGAAAAATATATGAAATTTTATATGCATATTAATAAATTACATTTCCATAAATAATTACGGGAATCGATGAAGTAAAATAAAATACAAATTAATAATGAAAAATTAACAGGAACATATATTTATTAGAAAATAAAGAACACTGCCTCAATATATTTTCCTTTGTATGCATATATAAACCCTTTGTAAATATAAAAATTCACTTTTAATATTTCTTTGATCCCAAAAAAATATGCTACGTGATTTAGCGCCGTATGAGGTAAAATCAGCCCCATAAAGTCAGAAAAACATTCGTTTAAATGCATATCCGCTCGGTATGTGTCCATCAGAGGAATCATACATGAATCATGTTTAACACATTCTGGACTTAGAATAATGCTTTTAAACATTAATAAAAAATGACTATAACTGAGTGATTCGCATGTTCAATTCTAAATCCATAAATTAAATCTTTGAATTTTTGTGTTATAAACATTCAAAATTATTGTTAATTGACCAAATAGGCGATTCATGCTGCCCAGCTACAATCGATCAGCCAACATTTTAGACCAAAGTATGTAGTCCTATTATATGTGTTAAACATAAGATTGATTATAGCACTGGAAGTAAAATACTCATATCACAAAAACTAGAGCAAATAATCAAAGGTATATTGGAATTGTGAATGATTTTCTGAACCGGTAAAGCAATTCACATGGCCAAATTACAATCACAATACCATAACTTCAAACTAATTTTAAAAATTATATAAATGCTAATTCAAAAACTAAAATAAAGCACAAAAATTTCTATCGAGATATATTCCAGCCAAAACCTCAAATTCTCGCCTATTTGCAATATTTACCTACTTCCAAACAGCCTCATAGCGGAGCTCAAGACTATGAACCGCCATAGTAAAAGTTACATTTTGAAAGTTAAGCTATACAATAGTCAGTATTAACCTTTGGATTGTCATTTTATCCTTATTTTTTTACGTATTTACCAACACTCCTGTTTTTCGTAAATTAAAAATGCATTAAATAAAATACTCATCTATATAATTTTATTTTAGATAGAACCAAATCGTGGACAAAATTTTATTAAATATATGGTATTTTCAATAGACATAAAAAGAGTTCAACAGGTAATTATTTATTTCCTATGCACCAATCTCATATATTTCTTCTTTTATTCAAGATTTTCATGCAATTACATCCATTGGGAAAGTAATGAATGTAATAATACTAAAATTTCACAAAGTGAATAGATGCAGATCAATAGATTATGATAATTTTAATGAACTAACTATTCCTTATTCATTATTTTTGAATTTTAATGCATTTACAGATGCAAGATTCTACAGTTTTGTTACACAAAATTTAAATTATTGATTAAATCTTTACCTATGTAAATTTAATAAAATCTTAAAATAAATCAGATTGTTTCGATTAATATTTCTAGAAAGGATAAAAAGTTATAGTATTTACGTCTATTATAAAACTTACATTTTATGATTGTAAATAAACGAATTATAGATTGTGGTTTTTTAAACGGGATCAGATGGTTTTTTTTGCAAATTTTATTTTATAAAGGCAATATAGTTATGCAATTTTCTATTTTCAAGGCTTTTATATATTATGAAACACTGCATATATCAGTTTGTATTCATTTTTAACCATGGAAAAATCTTTGGCACTAAGTAAAGGGCAATAGAGGGAATTACGCCAGATTTTAACGAATAAAGAGAGCTCAATTTTTTAATCGGCCTTATATAACTTTAATATTACTGTCTGATAAATATAGATTCAAAACACAATAGATTGTGTCAGAAAAATACAGAGAATGTTGAATTAAAAATAATCAATCTAGATGCAAATGAAAAATTTATAACATTCACGTAGAAGTCATTATCCAAGAAAATACAAGATTTTTCAAATACAAACATACGTTTCAAATATTTAGCCGTTTTTTATTTAATTAAAGCCGAATAATAGTTAAAAAAATATCCATTTAAAATTAAAACCCCAATCAAGAAATATTGTATCGTGGTTGGGATACAGATATAAAAAACACAAAAAATAGCCTTCGCTGTAAAATCGTGCATAAGAACGAAATTGTTGATTATAATTAAACATAGGACATAAAATAGAAATAATATATGAGATATCATGATCACAATTCATGTTATTGAATCAGAATATTTTAACTAAGCATACATCCATTTAAAAAATTATATTTACACTATAGATTGCATTTTTTGCATGTATTTATGGATAGCTAAATATTATTATATACATAAAAATCATGGTAATTAATTTTGAAAATATACATTCGCGGAAACCGATAATTAAAAGATGAACAACTATATTAAGAAAACCATACAAAATAGCTATTAAACTGACATAAAATTAAATTACGATGACATCAAATAAAAACACATCTTGTCATGTTTTAGTTTATTGTATGAGCGTTGTATTAGCTGGTTCATAATATAAGATTCTAGATAACTTCTTTCTGTATGGCGTTAAAAAAAAGCATTTATTAGTTATTTTATTTATAAATTTCATATAATTATGGCTTACGAGTGAAATAAAGTATCTATTTCTATCTATAATGGTAAGCAAAATACAAATTCGATGCAAACACGAATAGTGAAGAAAATTTGTCTATATTTGGAATGAAGAAAATAAAGGTCAAAAATAAAAAAAGACAACAAACCCAATATTTTTAAAAAAGATTCTTGTTCTCAGACAATCTAATATGGTTATCAGTGTTTAAAAGCATAATTTATGTTGTATTTGGACATAAAATATACAATAAAATTGCTTTTTTAATTTTATAAGGAATAAATATATCATCTAAAGTATTTATGAATTAGTAATCCCAGTTGATGCATAAAATAAGCCGTGAATTTCACTTAAATGGTTAAAATTCTAATTTGATGATTTTTAATTTAATGATTTAAAAATTCCTTAAAACTTACAATTATTCAATTTTCTAAAAAACATTCGAAAGAGAAAAAATAAAAAAATCCCAAGTTTTGGAAATAAAATAGAAATTATACCATTTTATACATAAAATTTGCTTAGAGGGCCAAATTTATTTTCGAAACTATTTTATATACGAAATAGATACATAGTAGTATTTAAAATCAAATATGGTGACTTAAATATTAGTACCTGCTTTTTTGACAATAAGCAAATTTATTCCTTCAATGTGCGTTTTTTTGATATGAAAGTTGAAATTTATAGTTAAAATAAAAGATATAGTCATCAACTCAAAATTAAAAATTTTATTATTGAACTTTGTAAGTAATTAAATAGGACAAAAAAATAAATCTGTAATTTTTTTTTGGTTTAATTGAGACTTTATTTGTTTTTAAAAGAATAGAAATTTATAATTTCAGCTGATTCCTAAAATAATTTTCGGGTATATTATTAGAACCTCGATACATTTGTAAAATTATAAATCACATTTTTTCATTATCAAAGACGCTTTTTGTTTTATTTCCACAAAAAAGATAAAATTAAAGATTTTAAATAGATGAAAAATTACTACGCTGTTAGAAGTAACAATCTAAAAGTATTTTCGGTATTTCGTTGATATTAAAAAAGACTTGAATTAATGTGCATATATTATGATGGTAAAATATTGCAGTAATGCAAGCAAAAATTATAAATAGATATATAAGAAAATTAAAATCATAAAAAATAGTTGAAAACTAAAATTCAGCTAAAATTTATATAAGTTAAGCTTAATACTTTCTTCTAAAAGGTTTATTATTAAAAATAGGATTTGATTAGTATTTTCTGACTTGTATACGATGCAAATGGAATAGAGATCTAAATACCCAATTATATATTTCTAAATTTATTTTGTGTTATATTCACCTTTGGATTCATCGATATATTTCTATGAGTTGAGTTAAAGATAATTTCATGCTAAAGTGAATAATAATTTTTTTTTGAAAATTGATCGCAAATTGATTCACTTTAAATGATTTATTGATCTCAAAAAACAAAAAATAAAATATTGCTTATCATTTTATTTAGATATGTAAAATTTTTATTGATGCAAATAAAACAAAAAAAATACAATATAAAATTAAAATTTTTGGCTAGAAACTGCACATAATGCCGTATATCAATCAAAATATACATTTATTTTTATCTGAAGACCTATATTTATATTTTAAGCATAAATTAATATGAAAAAAAAATCATAATATAAGAATGCAAATTCTTATAGTTAAATTCTATGATGGCTTTGAGTATGATCATTTTTGCATGAAATGATAAATATTACTTAAAAATGTACAAAAGACAACATTTTAAAAGCCAATGCTACCATGTAAATTATATTTTCATTTTTCAAAATGCAATATACCCTGTTTTTAAATATTTATACAATATTATATACATTTAAAAACCTTTATTTACTTTGCTAAATATAAATATAACTTTCTAAAAAATATTTTATCATTTAAAGTATAATTATTGCATAAATACACTAGCTAATGTACCTATTTATATAAAAGATAAAAGTGAGTTTGAGAAAAAGATATATTTTATTTTATATATTTTTTTGTGGCGATTTCGGCATTGTAATTTTAGATTTTCTAATTTGACATAGCGTGATTATTTCCCACATGCCCATAATATACATAATCTTAGATATATTTACTTCTCTTACATAATTTTAGATACCTTTACTCACTTGAAAACTAATAATTTTAAGCGTAAAACTCACACCTAACTTCTATTTATACGTCTTAATTATATTTTTGATTCGAGTTCTTTCTGGAGCCATATATTATATATAGTTATGAATCCATCACATTCTATGAGATATTGGATGATATTTGTTATACACTTGTAGAATAATGCTAATTTAGATTTTAGTAAATCATTTTTTACCAGTTTCTGTTATCGAACATGTTTACATTATTCGTACTAGATATACAGATTTCTATCAAAGAGAAACTTTTTTATTTTCTGTTATATACAAATATTTATAGCTTTTCACTGAAGATTTAATGCCTGTCTTTATCCTTATATGTACTCTACACCCAGCCTAGTAATTGAACATCATCACATGGACTGAGATTCTACGTTTTTTTAAACCAATTTTGTTACTAACATGATTTGGAGGCATCAAAAGATTTCATTGTTCCTTCATACAATATGCTGCTCTATTATTTGTTTGAACCTTATTTATGGGTGATTAACGTTATAAGAATGAATAAAGTAAGTGAACGATAAATTTCACATGAAAATATGTTTCTATTTTAGATGAAGCAGAGTATGATTTCTTAACATGCTATTTTTTTCATAATACAGCCAAGATGAATTCCATAGGCGTTGAGTATTTTTATATGGTGTTTTTGTTTTATGTTACACACACCTTTTTTTGACCGAGACATAAACAACTATTTTTTCTAGGTTGGATTTTACCTATCAAAATTCTTTTATAAAAGCTAGAAATGCCGAGGTTTAAATTATCTATATTCAAATGTCAGCTTTTAAGGCGATATTTCTTCTTCTAGAGATAATGATTTTTATAATAACAGCAGTAATCATTCGTATTAAATTTAATTTGTTTTTATCCACTTTAGGTTCACTCGTTTATATTTAAAATTTTTCTATATTAGATGGTTTTACAAACATGTTGTTTTTTTATTGATAAACTTCTTTTGTTATCATCTAATTTTTGTTTAAACATCTAGTCCAGAATTATGTGATCCGATATGGTAATATATTAGCGGTATTATATATTTCCATATGAATTTGATTGCTTTAAAACGTTACATTGAATTTTACATAAACTTTGTACGGATGCTAGTATTCTTTTTCCTACTTATAAAAACTTTGAGTTCTTTTTCAACGTTACAAACCTCCAATATTTTAAAGTACTTCTTCCCGCCTGTATCGACCAGCAATACCTCTGTATATGTGCTTTTAATGCTATCAGTTGCTGATTTTCTCACTTCATCTCCCACCCTACATGATCAAATATTTGTGAGACCTCTTGATTATTAATTAGCTGTTTTAGTCCGCTTCGGCTAAGATCTAGAGCTCAGTATGAAAAAAAAAGTGTTTAGTTCTGTGCGTGTTAGTCATTAATTTGCTATGCAGTGCTGGGAATTTTCTGGTGGTCTTTGCTTTATCGGATCCATACACTGCACAAAAAGAGCAATGATAAACTGATACATGGAGAATTTGATTTTCAATTATAACCCATATTTATCTATTCAAGTTAGTCATATTGATAAACTTCAGTGATTTATGACTTTAAAGATAAATTTTATCACTCATTCTTGTATTTTGTGGATTTTTAAAATTATAAATGCGTATTCTTATTCATTTATGAAATAATTTACATAAATAAAACTTGGCCACTAAACTGTTTCTATATTGGTTGTTGGCAGCAACATTTATCATCGCTTGTTTTTAGAAGCTTGCACTCTTTGGAATGCTAAAACAACATTTAATGCTAATAAACCTTTATAGAATCATTATCATCGCTTTGATTGAAAGTTTGCAAATACTTAAAATAAATGTCATGTGTCTGAATTCTGATCCATCACAACTTTTATTTTGGTATCAAGTATGTGATTTAAGACGAATAGCATGCATTTTTATTTTTTCAGGCACATAGTTTTTACTATCTTATAATGTGAGTGTATATTGGTCATTTTGTTGAATAAGTATTTCTAATTTCTTTCCCATTGTTTAGTTTAGTTTGCTAGGAAGTTCAACATACCATAAAATCTGATTACATAGATAAATTCTGTTTCTGAGTATTCCTCAAGGCGTTATGGATCAAGCAATCGTCAAAGCTGCATGTATTCAAATTGTAATTTGTTTCAATATCATCTATAAAAAAAAACGGTAGCAATCCATCTTTATATGTATCATTATCTGTGCTTAATATTCTTTAATTAATACTACAATTTTTTTCTGATCGGATTATATTTTTTCGCCTTTCTTACCCTATCTTTTAATAATATATCCTGCAGCAATTCAATTATCAATGGTTTATGATTATTTTTACATAGAAATGTTCATATGTGATTATCAATTTTTGCACTTCTTTCGGCTCTAATTTAAGAACACCTATATGGCGGTTGAAGAGCGAGATATCATATTCGTTGTTCGATGAAAATAGTTTCCTGGATTAAGTTGTGTTTTATCTATTTTTTAATATTGGGAAAATATATTCTTAAACTTTTCCATCCAAATTGCAGACGTGCTATTTTCTTATGATCAGATAAAATTTTAGCCTACTTATCCATAAAATGATCGGCATATTTTATAGACTAGAAACGTTTTTTTTCTGATTTACATGTATTATGTTCTAGTGGTGTGCACTAAAAAAATTTAGTTGTTTCTTCTTGTCTTTATCTTTATGTTTCCTTCCTTTTTAGAGACTGATCAAGATCAGAAATAAATTACAGTTTTTTTGTATAACGTCATTATATACCAATTCAATTCAAGGGAATCATCATATATTAACCTGTGAGTGGTGTAATACATGGTTCAAAGCAGAGTGGATATAAGCCATTATAAATGCATTATTCTATTGCCTATACATTTTATATGTGCCTAGATTTTAAAATCTATATTATTTGAATTTTCTCGTTATTACACATAAAAATATATTATATTGAGAAAGAGTATTTCTCAAGCAAGGATTAAAAATTAAATTTGATCATGTCGCTTTTTTTATACGTCAGTTTACATTTTACTATGGTACTTTTCCATTTTATTGTATAAATTTGTGTTTATATTTGCTGATAATAACTTTTTCAGTTGATGTGAGATTAAAAAGAGATTTTCAGTGAAAAAAAGTTGGATCTTATAATTTTCACATTAATCTTTCTGCAATAGTCTTGTCTTGTATTTGTACAGATACAACATGTAGGTAATTAACCAAGACGCACTTCTGTACATGACAAATTGCTGGTGATATGGTATAAGGTTCCTCTGTGAAAACAATCATTTTTTTAGAAAAGATTATACCAATAGAAAAATATAAGTCAGCACGTGTAAGTTAATATAAATTAACAGAAATAGATATTATAATATGCTAATATTAATAAATGATACGCCTGTGATATCCAACAATGTATTCACATACTCTATTTCAATCAACGCATTGTTTGCCCATTTATAAATTTAAAACGTTAACCCCAAGATAATTTATTTTAAGGGGTAAAAGCCAGTGAAAAATATAAGGTATACAAGAAACTTATCATATTATAGAGAGGATAATATATTCACCCGCATAATTCTATTCAAATATATTATAATTTAATACTTTATTATAATTAAGTCAGATAATGAACATGCAATGTCATTAATCAACTACTACACCGGGTTATTAAAGCTAGAGCCAGAAAAAATAAGGCGGTGAAATTGGGAGAATGATGATTTAAAATAAAATACATGTGCAACCATCCAATCAAGAATGACTTTACCACAAAATAAATGAACTGGGGCGCGGTCTTGAAAACATAGAATCCAAATTAAAAGAATACCCTTTCAGCTAATGAAATTACTTGAACAAGAAAGAGTACAATACCCCAGAAAAGCAGCTTTGCAATAATTTTAAAAAAACAACGCGACGTACCTGGCCTGAATAAATTATTAAATTAAGACAAATCACGGAACAGTAAACCTAGATCTTTCAAAGCTCGATTTAAAGAATAGAAAGTTAATTGTGTAAAATAAAACAAAAACTCTTCGATGTGCATAATTATTTAACGCTAGGAATACTAGGATCATAAAAATGGCTACTGTATGCTAATATAAGACCTTCGGCAATGCATTTTCTGTTTAATTCAGGATAAAAATATTTTAATAGGTGAACGAGGATCATGCCGCACCCATACGAAATTTTTATAAACTGTCAATCTCTTGGCAAGGAGATGTAAAAAAAATGCTTGTCCATGACTATACAAGAAGACATAAAGAAATGGTACAGTATCTTAACTTTATGCTAGCAAGAAAATATAATTTCAAAAAAATCAGTAGACACTCAGTGCAGGAAATAATGGAAAATGAATTCGCAGAAAATAAAGTAGATACAAGAATTAAAACCGGTATAAAAATTTAAAAGAGGCTTAATATTTTATATATGATAAAAAGAAACTGTATCAATCTCAAAGAAATTGTGTGACTAGTATTGAAATTAAACGTAGTGTAAAATGTAAAATCGAGAAAGCATGATCTGCAAACATTTGGACTGTCATTAATTTGAAAGTTCAAGACAAAATTTATTCCATATGTTATAACTTTAGACGGTGCGGTGAAACATTATCATTAAAGATATCTAAAGTAATCGAAGTAGCTAATCAGATTGAGGCAGATATACAAATCTTGGGATTGAGAAAAAAACTTGAATTAATGGGTCTTGAACTGAGAATAGGTATTTGATAAGACTTAAGAAAGGAGAAAGGGTAAAAGTATTAATACGCAGTGCGCGAGAGAGACCAAGCAAGTTGTTCTTGAGAACAAAAATTAAAATTAAACCGAAGCATTATGCCTTAAAATTAATAATTATACTTTAATTATAGATATTGAAGTATTTAAAATAATAATAATAAAGTAGAGTAATTCGATTAAAATCCAAAAGAGTACCATGTATTAAGATGCTATCTATTTGTAGCTAAATTAACCACGAATCAAACCTTTTTGACCTATAAATATAAAATAACTCAAATTTAATGGTTGATTTTTTATTCTCATACTGAATACAAAATATATAATTTTAGCTTGCTAAAAATCATGAATCATTTTTTGGTCATATGTGCATTTTTTAATTTAATAACGCTAATGTATTTTTAGGATCCCAGGAAGTAACAAAATACTGGTCAAGCGATATTTATATAAAGTTTGTTTGAAATTAATTCCTTGCTTAAAAATACAAAAATAACATCAAATAAAAATTTATATATATTAAATTACAATACAATTACATTGTTGAGTTTAATGGTATTAAAAAGACAGCGAGATATTCTCATACTGTTATTTATATAAATTATATTCTTCTATGCTCTATTTCTTTTCGCGCCACTATTTTATGCACTAAAATACATAAAAAATTAAATATTTATGTTTTTCGATTTATTTTTATTGTACTATCTAAAATCATGCGGTATCTTTATAATAATTCTTTATTAAAATCATATTTCATATACCTAATATGTTTTTTCCTATAAACGGAACTAAAACAATATTTTCAGAATTATTTGTATATTTATATAAATACAATTAAAAATTTAAATTTCTATTATGAGGATCCGAGATAGTCTTCGCTTCAAGTACTTATTTAATTAAATAGCATATTTAAAGTAAGATGTCGAAAAATCATGACATGAACTTCAAGTAGGGCTTTATATTATTTGTACACAAATACGATTTTTTTTTGTTTTAAAATCCAAGGAGACCGAGATTTGATTCACTTCAAGTAATTCTTCATGATATAAAAGAGCTTTTTCATGAATTTAATTTACTATAAAAAAACCATTGGTTATCGTTCAAGCGATTCTTTGTATATTTTATAAATTTAATATTTTTTATTTCCTCTGAATTCGATATTTTTTAAAAAAAATAAATGAAATAATGATAAAATTATCTTTTATTGAGCAGCACAAAGGTTTGAATTGTTTAATTAACAAATATCCATTTTGATTTACATATATGCATAAATTGTCCCTTTAGATAGAATCAAATGCCTTTTTTCTATATTAGGATCTAAAATATGTAAGGTTATAAACCTTTACTGAAAAATACAGCGTAAAATGGCCCATTAAATTTGCTCAGGTGTATTCAAGAACGAGAATACTGCTTATAAGAATCTTGTTTTGGCCTTTATAATGATATATTATATTTTTGATATTGTATTGGTCTTTACAACCAGACATACAAGCGGTGAAAATGCACATGTTGCTGTGTTATTAGAATTATTTGCTTTAAAAATTTAAGAATAGCATGTTTATTAAAAACTACAAGAAAGGATTAGATATATTAGAGAAAGAAATGGTTTTTTTTAAGAAAAATAATATTTATTAAAATATTAGAGCCTCAAAAGAAAATAATGATATTATTAATGGCTGTATAAATGATAGTAAATAATATGTGATATTTATAGGTGCTTACATAAGAAGCGAGGCAAAGGGTGGTGGATAAATATAATAAAAATCATAAAAACTAAAACACAACCCACTTTACCTTAATAAAAAATGTGATTAGAAAAGATTGTATGGTATCTACTGATTAAATGTGGTATAGCCATGATATTTGGGATGCTGTTAGTAGCGCCAAAGGGGGGTTATACGTGCCAAAAAATCATATTTTAGTGCATTGTAAATTATCAGAACCCAGAGCCAGATATCGACAATAAACCATAGGTTTCAGTTGACTATAAATTGTTTACATAATCCGGGGAAAAAATGCAAAATTTTTCGTTTTATTTGAAATGTTTTATACCATAAGAGCTTTGCTAATTAAATAAAAGATATTTGAAATCAATAAAAAAATTGTCAAATAAACTTGGTCATCAATAATTACATAGAAAAAAATATATCGCTGTAAAATTAAGTGGTTTTATTTGCAAATTTTGCAAATAGTAATTATTTCATTTAATGCAACCAAAAAGCATACATATAGCTTCTTAAATAACTTATATTATACTGATTTTTTGTTGATGTTAGATGATTACAAGTGGTTCCAAAAAGATACTGTATTTTTGGGATATAGTTAGCTTTTTGAAATAATATAAATTTATTGACACCAAAAATATTAAATAAACAAATAACATAAATATATATTTAATGAATTTACCTTTATTTAAGGAACGTTAAAAGAAAACAGACCGATCACTCAAACTTTCATTTTGTCTATACTGGATACTTTATGCATACATGATTTGATATTCTATAGGAAAAAAAACAATAGATTTTTATCAATATTTTTGGATTGCAATTATTTTAATTGTAACCGACAACAGTTTAATGGGATCCTTCAAATTTTTATTAAACTTCTCATCAATAGTAAAATAAAAATCATTTAATAAAGGTTAAAGTTAATAATTCAAAACGATCGAAGCACAATATGTAAGGATTTGCTGAATTATAAACCGATTAAGGCCTCGGAATGATCCGTCATGTTCTGATGTAATGCTTATTAAAAAAAATAGCAAAATAATATATATGTGTTAAATCATGGCTTCTATGAATGCAAAAAAATACTAACTTTCTGTTTAAATTGTGTTTCATTCTATTTGTTCTAATTCAAAAATTGATAATTTGCATACGATGATATATTTGTAAAAGAAAATCTAATATAATCAAATAAAGATGGTTCATATCTAATTCTTTAAAACTTTGTAGACGTCTTTATTTGCCGTTGATATCAATTAAATTTGCACTTAAATAAAAATATTTACATTTCATGAATGATTGATTATGCTTTTTATACATCAGTTTTCGGTAAACTTGAATGCAAGAAAAATATTTTTGATAATAACGTTATAATACATAATTTTGAGCATAAAAAGTGTAAGTTATAACATAAATGTATATTATAAATTTTAATACTACTTTGTTTGTATAAAATACTGGTTTTTGCTGATAGTATTAAACGTCTGCGCAGTATTATTTCCAGTATAATGTAATTTTTTCCTTTAAATTAAAAATCTATGATTTTTATTTAGTTGTTTTTTCAGTGAAAACATAAAAAATTTAAAGAAAATAAAAAATTAATTAGAATTATATATATGATTTTTATTCAAATTAAACTTTCTTTTTGCGATTTTCTGATATAGAAATAATATCGAACAATTTTTTCAAATCTCTTGCATTTTTTTAAACTCTATAAAACATCATCAGAGATAAAATATACTGAAAAAAAATTCATGTATCTAAACTCTTATTTATTTATAGAGAAAAAATATGTTCTAAAGGAATATATTGGTATCTTAGAATCGTTTATTTTTTATGGTTAACGATCCTTCATTTTTATTTTATTTATAAAAGATCGTCTTACTATTTTAATTATAGAGTATCAAAAAATCCAGCAACACGTTGTATCTTGAACAAAAATTACGTATAGATTTTAAAGAACATACGAAAGAGTTCCTACGAATTTACGTTTTCTTGTTCATTTAAATATTTATTTTTTTACGTTTTATATAACAACACACACAGTTTATATAATTTTATTTAGCAATATATGATGGTTCCAATGCATTTGTTGCAACATCTTTATCCCACAGAAATTCTTAAATCTATACAAATAAAAATAAACCAAATTAAAATAAGAAAATATAAATTATTGCCTTATGGCATTGCAATAAGTTAGACAACAAAAATTTCCGATTTAAGAAATCATATTTTATGTGAAAAAGTTCACAAAGATTTATAGATTATTAAGTAATAAAGGTATTTTAGGGGTTGATTTAATTAATAATAAAATTTTAGACATAAATGGATTATTATAAAATTAAAATTACAACTATAAATTTAGCCCATAAATAATAATTACTTTTAATACCATGAAATATATCTTAATGTACCACTTTTTTTGACAACTATCAGGTTATAAATATATTGGAGTAATTGAGATAGCAATATGTATGTAAAACTAGAAATCATTAAATGAAAAAACGAAAAAATGTTAAAAAGAATAAGAAGTTTATATTAGACAAACTAAATACAAGAAAATCGATTAAATCTATTAATAAACATATAATACCACGACGAAATACCTTAGAGACGTATTAAAATTATAATTGGCGGAATGAATATAACTCGATAAAAGGATAATGGGTGTTTTAAACAGATTTTCTGCCACCTTCGGCCTATTAATAAACAAAGATAGTGTATAAAGAGAGATTAATTAGCACATGGGCCATGTAAAATTGAATTCAAAGGGTGAAGATAATTTACCAGCTAGAAAATTTGCTTGGAAACAGTAAAAACAGTTCGCCGAAGAGGGCTGCAATATTAATAGTAGAAAAAGATAAGAAGAAATATCTCTCACTAATTGAAGAATATCTTAAAATCAAATATCATCCCAATATCACCGATTCCTAGACACAGGAGAAAAAGCTGCAAGAAAGTCTATTATGTAAAATAAAAGAAAAATATTTGCACCAGAAACTTTTTGAAGCCAAGAATAATGATATGGTTAATATTTTTGGATCATCAAGATGGATAAAAGACGGCAAAATTAAACTAAGTGAAGAAGAAAAATTCTGTTTTATGCAGGACATAAATGTGTTTTTCGGTGAAAGGATAAAATACCCACATTGTAATGAAGCCATGAAAACAATTTAACACTTTGCGACGAGTTCAAGAGAATTTATGGGCATTATTACACGCGAAGAAACAATGAAATCATAAGACGTCTTCATTTCCTCCTATTAAGACAATACAAATTCAAGAAAACCAATAATATCAGAAATCAATCAGATACAAGATCAGCAAAAATACACATGCGTAAATAAAGGTATATAGTAGAATATTAACGGATATATTTATCAAATTTAATAGACATGAAATTTTCTTATACGGTAAAAAATGAAATATTATATGTTGATTGAAATAGGTATAACTAACATTTCAAGTTAAATATAATTGAGAATGTGAATATAAGAAGCATTTTATTGGTTTAATATACAAATTCAAAACAAGAATAATACCATATGTAATGACTTGGGATCAGGTGTTACAAAATATGTTAATGGTTAAGAATTATGAACGAAGTAGAAGAATACATGCGAGCTTTCACACTCCGCAAGACACTTGAACTCATCTCATTTGAGAGAAGAAGAGCAGTTGATGAAGATGAATCAGGGGAAGGTGTCAAAAGATGCAACAAGGAGTTGTACAATATTTTCGACGGGCTGACCACGCTTAAATAGATAAAATGGATCGGAAAACTTAACACAGAATAAAAAACTTGTTGTAATTCCCCAGTTTATAATATAATTATTTATTCTTTAAAAAATTTAAAGCATTGATTACCTTTTAATTTAACAACATAAATATAAATAATGTTCGGTATGAAAATTTTTCGATTATTGAAATTATTTATTGTAATCGTTATTTTTTACCATTATAATACTATGTTATGAAAGTTAAAATAATTTTGGCCTCACTTTGTGTCAATTTTGTGTTTCATATTCCTCCACTTATAAATGTACATCGGAGCTACCCACAAAGTTTGCACATAGGTTATGTGCGTTCTGCAAACATTCTCACATTAAAATTAATTTTCTCGTTCTCATATTTATATTTAAGCGTTCTTGATAGATATTCATTTTCAAATAATTTTTATTTATGGATTAATTTTGTTAATATAATTTATGCTTTTCTCTTGAACAAAGACCTCCTTATTTATCATGGTCACATGATATTTATGCTCTTGACGATATCTTCTTCTCTTTCATCCTATTTGATACCCCTTCTGTTCTCAGGACTTATTAGTTTGTGGGGTTTACCATATCCTATAGGTATATATGCCTTATATAAGGATTATGGCATCGAGTTTTTTCTGTCATAGAAGAAAAAAATATATATAAATAATTTTAACGTATTTCACATAAATTGAAAAGCTACAATTTAAGAGCTGATAAAAGGTGTGATTTTATTAAAAAATTTACAAAAAATGTGTTATATGTATATATTTCAAAACAAAAAGATCAATAGATCATGATTATCTAATGGGGGTTTTTGGAAAACTTAATCTTTTTTTTATGGTTATACAATTTTATATGTGTGACAACAAGTTTATCAAAATTTCGCAATGTATAAAAAATTTAATTTTTAAATTTAAATATGAACAAAGGTTTTTTAGAAATTCAATTCATATTTTCACTTATATTTTTTTTTGTAGGAAATTTTAAAGAGAATCTACAAAAATAAATATAATACAAAAAAATACCACTAAGATGTCTTCTTATACAAAAAAACCTTTATTTTATTATTGATTTTTACCCTATATCAAAAAATTGTAAAAGTTATAATGAAGCGGAAAAAAGTTAGATTTTCTATTATTGCATAGCACCCTTAATTTACATATCAAAATATCTATAAAGAATGCCAGGCGCAAGAATATTCAACTGTTATAATAGTAAAAGATGGTGTAAAAATAAAAAAGCATAGAAATATTAATGAGAAAAAACTGTTGACACGTTCGATAAAACTGTTATAAAATATTTTCAAAAATTTTTGATCTAGCGAAAAAATTTTTAAATCAAAAAAATACAAACTCTATGCAATAAAAGATGATAACGGCTATATTAGTGTTATTAAACCAGAAACATATAATTTTTTTGGCTAGAAGATCATATATGGAAGGTTGTATCTAGCAAAAGAATCTAATTATACAACCTACAACAAAAGATAGACTAAGTTACATAAAAAATAAATTGAAGAGGGTTTCAATATAACAATATCGAATAAAAAATATTTTGCAGTTAAAAATAATGTATATATCTAGTAAAGGTGTGACACAAACAAATTCCGCCATATATAAATGCATTCGTCAAACAAACACCACTTTCCCGTATAAACAAGTGCCTAATGACTAAGTATTAAGTAGAAATGTCTTGGATACAATAGATCTAGACGAAAATTAAAATAAAGATTGGTGTACAAACAAACAAAAACAATTTACCAAAAGCATTTCCAAAAGTTCAATAATTGGCAAAAAAAAGGTTATTCGAAAGGAAATTTTTCAAATTTCAAGTGATAATAACAATAAAGTTTTGCATTGTGCTAAATTTAGACATGTTTTGATAAAGAAAATCAAAGTACTATTTAGTGGTGAGTAATATAAAACAGTATTACACAAAGAAAATTGATTTAAAAGAGTGATTAGCAATGTAAAACCTAAAAGTGGAAACCAATTGGTAAGATTTATTCCTTTATATCTTGCAAACAGATCCATTTTTTAAATTTTATTAAAAATCAGAAAACACACGGTTCGAGAAAAATCAAAAACGAAAATAAGGGATGAAATAGACATGAAAAATAACTATTAACTTAAATTATCGCATGAAAGAACAAAATTTTAACTAAAACCATATAGAAATGAAAGTAACGAGAATTGATAATTGTCTTATGCATAAATTAGTCAAGTGAGCAAATATTACTCATCAGAAATGAACCCCTTTAATTTATAATTAAGAACTTGAATAATGCCATGCATCATAGATAGATTTCATTGGTAAAAAAATATATCCCAAGCCGAATAATAGGATGTCAAAAGGACAACTGAAGCAATACTACACCACAAAAAAAAGTATTTTTATATAAACTAAATTAAAAGAATTTATAAAGTAGTATAAGATCCATAGAAGACGGATATATGAATGTTTAAATTGTAGCAAGTATTATCTAAATATGCTAAAATTGAAATTAAGTTTGCTTGAACAGATTCAAGTATTAAAAAATAAAATTAATCTATATATTGCAAGTAAGTTCGAATTTTAATCAAGAATTATTCATAAGTCTAGTGACTAAAATCAAATAGGCATCCAGATGCGTTTACATCGAAAGGCCAAATTAAACGTTTTCGTAAAATAAATTCAAATCGACGTAGTTTTTCGAAAAAAGTTTTTCTATTAAAAACAAATCAACAATTTTTCCAGTGTCAACTACTTTCCATTCATTACCCGTTTTATAAAAGGATCCAATTTTGAAACCAGTCTTATCGCCTGGTAAAAACATACTAAAACCAATAAGAGTATATTTAAATTTCCCGATGAAATGTATATTTAGTATATCGGCAGGCTCTAGGTTATAAGGTGTTTCAGTGCAGCCTTTTGTATTTGAACAAAGAAAAAACATAAGATATTTTGGTGGATATAAATTTGGGTTATCTAGTTTCTTTTGTAGCGAAATTTCAGACGGATCAGCTACTTTTTCACCATACTTGATAGAGGATAAAAACTGATTTCTTAAAATTCCCGAGTAAATTTTTCCAGGCAGTTCTGGGCTTTTATTATCCATGAATATAAAATTTTTTTGAATAGTTTGACACATTCTACAAAAATTATTCATTTTTTCTTCTTTACAATCAGAATTTTTTGTTTTCGATAAATTTTTTTCCATAGCGTTGAATTCAAATATTATTCTGTGCAGTAAAACAAATAGAATATTTCCAAAATTCACTTTATCTTTTCCAAAAGAACTGATTAAATATCTGGAAATTTCACCAGTATCTATCCTTTCCGCTATTCCTTGACTTTCAATCGTTTTAAATATTTTTTTCAGCATCGTGCCTATTATAGTTTCATCTTTTGTAGCCAAGATTGAATCTCTGAAATTTTTCAGCAAGTAGAAATGTTTATATGAATTACTATAAAAAAAATTATTGTTCCTGCGCTCTTTAAATTGAAAATCGATAAAAAGCTGCAAATCCTCTTCTTCTTGCTCTGATTTTAATGAAGTATTAAGTTTAGTAAAGAGATCTTTTGGATCATTTTCGTTTCGCATTTTTTTTAATTATTATTCTTCGTTATTAGCCAGATTCCGTCAGTGAACTATTTTTCTTTAATATGATCGTTTACTTAAATACACATATTATAAATAGCTATTTTTAGTTTATATATTTATCTTAAAAGGTAAATTGAAACGAATTTGCCCAAATTGATTCCAATTTATAAAAACGCATAATTAGAAGGTGATTTCAGATAATATAAACGGCGTAACATTTATGACAATATATCCTAAGAAATAAAATTTTGGTTTGAGTGCAAATATATCTGGATATTTTCATTTATATTTCATCGAAAGAAATAAAATTTGTGAGCAATGTGTTTATATAAACAACCAAATTACATATTACAAAATCCAGAAGAATACAAATTTCAACAATTATTCCATATTTAGATAGTCAATTATCAAATTTATAATAATTTTAGCTTCCATCAAAAAGGTGTATTAAAAAATTTATTGGACAATTGATATTTATATGAGGGTGAATGGAAATATTTTTTTAATCAAAGCAATATAATATTCGTATTTTTTTACGCGATAAATATCCGGAAAAAAAAGACCAGTACAATTTATGATAAATTAGAATTAAAAAAACCGGTTATTTTGTATATGGAATTTTGTATAAAAGTATACATTGAAGAAATTGCAAAGTCTCAACCTGTATTTTTATAGATGTCATTAAAAGTGTATTTTATAAATAATCGAAAAAGAGTTAACATCTACTTAATTTTTTTCTTATATTTATCAAGACAAACTTTTTAACACTACAAAACCATACGAAATTTCGATTTGTGCAAAAATTGGGGATAAAATATTCCTAAACAATATTTAAAGCAATTTAATTATTTTAATAAGCCAAAAACTGAATATGATGATCAAATCGAAAATGCCTTTGTTCAAATACAGTATAAATGTGCATTTAAGAATTTTTAAGTGAGATTCGTATATAATAAGCAGATGGCACTAATATGAAAGTAATCAAATTACATTTCATGGGTTAAAAAGCACATATTTAAACATGAATATATAATATGATCCACAAAATTTAAGTAAAGGCTATTTTAAAATGTCAAGGATATATTTTATATGTGTCACATATAATTTAAAATTCTTAAGCTATAAAAACGTAAAAATATTGCAAGAAATTATGAACGCATGATTAATATAGCAACTTTGTTATGTGTTATTAAATCATTTTAAAATAAACCCACAGATTCTATGGAAGTATTTTTTATTTATGGGCTAAATTTATACTGTAATCTTAGTTTTTGTTCACAGGCACAGCTTGCTTAATTCTCTGTACCCACAGCGTATTGATACTTTAGGCTATCTTCTCCTCTCCAAAGTCTTCTTCAATACCTCTCCCTCTTTCTAGACCTATTAATTCAAGGGTTTTTCTCAATCCCAAGGTTTGCATACATGCCTCAACCTGGTTCGTGACATCTAGTTAACAAACAGATTCTCTATATTATTATCTAATTTGAGTAAATAATTCGAGGAATTAAAAAATTTAAACACTACGCAATACAATTAACAAACTAATAATCATACAAATAAAAATAGGAAATTTGCATGTAAATGAAATATGCTAGTATAAAATTAAAATCATCATTTTTATATGAATTAGTAATTTATGCAATGAAACATAGATTAAATGCCTTTATAATAAAAAAACAATATTTTAACAGAGAAAAAATATAAAGAAATGCAATTTAAAATAATCTTTTCTTTTTATAACAGATAATATAATATATTTTATTATTTACAATAGAAACCACCAAAATAAAATTTTTATAATTCATACTGGGTTACTGAACCTAGCAAATATAGAATCATTATTTTCCCAATAGAATCTAAAAAATGCAAATAGCTTTTAAAACACGCGACTAATCCAAAGGATATATTTTTTGTCCGCATATTTAATATTATTTCAAATTAGGTAATCACAAGGAAAATTATTTTAATAGAGCCTTTCTTATGCTTTATTTCTGTATTCATTATTACCTATATTAGGTTTCAGTGTTTATTTTGCTAAAATTAATTCGCAAAGATCAAATATAGTCTATTTTTTTGTATTAAAAAAGTTACAGAACTGTGTATAAAAAGAAAATAAATTATAATTAGCCTTACATTATTTCTTTTTTTCTAACTTTTTGGTTAAATATAGATTATTTATATCTAATGTTTTAGGTTGGGGTATATTTTACACTTTATAACATGATACGTAAATTATATCAAGTTAAGAATCTAATTTATGAAGATACTGTAATCTATCATCGAATTAACTTCCATTTTCAATGTATAAGTTCTTTATTCTTAATGAATTATTTTATTTATTTAATTATAACTGGTTTCGTATATTATTACATTTTTATTCATTTTTCTGAAATATATTAGAATTTTTATTTGTTATATTTTCTCAAGAAACTGTTCAAAAAAATATTCAGAACCATTTTTTTCTAATTTTAAAGCAACCATAAAATTCCTTATATATTTGATACTTGCATTTTATGAACTATTTTATGGTTCTCTTAAGTGAATATTTTATATATATACATAAATTGTATATGAATTTTAAATAGTAAAGTGTAGCTGAATTGACCAAAAAAACTACGTTACGAACTTACAAAATTTTATTCAAAAAAGAATAAAGAATTAATTATTTGTAGGCTTTTCTAATAAAAACCACATTTCTCAATCGAAAAATTGATGGATGTATGCCCTCAAGAAATAAATTAATAACCGATAATAAATGAAGCATAAATAAATATTTTAGCAGCAGCTAAATATTAAGCAAACCTTTTTTAATTTTTTTCTCTAAAATTTAGTTATATAAGCTCTAAATGTGTATTTTCTGAGCCGAATTCTGATGGATTTGAATATTATTATCTTTATTCTATATAATATATAAACCTGTAGCATTAAGGCGACCATTATGCATATTTTAGGCGTATATTAACAAGAAAAATCCAATACAAATTTTAATATTCCATGATTCTGGCCAAATATCATATATATTCCATTATCTTATAAAACAGTAATATTTTTATGTTTCGTTTATATTCTATCAAAAATTTCCATTTAATTCTGGTATTATAAGGACATCCATGTGACAGATCCCTCAATATTTTTGTCCAAATATTATTTTAATATTTAGATCGGTAAATGATTAAACATCTATAATAAAAGTAATGGGCATTATATTAACTTGACGCTTTATATTTTTATAAAATTTAAGGCTAAAATATAGGAATAAAAATATTCAGCCAATTTTTTCAGTTTCTTGTAATCTATTATATTTTCCTTCGCTATTTTTTTATACCAAGTATGAGATTTATAATAAAAAAATAAAGCAAATGTAGCTAAAAAAATAAGTGATGTGCTTATTTATAAATATAATCCTATTTTTTTAAAACTTTACTTTCACTTCACTATATGAAAATTTTTTTCGCCTAATTTGATGATGCTGTCTATAAGCATTAATTTAAAAACCTTTTGCAATATTAAATTGAATTTTTCTTTGTGTTTGTAATTTTAAAAAAATGTTAAAGTAAATATAGATTTTTCATGCCTTTGCTATAAATAACATTTAAATATTAGCTATTCGTAAAATTTTTTTAATAAAAAAATATAACATTTTCTTTCTTGCCCTGAATTATATTTATTATAGATCTTGCAACAGTGTTATTTTTTATATAATAATATTCTTTTTTGAAAAATTAAGGTAAGATGTTGCGAAGAGTAATAATTTGAATGCTAAAACATTTTTTTTATATTGACATACTGAAATATTATACGTATTTTTTTTGCTGTTAAAGAAAAACCTCTATTCACAAGACTAGAATTATGCAAAAGTATTTATAAACATATTATTATTTTTTAGAATACAAATATTTTTGAAATGAGGTTTTGTGTTTCGTATAAAATTGAATTATAAATATTTTATTTAAAATATATCGAAATTATAGTGTGATTTTTTTTCTTTATCCGATGTGTATTGTATGAAGTTCTTCCACAAATGTATTTTAAAACTACGAATTTTACCAAAAATAAAATTCATTTATTTGTGTGCTTTATTTTAAGATTTTTAAACTTAAGCTATATATCATTCATCATGTATAAGTTAATTTTAATTTTTATTTTATTTATAGAGTTTCTTTTTTCAATCATCTATAGAGACATAGTCAGCCCATTGGTTACATTGCACAACATCTTGATACATCCTTTGACACCTTGCCATGATATACTTTCATCACTGCTCTTATTCTCTAAAATGTGATAAGTTCAAGTGTCTTGTGAAGTGTGAGAGCTTGCATGTATTCTTATACTTCGTCCGGTATTTTTAACTCCTTAACATATTTTTTATGATATTTTGTGACCACCCATCCCAAGTCATCACATATGGTATTATTCTTGTTTTTCATTTTTAAATTAAACCAAGTTCATTCGCCAAGATGTCCTACTTCCTATGTTTTTCATTCTCAACTTCAGTTAAGTTGTCAAGGCTAGTTATAACTATTTTAATTAACGTAATAACATTTTCTTTTTTATATTGTGGGAAAATATCTGTTCTATTTTGTTTGATTGTTGTATCTTTTTTTATTCGGGCATCAACTGTTTTTCCACATTGTTGTTTTCAGAGATCTAATATACAGAGTGAGTTCTGATATTTTGGGGTTTTTTAAAGTTGTATCGTCTTGATGGAAAGAAATGGAGACATCTTCTGATATCATTGTGCCTTCACGTCTTAAATTACACTAAAATTTTCTTGCATCTCGTTCCAATGTGGTCGATTGTTTTCATGGCTTCGTTACAATCTTGGCATTCTATTATCTACGCGTTAAACACATTTCTATCTTGAATAAAACAGAATTTACCTTCTTCACTTGGTTTAATGTTACCGTTTTTTTATCCATCTTGATGATCCAACAATATCAATCATATCATGATTCTTGGCTCGAAAAGGTTTTTAGTGCAATTGTTTTTCTTTTATTTTATATAATAATCTTTCTTGCTGCCTTTTCACCAGAGTTTCTTTATTTGAGATATCGATGTAAGTTTTATTTTTTGACATAGTGTATAATTTTGGTGCGATGTATTTTTATCTTTTTCTACTTTTAATTTTGCGGTACTTCTCGGCTAACTGTAATTTCTTTTCAAGCATTTTTAGGATAAATCATCTTAACCCTTTAAATTCAATATTTCGTAAACCATGAATTAATTCATTTCTCTTTATAATCTATCTTTGTTTATTACTAGGCCGGAAGTGAATAGAAAATCTGTTTAAAACACCCCTTATACTATCAGCGAGTTTATTTCATTCTTCTGATTCTGATTTCAATACCCAATGCAAGATAATATATAGTATTTATATAACAGATAAAATTAATTATAGATACAAGAAACGAACTTTATTTTCAAAAAATAAAATATTTGCGCGCAGTTTTTTAGGTTGTAGTATTTTTTAAATTTACTGCTTAAGTTTCTGTCTTTAATGCCTATAACATAATAATAATACAGACAAATGTAAATATAAATCATTATCCTTTATCATTATATATATTTACTTGCTAACTATTTTCTACTAATTAATAATGTTTTAAGATTTTCTTGCCGTGAATGTATAAATATCAAATTTAATAGTATAATTTATATTGTCATGCTTTAATAACAATTTAATGACATGCAAATAATAAAACGATCTACTCAGTATCTTGCATAAGTTTGTTGCCTGTCACCAGAAAACAGCAATTTAGTAAACTTCGATGTATTTTATCATCTATAGCTTCAACGAAATGGTAATCAATTGATATCTATATATTTTAAATTTCCATCTAAAGAGGAATAAGATAACCACCGAACAAAAATAATATTTAATAAAACTACAAATTATGTTTATGCTAATTAACTGGCAGTGGGATGCTCACATAAAAAAATTGATTAAATGAAATTTTCTTATGCTCGAAATTCATTTTAATTTAAATATTTTGTGCTTGATCAGATCAACATTCAGGTGATTACATAAAAAAAATTGTATTTTATTTCTTTGATTTATTTTAATTTTATTAACTAAAAGCCATGTGATAGCTTTACAGAAATAATTTAATATAATATATTATTATATGCTGTAGTTTTTTTGATCACACTATCACAAAGCCAAGATGGCATTTTCAAACAATTCTTTATATAATATATATAAATAATTGATTAGAATTTGTTTACATATGTATAGGAAGACGATTAAACTAGACTTAAGGTAAATCTTTATTTTATCACGTGTTAGGTCCATGAATTTTTTTTTGTTTACGCAATAAAAAGCCATTATATACCTATAACCAATGTATTATATAATTTTACGTTTTAATTTTTCTTTTTGTATGTATTAGGGGACCAACAAAGCCTACACTTAAAGTAATTATTCAATTAAATTATATATTTACTTGCTCTAGTTTTTTTTATTTACATTCAAAAAGCCATAATATGGCCTTCAAGCAATCATTTGTAGAAATTATATATTATGTATCTAAATTTATGTTTTTCCCTAAAATAGATAATTTTTCAAAAGATAAATATATGAAATAAAAATAAAATTATTTCGGATTCAGAAAGTCAAAGCAAAAGATGTTTTTTTTACAAAATCCGTTTTTATTTACTTATTTGGGTAAATTGCGTCTTTAGATTAAAAGAAATATTTTATTCTATATTTAGATCGGATTTCTATTATATCAATCTTTTGCAGGAATGCATAGTGTAAAAATGCGGATTAGATTTGCAAAGCGATATCTATGACCAGAAGAATATATATAAGAAATATGTTTTAGCCATTTAAAATGATTTATTACATTGTTGATATTGTCTTGGTCTTTTTAACCAGACTTACGAGCGGTGATGTAGTGCATGAA
Organism: Rhyacophila brunnea; assembly: GCF_057557595.1. Taxonomy (NCBI): domain Eukaryota; kingdom Metazoa; phylum Arthropoda; class Insecta; order Trichoptera; family Rhyacophilidae; genus Rhyacophila; species Rhyacophila brunnea. The sequence continues at coordinate 177,946 of NW_028232825.1, forward strand.
GCAATCCCATTAAGAATAATTATTAGGGAACAAAAAGATAATAACATGTCAATTAAGGAAGACAGCAGGGGATTTCAATATATAAAAAATAGAAATTGTTTTTTAAAAAATAGCAAAATTTTTGAATACATGAGAATATTGGAAGAAAATGAAAATAAAATTGATGGCATTAAAAGAGATGGTGAAACAGAAGAGACAAATATAAAGAACACACAAAATTAAGAGAGGCAAGAAAATGTGGATAAATCTACAAAAGATCATAAAAACACAAAAAAAGTGATGCATAAAAAATTAATCCGGTATCTACTAACAAGCTATTCTATAGCTATAGTATTTGGAATACTGTTAGTAGGGCCAAGAAGGGTTTGTATGTGCCTCAATATTTTATTTTGGTGTATTGTAGATTTTCTGACACCCGAGAAAGATATCGACAATAAGCCAAACGCCCCAGTAAAAATATTGTGGTTCAAATAATAGAATAAAAATATATCAACACAAATTTTTTATTTAGTATTCTCTAAATTAAAATAATAATTAGTTTACCAGTTAATTGAAAGAAAATTTTTATATATAAATAATTTTTTAAAAAAACTCAGTTACTGTATGATTAAAAATAATTAGTAGATCAAAATAAAATGAAATGGTTTTAATTGCATTTTACAAATAAAAAATATTATATTTAATGCAACCAAAGGCATCTGTATATAATAGATTTTTATTTAGTATATTGCATTTAATTTTGGTGCTAGGTGATTAAAACATTGTTATAATTATTTCAAAAACATCCACTATCTCACATATACAATGTAGTTTCATTAAATAATATAACTTAATTGACTTCTAAAATATTGAGACTGTAAATAGCACCTAAATTGAATTAAATGAATTATTTCTTATAAAGTAATAGTGAAATATAAAATAAAGAATCAATTAACCGTTTAGTTTTTACTTATTGGGTATTTTATACGCTGTATGATTTGCTTTTCTATACAGGTAAAAAAATAATGTAGAAGTATATAATCATGCTAGTGCTTAAATTATTTTAATTAGAACCGACACGATATAATTGACACCGACAAAATTTCAGGAAATTTTCTAAGCAGTGGTATTTTAAAGTTATTTAGTAATTCGAAGTAAGTGTAGAATCACAATTTAACCAATAAAAACATACATATTTTAGATTTACAGAATTAAAAATGAACTGAATCCATAGTTGAATCATTTTATTCATAAAATATATAGTATTGCAGCTGTTAGCAAATAATGTATTTGAAATATAAAAAATGCTTTCATGAATGCGGGTAACAGGTTTAAATCCTACCTAAAAATAAATTTGGAATAGACTTCTTTGTTTGCTTCAATTAAAAAATTTAATATTTACATACGATATTACATTTATAAAGGAAAAGAAACCTATTCACATCGAATAAAGTGGATTATGATATTTCTTTTCTAATTATGTCGGTGATTTTATTTACAGGGGATATCAACTAGATTTAAAAAAAATGAAAATATATGTAGCACATGAATGATTGATTATACTTTACATGTACAATTTTTTACGTAAAATTGAAAAATAAAAAATGTTTTTTTAAATATTATAACATTTAAATGGGTATTTTATTTATAGGCTGATTTTTATTAGACTTTTATTTTTTTGAACAGTTTAACGATACGGTCCTTGGAGCAAAATTAATAAATACTTTGAATTATCCTTTTCTCTGCTAAATCTTATATCAAGAATTATCAATTAAGGTGTCTTTTTCAATCCAGGAGTTTGAATATATGCCTCGATTTCGTTTAATATTTTAAGGTTTTTAATTTTAAAATAAATTATGAATGGTTATTTTTGTGAATTAGAAATTTTTTTTAATATTGTACCATATAGACTATTTCGTATTTAATAATATATTATTTTTCTTAGATACGTGTTTTTGCTGGCGATATATAACATCTTTATAATTAAGTAGTTTCAGCACGAAGACATATTTACTTCTAAAATAAAAGGTTGAATCATATGTTTATCTAGTAAAATAGAAAAAATTTAAAGCCTATGAAAAGGTATTATTATTATGTGTAAAACATGGCGTCAGAAGTTTATCTCCGGATTTAAATATATAGATTATAAATATATACTAAACAAGATTTTTCTATATATACATATATTGTTTCAAAATATCATAAAAAATGACTAGTATATAAAAATTTACAAAAAATGTATCTTCAGCTCAAAGAATATCGTTTTTTTAAAGAAAAAAAAATATATAATAGATGAATATATTGAAGAATGAATGTATTATACAAAATCATCTTTTCATCTTGCTAAAGTTTATCTAAAAATTTAAAGACAAGCTGTTTTATAAAAAAAAACGTATTAATATTTAAGAACTTTCGAAAGTTTTACAGAGAAATTTATGCTTTTTTTAATTTAAAATTTTTACTTTTTTTATACTTTATATGATTAACCAGTTTGTTTATAATTATCTATCTCAGCAGGTGGGTTCCAATGCATTATGTTTATACCAATTTTATACCCATTATTTGTCAAATTTAACGAAATTTTATTGTTTACCAAAGACGTCTACTAACCACATATAAGGTCCTTTTTCATATTATTATACCAGTTTTCAAGCATATTTATTGAAACAGTAACTTCTAATAATCAAAAACTATTATTTACATTTCATCGATTTTTTTAGTGCTATTTATAACTAAGCCTAAATTAGATTTAAAAAAATGTATTGAAAACAAATTTAAATTGATAAACAAGTTTTCTATCTATGTTGTATTTATATATGGGGATTCTAAACTGTAAAAATATGCACTGAATTATATTTTTGGCTATTTAAATGGCACCAATTTTTTGTATAATTATTTCTTCTGGAAAAAAACTCGCACTTTAGAACTTCATATTCGAATTAAAAAAGTTAGATACTCATGACATGCCAATTATCATCAAATAAACAATATTTTTATTGAAAAAATTATAGATTTTTATAAAATATAAATACTTTATGAGATTTACAAGCTAAGTTAATTTATTATCCAGACCAACATTTTTAATTCAAAATCAAACAAAAAAATATAATTTGGCTAGCATATAATTATAGCACGATTCATATTTTTGTATTAGCGTAAAATCATGTTTTAATATTATAAAAAAAATACATAAAATATATTTTAAAGGGTAGAGGTTTTTTATTTAATATATTTCCATTATTCCCAACTAAAAGAATATTTAAGAATTCATGTTTCATAAAAATATAGTTTACTTTAATAAAATGAAATTATTATACTGAGATAGAATCAAAACCAAATTTTTCTTTACAAAATCACTTTTAATTATTTCAAGATTTTTTTTACGATGTAATGATGCAAATATTAAAAAATAAATGTGTGTTAAACGATTTAATAGTTTTATTTTTATTAGAAATTATCTATCAAAAGTAGCGTCAAACTTCGCCTGTTTAGGAGAAAAGAATAATATTAGATTGAAACCAGAATTATTTATTATACGTGTTATTATCTAGAAATATTATTATAAGAGTATTATCAATACATCAACTAATACTATCGAGGTGTGGGCTGGATTCTGATAAAATACAAATAAATGTGTACTGCGCATTTCACAGTTTTTAATCTTGAAAAATACTGAGAATTTTTAGATGATATTATTAGATTATTGGTAGATTAAACTAATAAGAAAGTATATGAAATACATTTTATGCGTTAGAAACCACAGATTAAAATTTCATAATATATGTTTAACAAATCCAAGTAAAAACCACACAAAAATATCAGAAATATATTTATATTGAGTTGATTAGATATAGTTTTTATATTCATAATTATCGTGAATATAAAGAGAAAAATTACAAAGCATAATAAATAGAGCGAATATAAAATTCACACTTAAATAATTTTAAATAAAACAAACGATTTTAAATATTCTTAACTGGATAAAAATATTCTAATATCTAGAAAATTTGTAATTATTATGTGATACATTTGATGATCTTAAAAATTAAACAAATAATAAATTAAATTTATAAATGATTGAGAAACATGCTAGTATAGAATGAATAATAAATTTGAATTTAAATATAATTTATTTAATCGAAAAAAAATAAAGATTTATTTTAAAAATTGAATGGTTCAAAACTTACAAAACAAACTATTTTTAAAATGAAACCCAATTATATCAACTAAAAATGTATATACTTCGAAAAAAACTATACACATGTAATTCATGGTTGATCATACCTTTTATAACTGACTTTTGTTTTTTGTTTAAATTTTTATCAACAATATAAACCTTAGCGTTAAATTTTTGATGTAATTTTATACTTTTATCATAAGTCAGCGGATATAGATTATTATTTTTGTCGCTAATATTCTGATAAACTAAGCAGCTTTAGAATCATTTACAGAAACAGCCACAATTTTTTTCTATATGCTTCGATCACTGCTTTCTGGGTAAAATACCAAGCATTGCATAAAATCTTAACGAAACATATCTCTAATCGTCATTACACAAGGATTGTTATAAAGACTTTTATCAAGTACATTTTAAAGAAGTTTCTTCTGTAAAACTAGGCAAGGTTACACATTTTATAATTCTTTGCGCAGTCAGGAAATTATTATGTTCATTATATTCTTAAATATAGTATTTATTATAATCGAAGATCAAACATTATAATTTGTATCATTGACTTCTACTGATCTTCCTGAGCACATCATCATTTAAAAAGCAATTATTATTTAAATTGTATTACATAGAGAAAATAAACACATTTAACATGGAAAAAAGTGAGTATTAACATTTATCCAAAATTGGAGTTTGCATATTGCATAGTTTTCATGCTTCTTTATGAATTTCTAGTATGCATATGATGTTCCATATTTTAGTATCGAGTTTTTTAATATTATAATATATGTCATAATTATTAAAAATTAAAACCATTCCAGAAAGCCATTCTAAAACTTTATCATTGCATTTATTAAAAACTTTATATTATCCGAGTAAAAATTTTATTCTACTTAAACCACTACAAATCGATCAAATATATTTTGTCTCTTTTTGTATGGAGAAGTTACTTTTTAGCATATAACAAGAATTTTTTTTATGGGTCGGAATTCTTTTTTTAGCCCCTAATTTTTTTAGCATAATTAAGTGTTTTTTGTCTTGAATTTAATAATTCAAATTTAATTTATGGCGTTAAAAATGATATAAACATTCTATCAATGCATATAATAAACTTTTGAAAGAATAATAGTCGGTTATCGCATTTTAATTTATGTAAATAAGGATACATGTTGTATATAATAATAACAATTTTTTGATTTTTATTCAAATGCAAAGTTGTGTAATCACTTCACTTTTATTGTTTTCTAGTTTAATATTAGAATTTTAGTTTATATTTTTCATTTTCTCATATGAAATTTTTCAAGAAATAAGTATGAAAGTCATCTATCATATTTACCTTTTGTACTTTATAATTATGCTATTATTATTTTTTTATTTGATAGCTATATTTTAGAATGTTTTTCGGGTTTCATAGAGTTCATGTTTCAATAAAATGCAAAAACGATATTCAGCTTTTATTTAGTGATCTATAACCCAGTTAAATCAAACTTTTTTCTGTTTTGAGCTTACAAGAATTTATTTAAAAATAATTTAAGGTAATTTTTAGAGTAGTATGTTGTTTATGGCATCAACCCGCACATTATTTTCACGATAAAATCGATGGGCTATATTCATATAAAATACATTCTAGCTGAATTACTAATAATGAATTGAGCATAAAAAAATACACATTGTGCTCGTAGCTGAATTTTAATAAACCTTTTTTGCACACTTGGCTACATAATTGTTTAATAGGCACCAAATAAGTATTTACTAAACCAAAATATAATGACTTTAAAAACCATCTGATTTGGTTCATATAATACATTTAGGTATATGTAATGTTTTAAACCCACTTAAACATATTTTCAATGTACTTTTTCAAGTAAAATCACTTATAAATGCAAATATTACATGATTCCGCCAGGCCCCATATATATCTTATAATATATAATACATAAATACTTCTATGTTTTGTCTGTATTAATATAAAAATTACATTTAGATGTAGGTTTTCACGTGCAGAAATTAATATGAATATTATCTCTGAAACAATGATATGTGATAAAACACATGATCGCATATAATGATCACACTTGATACACACCTGAAAATCGAATATATAAAGATTTATTCTAATCGGATAAAGGGTAATTATATATAAATATTTCTATAATTAATTCATCTTTGTTAAAGGCTTATTATACACTAAATCAAACCGTAAACATCGTGCAGGTATCATTATGATTGAGATGTGATAAATCATTAAAAATATTTTTAACAAGTATTTTTGTCAGGATCTATGTAAATATATTAATTCGAGAAATAATTAATACTAAATATATTTTTTTTTAATTAATGCTTCAAAATATTTTTTTTAAAAATTTGGCACAAAGATGATCATATGATATCTTTTTCGACGTTTTAGCCCCGATTTTCTATAATAAAATGGTACTTTTCTAATATCACATACTTAGATCGTAATATAAATATATTTTTTGCCACTTAAATAATATATTATTCGACTATTAAATACTTTTCTATTTGTTTATAACGTTTTTTTCGCTATACTTTATAATGTAACATCCGTCTATTTTTCCAATGGAATTTAAAAAAGTTTGCAAGAATATTTAAATATTTAGTTCCTTATTACACTAGAAAAAGGATCTTATAAAAATTACAGCAAAATATTTCCTTAAAATTTTTAAAAAAGTAAATTTACAGATGATTCATCCTAGTTTGTGTTTTAATTAACAAATTTTTAATTTTATTTATTATCGGAGTAATGCTATTATACTATTTTTTATGGTTTTAAATAACTTTTAAATAAATAAGGTAAAATTATATGAAAAAGGTTTAATTAATGTTAAAGAATTTCAGGTAAATATAAAATAATCATGAAAAGACATTTTATAAATTTTATTGCTGTTCAAGAAATAGCTTCTATGACAAAGAATAGAATTACGGGGAAATACTAATAATGATAAAATATTGCTTCTTTAAGAATACAACTATTTTTTAAAATAAAGTTTTGTGTTCAATAGTATAAAATTGAATTTTAATATCTATCGACTTTAATGGCTGCACTTTATTCTTTTATATCTTCATCTAGTGTGCACTGTACACTTTTTTGAACCTATGTATTTAGACACCAAGAATAAATTCCTGTCATTTATAAATTATATTATGAAAATACATAAAAATAACAATAATATAATCATTTTAGATTATATAAACATGGTCGAAAACGAGAAACTAAGAAAATATGAATTCTTGTCATTTATCTACAAGTATAAGAGAAATATTATATTATACCATATATTTTAACATGAGACGGTGTGGAAATACAGTAACATAAAAATACTAGAAAGAACTTGAAAAATTAAATATAATGGAATCATACTCACAAACTATAAGATATACGAAATCCCTTGAATTAATAGGTTTGAAATAAGATGAGGTATTGAAAGGGGATGTAAGAAACGAGGTAATACCAAAAGTAAAGATATAATGCGCCCACGGGAAGTCAATAACGTTATGCTTGAAGAAAAAATCTATTATTAAGATACCAAAATGGACACATAAATATAAATATATCGTAAATTTTTTTGTAAATCTTTTACTATAAAAATTTTGTAATTTAGTCAAGATAGCAAAATTAATCTAGTACAAAAGCATAGTTTTACAATTATAAATTATTTAAAATAAATACAATGTTTATTTGCATAATAAAAATTTATCTATTTGAAGAAATAAATTATTTTCGTTTACTAAGTTCCGCAATTTTCTCGATATATTCATCAGTAGGGAGAGATTTTTGTGGTTTAATCTGTCTAGTGCCAAACGAATAATCAAATTCTTTTTCAACTGTAAAAAATATATCATCAGAGGAGATCGTATCGCCATTTCTATGTTTTGTAAAAAGAATTGTTCTGTTAACAACATCCGAAACGAATTTCTCTGCAAAATTTTGCATATTTGTGATTACTTCCTTTTCAATTCGCTGCTTTGATTTTTTATTGAATAGTTCAATCACTCGGTGCTTTGATAAGAATTTATTATCACGTTCCATCTTTTTATTTGGGGTTTGTTTTATTTGGAGGTGTGAGGTTCACTTTTTTATAGGTGAATTCTTTGTAGTAAGATATAAATCTTAGGGAAGAAATATATCAAATATAGGATTTTAGAGGCACTGAATATAGTTATCTTTTTATTCATGCGTTGGATTTGGTATTATAATTTTATGTTTGCACTTCAATCATAGCGTAATTGATTCACCATTTGTATATCTTATCTATACTCACATCCATGACCTCTTCTCTTACATCTTCTTCGATACCTTTTATCTTTTCAAGACATATTAGTTCAAAAGTTTTCTTAAACCTATATTTCGAATATATACCACGATTTGGTTTGTGAATTCGAGTTGACACCGAATTATAAACATTGATACCATCAGATTTATTATATAATTAAGGTATGTATGGCATAAACATTTATAGCATTTCCCCCTTTTGATATATATTGGATACGAAATAACTTTTTGGTGTAAATGTAGAAATACATGTGTTATTTTTATAATCGGCATGAAAATATATAAAAACACATAACAATTGATTATAAACACCCTTATATAAATATCTTGGTTTTAGGCTTAAAATAAACACATTCTTCTGTTTACTATATTCTATCTATTATTATTCACAATAAATTTTAAAGTTTAAATTGTATGGTGGACTAAATAATGTAAGATATTTATATTTACCCGATTCTTAACAAAATCTAAAGGTAATTTAGCCATAAAAAAGATCGACTAAATACATAAAATACAGCAATCAAATAATGTACTGGAGGCTATATTATTTTATCAGTTTAAGAATTTATTATTTGGTATTGAAACAAAAAAATATAATTTTACATTTTATAAATTATGATGCAGCTAGTTAAAACTATTCACTAAACAGATAATTACTTTCAATTCAACTAAAAATAAAGAAATAATAGACTAAATAAAAAAATCCGGCCTCCAGGATATTATTATTCAAATAAATTCGAGAATTTAAAAGATTATAATTTATCTGGCTGTTTCTATACAAAGACTTAGGATTATAGTACCCATTAATTTTATGCTGATTTTTAGACAATCTATATAAAATTCACCCTTCTTTTGTAATAAAAATGTACGAAAATTTCACTTTCAAATCGTCCTTTATATTTATTTTACAGCTATTAATGATTTTTTTCAAACATATTAACTATAGGATTGTTAGAAATTAAATAATAAATTATGAAATCAATGATTACCATCTTGTGATGTATAAGAATATATTGATTAAATTTGTTTATTTTTATTTTATAATATATTGAGTGCCAAAATAATTTGCCTCAAAATATTCAAAAATAATATTAGAAATCAAATATTAGATACATAATCACACATTTGTTTCCCGAAACAACTTTATCAATATTTCTAGAGATTTATTTTTTTATTTTTTAATGAAGAAAAAGTGAAAAATTTGCCTATGAACTCTTTCGATTCTCATATTCGAATAGTACCTTTATTTAAAGAAGTTGCTTTAGGCGGATTTATGTATACAGATTAACAAGTCCGACATGTCAAAAAGGCATGTGTTTAACTTAAAAGAATAGATATTTTAAATACTCAGATTTTACGCTATTAAAATTTGAAATTCACATTAGCATGTTATAAATAGAATAATAAAGTATGGACATATATTAAATCTGTTCTTTATTGCAATCTAAAATTTACTTGCGAAAAAAAGTCTAGAAATTTAATAATTCCATTTTTAAATAATATAATCATGCATTGTAACATTCATTTACCGATTAGTGACATAAAAATGGATGGTATGGTAAAAATACATAAGTGGGTAATATAAAGTTGAAAAGGCTAACGGAATCAAAGTAAAGCAACGAGACAATTGGTTGAAGAAACACCATAAATAAAAGCATTTCAAAAAAAAAGAAATATAGAAGAACTTTAAGAAAGAAAAGCAATTTGAAGAAGCTAATATATGTTCACCATTAATGGGTCAAAAAAGATTTAAAGTTTTGAAAGGATGTAAAAACATACGTGATTAATCGATCTAATTGAAATTCAAATTTTCATTTGATGAAAGAACGTTGTTATATTTAACAATCTGAAGTTTTCCTTTAAACAATTAAAATTATAATATAAATTTTGTTTATGGGTTTGATTTGTTACTGTAATTTTAGATTATTTCTTCAAGCACAACTTAATTTATTTCCCATGAATACATCATATTTATATACTTGTCTATATTCACAGTTTTTATCCTTCTTCGATTCCCTTCCACTTTTTAAAGACCCATTAGTTCAAGGGTTATCCTCAATCAAATAGTTTGAAAGTATGCCTCGATTTGATTTGTGACTTCATTTTCTTTGGTACCCATAAAAAATATAAATAAATATCATTTGACTGCTCTATAGAAGTATCTAAAATTATATTTCATTGAAAAAAATTCACATATTTAAAGATAAAAACCCAAGACTATACTTAAATTTATTATAAATTCACAAATGTATATGATTTATCAGTTCTATAAAACCGTAAAAGTTTTTCTTGGCATAAAAATTGTAAAGGCAATAAAATAAAACCAATTCATAAATAAATTAAATTTTTTTTTGCTCTGAATATGTGAAAACTTAAATTTATTTTGTGAATTATTTATGCTGTAAATATTTAATCGATCTGCTGTATAAAGCCGTATATAGTTTTTCTGATTCAACAATACGTAAAAATAGTGATATAAACAAATACATCAATAACACTTATTTTATTTATGGGCTAATTTTTGATTTGCCATTTATATTTCTCAAGCAGATCGTGTGATACAATCCTTGGAGCAAAATTTATCAATGCTTTTCAATGTATCTTATTCTGTTATATACTCATCGATACCCCTTATTCGCACAAGATTATCGGTTCATGAGTCTTTCTCAATCCTATGGTTTCTAAATCTATAAATATATTTTAATTTTTTATCCAATAAATTCATCAGTTTTATACCCAACCAAATTGTAAGATGTCTTCATTTCCTCCTATCAAGACGATACAATTTCAAGAAAACCAAAAAGATCAGAACTCACTCAGTACAAGAGATCAGCTAAAACGAAGATGCAGAAATAAAAGTTGATACCCGAATAAAAACAGATATTTTAATCAAACAAAATAGACCAGATATTTTTCTATAAGATAAAAAAGAAAATATGATTACGCTGATTGAAATAGGTATAACTAGCCTTGATAACCTAACCGAAGTTGAGAAAGAAAAATATAGGAAGTATGTCATCTTGGTGAATGAACTTGGTTTAATTTACAAATGATAAACAAGAATAGCACCATATGTGATGACTTGAATGGGATTGTCACAAAATATCATAAAAAATACATTAAGGAGTTAAAAATCCCGGACGAAGTAGAAGCATACATGCAAGCTCTCACACTCCGCAAGACACTTGAACTCATCTCATTTGAGAGAAGAAGGGCTGTGATTAAGATAGATCGGTGAAGGTGCCAAAAGATGCATCAAGGAGTTGTGCAATATTCCCAACACGCTGACTACGTCTAAATAGATAAAATCGATAAAAAGAAAATTAACCCGAAAATAAATATCTATAGTTATCCCCGACCCATAAATACAGAACACGAATATTACCGTAAATGATAACATGGATATTGTGGTTATAAAATATTATGGGTTATTTATCTAGGAGATCAGAAATCCAAAGAAGACACAAGCGCAGTCAAAAATAATAGAATTGAGTTTAGCAGTTGAATTAGAAAGTCCTATAACCTGATGATGCACACAGGGGGAGTGTATTGATGATGTGACAAAAGATGTATTGAGCAATTCCTTTCTATAGGAAATCTAAAGTTTTGCTAATATAAATACAAACAGCTAAAAAAAATTTATCTTAAATAAAAATAAATCCGTAGGATGCACTATAGAGCCGTACAAAGCCGTTTTGGTAAGAAATATACCAATCAAAATTATATAAAGTTAAACATTATATAATATAAATATTATAAAATATTTACGTAGTTTTCTATCCAAGTATTTGAACATTGCAAGATTGAAGGAAAAATATGATCTATTTAAAGTTTATCATTTATTGAAACATAATATTATATGCTATTAAATTCGTATATAGCGTCATTAATGATTAAAAATCCATTGAGAGGTTTATAGTTATTCAACTTGAAAGATTAGAAATAACTTGTTGTATCACAATAATTTTATTTATTTATAAGTTGATTCGATTTTTAGCCATTTAATATTATTCATTCAAAACTTTAGAATGTTCTCTATAATAAATTTGGCTGATACTTCTTTTCACTTTGTCATCTTCATATTCTATTACAAAATATATTTAAAACTATAACTGATATATTTTCAAAAACTATTTAGATTGAATTCATATTAATTTTAAAATGAAATCATTTAAATTTTTGCAAAAAAATAATTTTTATGATTATTCGCGTTCAGCAATAATATGGGTAGGTTTAGTGTGGTGGTAGGATAATTAACCAGGGATATAAAGTAGATAGAATCTCGTCCCCCTCCATATCGACTGCTGCCTGGTAAAACTGGCATATTCCACGAAAGTCATACTGGTAATAGGAAATGTAAAGGATCACACGGGGGGTGCATTAGATAAGCACAAGTTCCTAATAGCAATAAGCCAACTACGCAAAAAGAAGATATATGCGTTTAAATATAAAAAATTAAGTCAATTCGTCATGAATTTTGATGATATTTGAGTTCCATATATTTTCATATCAATAGATAAAATTAAAAAGTACTTTTGTTACTAAATAGTACAAAACAGTAATCTAAAAAATCAACCGAAATTTTAATCTATTAAATTATTAGAACCAGCTAAAGATCATATTTCAATAAACTTAATAGATTTTGCATTTTGATGTAATTTCTTGTCATACATTTTTACAGCTTTGCGAACATGCAAATTATCTTCCAACTTTATAAACTTGCGATTACAAGCCAAGTGTTCAATAATAATTTCTGATTCTGCACAATATGTATCTGAACTAGAATACCACATAACCTTCTTAATATTTCTGAGAACACCACGATATCTAACCTTACCATTTTCGATAGTATAATCATCCATATTTGTGTTCTTTTCACGCATCATTTCATACATAAATGCATCCATGCTCGATGTAAAAGAATTTCTATCATGATTCTTTTGAATCATTCTCCCCTTTTTCTTTCCCTTTATTGATTCATTAAACGGTGATCTAAAATTTATCTTGTACTTTTTGAAACCAAGTTCGTCTGAAAAATCCGTCATCTGTATGTCATTATTTGTGTTTCTATGTGCTAACATGTTTTTTATAAGATTTAATTTTTTTGTGTATTTATCCTTCTTTTTTATTTCTGTTGATTCATTTTCGTTTTTATTGATTGTAAACTGTATTTCGCCACTTTTTATATTTCTTTGTGCTAAGCTTCGTATAATCATGTCTCGAAAGATATATTGCATTTAAGTGGACTTTCCAGGGCAAAATATATTTCGAGCTACAGTAAATTTTAAATTGCATGCAAAACAAAAAAGAACAGCACATTTACTTAGATAATAAATTGATGAATTGGATTAAAATCTACTAAATATACCAATATCTTCTATTTTTTTAATTTATTTAATTTTTGTAATATACACCAGTCTCCATCTAAACATCGTATATTGCTTAATATAGGTACAAATATCACATCTGCTATAATGTTAACAATCAATTTTCTTCAGCAAACAGAACTATATCTATTTAAGAGAATAGAAATGAAAAACTCTTTAATTAATTTTACAAACTAAACATTTATAAAAACCGCTATTTAGGTCAATAGAAAAATAAAAACGGATATAAAATTATCACATTATCGACCAGGCCTTTTAAATAAGATAAGAATAAAAAGTTGATCACTTATATAGAAATAGGAATAACCAGTATTATTAATCTACGAATATTGAAAACGAGAAGCTAAGAAAATACAATATATTGACAAATAAACTTTCTTTTATTTAGAAATGTAGAACTCGAATATTTCCATAAATCATAAATTAGGATGAGGTGGTTACAAAAAACCATAATACGTGTATTAAGGAGTGTGTAATGTCCACATAAGTAAGAGAAATACACACAAACAATAGGTTTGAGGAAGACACTTGAACCAATTAGTCCGGAAGAAGAAAAATCATTTATAAGATTGTAAATATAATTATGTTAAAGAAGTAGGGCTCTATTTGTCTTATATAGCAATCCACCGCTTTTATTATACAATTATAAAAAGCTAAAAATCAAATTAGCCCATAAATAAAAATTTAATTTACGACTGTATTCAGAAAGTTATGTAAGGTAGTATTCAAAATTAGATATATAGTGGAGCAGTTCAGGCGAATATATAAATAATTTGACCTTCAAAAACAAATAATCACTTCGAATAAACAGAAAAGAGTTCTATTGTCTGACAATAACACAAGAAAAATGCTAAACATATATGCTTATTAGAATTATGTTGTTTATTTTTGGCTTAAAAGGTTAGGGGTAAATGTGAGAATGTGTTTATAAAATATGAATGTGAAGGAAATCATAAATAATACACCGTTATTTTTTTTGTAATTTCTGGAATCAGAGAAAATAACTAATCATCCACCTAACTAGAAAGCTGCTGGATGCGAAATAATCTATCATATTCCATTAATAAGTTTAAATTTAAATACAAATAAATCCAGGAAATTAATACCAATATATTAATGAAACAAAAAATTTAGAATAGTTATTAAATAAAGTGACTAAATACCCCGTTTAAAGAGACGTTGTTATAAATAGAATTATAAAATGAATATTATAGGCTGTATGAATATTATTTAAAAAGGGAAGACAAGAGCGATGACAGAAATATAATAATTTTATGTACAAAAAAATTACTTATTAGAATATATACTTATGATAGTAAGACTTGTAAAAGGATCCAACCACCAGGTGTCGATAAGCACCAGTTAAAAAATTATAAATAATAATGATGATGATACCATGTGAATTTATCTTAAGATAGAATACGACTTTAAAGATAAGGCCAATCTACATACAGCATAGAAAAAACTCTATCTTCATAGCAAGTAATTAAATAATTTGACATTAAAAAGATTAAATTATTAATTTTTACTATGGCACAACAGCAAATTAATGCAATAAAGGTATTGAATTAAAATAGTGCAGCGTTATGGTTTAACACTTTTCAGTAAACCTAAAATTTTGATCACAATATACACAAAAATAAATGTAAATTTTATACGTAAAACTATCATCAAAAAACGTACTTTAATTTTCTGGTTTTAAATTTTTATGATTTATATAAAATAATTGAATAAAGCTTTATAAAATGAATATTAAAGAAAGCATGATAAAATGCAACAAAGATTTTAATATATCATAAAAATAATGATTGAAATTCCGAATCAAATAAAATGTGTTAAATGTCCGCGTAAGCCAGTATTAAATGTGCTAAACAAGAATATAGGTATAAGAAAGCGAATCGCAGAAAACGTACTGTAATAGGAAGCGATAAGATTGATCAAAGATGCACCAAAAACCATAGGCTTTTCTACTATATGACTTATATTTTTAAGATGCTATTTACAAGAATTAAATATGGATTCGGATTCAGTTATAATACTATTTGTAAATTTATATTGAAAATACGAAGAATATGTGCAAGGCAAGTAAAATGAGAGATACATATGGTTGGGAGAGCTAATATAATGATAAGGTTTGTAAAACCTAAATGGTCAAAAGAAATAGAATCAAGTTGAATTTTTATGGGTGATTATGGGTATAGAAAGAGCAAATTATAAAAAAGAATTTTCAAATAATTTTAAATAAAAAGATTTTATAATAATTAAGAAAATATTTAGTAAATATAAAAATCTAGGTTCAACTATATATACTAGTGTATGGAAGTGCGGTTAAAAAGTATTCAAAAAATCAAAGCAAACATAAACACTGTTAAGAAACGAATAAAAATTTGAAAATGAAATACCAGTGCATAGTCGAAATAATGTGGGATATAAGTGTTTTAGTTTTAGATAAATCAGGATAAACACAATCAACAAAATCATTGTTTTTTTTTAATGAATGAAATAATACTTCGATTTAACTTTTTAACACGTAAGCGTACATTTTTTCATAAAAAAAAACATGCCAGAAAACGTTAGTTGCTTACCCTTTTATTTAGGCTCTAATATTTAATCGATATAAAAATCGCTTGATTATTCTTCCACTTGGAACAAAAAGATATATTATAAATATTAGCTGAAGAATAAATCAAAGAGACAGCAATCTAAAACATTATTAAGCAGAAGTGATTGGTTTCTTTGAATTTTAAACACTAGAAATAAATAATTTAAATCTAAAAAATTTCAATCGGTTTAGCCATTTAACTTATATACATAAAAGATGGGTAAAAATATCATGAAATTTTATAAACATAATATCAGATCTTGTCATGCAACCTTTAATTAAATTTATCAAAAAATTTATATCGACATTTAAATCAAATTAAAAAAAATCCCAGCAACAATTTATTTCAATCGAATAAAGAAAATGCAATCTAAATGGTATTTAATATAATATTTTTCTTAATTTTCAACAAATAATTTCATTATGTATGCGCATATAATGAAATTTTAGCCAGAAGAATCGATGAATTTACTACCTGCAAACTTTCTAAGTTTTGTAATAAATATATGAAGTAAAATTGAAGTTATCGTGTAAAAGTATTATCAGAAAATCGACTTCAGTGACATAAATTGCGGCCACTTATAAATTAATATCACAAAAATTACCCACTGTATAAAGAATTAAAGGTCTACATAACATACTAACACTTTCCATTGTGTATCTTATAACCAAGTATAACCTTTAAAAGCTATACATCGAATCATTCAAGTAGAAACAAAATTAAAGTTAGTTGTAAAAAATAAAAGACAACTTATAAATCAATAAACACCCAAAAACTAAGATATTGACATGATTTGATCAAAAAATTGATTCATATAGTCGATATATTGATAAATAGATGGCGTAATTTTGTGATTTGAATTGAGAAAATTTGTTTTTTTTGCCGATAATTTTCAAAGGTAACACAATAAAAATGCGTTTAAAATAGTATTTTTACAAAAGACTAGATTAAAGACATGCTTTTCAATGACATAAACTGAATATTAACCGAGTGCAAATATATATTCCCTTTATGCATAAATAAATGTTGCTCTGAAATACCAGAATATATATAGTTCAAGAAATAACAGAAAACGCAACGCTAGAGATAAAAGTAGGCGATAAAATAGAAACAAGCATTAAATTAGGAATTATAAACCCGATATTATTGAGTATATTAAAAGAAAAAACCAACACAATTATAGAAACCAAAATGGCATTGATAGCCGTAATAAAGTTAGAAAATGGTGATTAAGAAAATATTATTTACTAAAAATGAAACCACATAATTTACAGATTCAATGACGCATTTTATCATATATGGCAAAATTCAATAACAACTAAACCAAAGGCATACACATAATCAGCAATATCGAATAAATACTTGAGTAAAAAAGATACGAAAAAAAAAGATGTGTTGATGAATATTTTAAAGATGATGAAAAAAAAGTATCTGGGAATTTTTTTTTGAATGAAGTTCGTATTTTGCATGAATAAAATGAGAAGATTTCTACATAAGATATAAAATTATGTTTGAGTTATTTAAAAACTAATAAGTATTAAAAAGAGGTGAGGTATCCAAGAAGATTTAAGAGAAGAGGATATTTCCAAGAGTATATCATGATGTTAATACGCAGAATCTATCAAGTAGAACTTAAAAAAAAAGCAAAAATTAGAATTCTAAAAAAAAGCCGTAAATAAAATTATATATTTTTATATTTATATGTCAAAAAAAAATTAATTTAATTGAATTTTTTCATCTTTAAATTGCATTTAGATCCTATATTAATTCTAATCTAGTTCAATAAAAGATAGTGGTAGGCAGATATTTGCAACTGACCATTTTAAATGATCCATAAATTTAAAAAAATTAATCTAAACAATCCAGTCCATAAATATGAAAAGAATATTTATATAATGGAATTAACGCAGAATACTATATGAATTTCAGTATTACCAAGGAAAGGCAGCTTTATATAAAATCGGGGCTTGTGCTTGTGGGTGACAGTTTAATTGATAAGTTTTTTTGAAAAAAAGTATAAATATGCGTTTGAAAAGAATGATATAGATATAATTATAGACGCAAAATTCACTATATATTTTAAAGGCTTGACTAGATCACCTGCAAATATAAAAAAAATAAAATTCGCCCATGATTAAAAAAATAATTATAAGAAAAGCAGAAAATCAAGCGTAAAACCAAGTTTTTCGAATAATATTTTTAATACAGCGATAAAATATATATTTTTATTTACTCTAATTTTTTTTTGTAAGGGATAATAAACATGTATCCCTATGGCAAATTAAGCAAAATTATATAAATTTTAATATAAAATAAGTGTTTTTTTTATCGAAATTTTATACAAAAGTGTATGCTGTCTTGATATTGATCTATGTTCGAAATGAAATATTTCAAAAAATTCATAAAAGAACTAGAAATATTTATTTAAATTTTGTTAATTTTAATATTTTAAGAGTCGAATGTTCAGATTTTAGTTCCCAATATATAATTAAATGATGTAGTTCTGAATGCAATAAGCTGTTTTTATTACTTTAGGAAGCAATACATTACATCTACAAAATATAATACTTGTCTAAAAATTATTCATTCTAGCAAAAAACACGGAGAGCAAATATTTGTAATTCCTTTCAAGCTTGGTTTATTTTTAAATTTACGATTTATTTACATATTAATCAAAAGAATGATGATTTCTGCAAATGTGATCCAGGTGATTTTATTAATTAAGATTTTTGATATAAAATTCGAAAAATGTCAAATAATTAAAAAATAAAAAAAAATATTTCAAAAACAGAATAGATCATGTAAAAATGTCCATTGCGCAAAAAGACCTAATTAAATAATTTAATACAATATATTCGCACAAAAAATAGGATTTAGAAAGGCAGTTGAGCTAGTGAGTCTTTAGAGAAAATATTGTAAAAATGATGAGATGGAATGACATATTGTCCAAAAAAGTTCTAAAAAGCAATCCAAAGCTCTGCTATCACAATAATAAATTGCTAAAATCAATGTGCCCATGAATAAAATTATTTACGACTTATTCGACGAAATATTTTGGTTATTTATATTCAATTCATTTTTATGGTGTAAATTTTTTAACTATATATATATTTAACATATAAAATAAAAGAATGATTCTATCATTTTATAAATGTTTATGATATAATTTAAAATTTTTAAAAAATTCGGGTACTATAATACTAATAACTACTTATATTATAAAATTTTGACATTTATTTTATGGAAAATCTTTAAATTTTTATAAAAGATAGTGACTTTATTTCTTTTGCTTTATTGTATCTGAACCACAATATAAAAAAAAATAATATTTAAATTAAATTGGACATCTAAAAAATTTCTTTTTAATTAAATAAAAAAAATAAGAATTGAGCATGGCTTAGAAATGATTATAAAATTATTACACGATCACTGACGTAATCTAAACATTGCATATATGATTTGTACATATTTGATCATAAATGCAAACAATGATTATTAACAACTAAATTTATATTTTAATCGATGTTCGGGATAGTAGAATTTGTGCAAAGTAAAGTAAACTTGCTATGAGATATATTTGAATAAATATTTATTTTTAAAAATAGAAACCCAAATAAATTATTTTCTTAAATATGAATGAATAGATATTTTTAGAAGCATCATTTCAAATATCTCATTGTTTTTAAATATAAAAATTAGAGAATTTTTTTTCTTAAATAAGAATGAATAACATTTTCTAGAAAATATCATTTCGACTTTCTCCTCTTTTTAACGAGAAAGAGACAATAAAATCATCTATATATAAAAATTTACATACATTTTACACATCATATTATTTGTACATCTCTTTGCTATTGTAAAAAAACAGGAGAAAAATGAAGTCACATTTTTACTTCAAAAAGAGGATTTATAACATATTATAAGCGACTTTAATTAAATTTGATTTATTATACCAGCTGGGTATAATATATGTTAAATGGTTTTCTTTAATAAAACACCTAGAGCACTATTAAAGAAAAATTCCAATTTATTTATTTCCTTTTCCTTAATTTTAATTTTTTGTTTCTTTTTTCTACTTTTATTCAATATAGATCATATAAATTATTGATATTTACCATAAATCAGACAATTTCAAATCTTAATTATTTGCCCAAAAAAGAATAGTAATATAAAATTAAAATATTTGTTTTTGAGATAGCCCCTATAAATTTAATGGAAATTTATATTAGAGAGGGATTTGTCTTAACATCACATAGAGTGTTATTGAAAGAAGGAAAGGGGGTAGATATTATTTATAAGAACCCAAAATTGGCACGGAATGACCAAACCAACATAGATGAAGTGGATGAGTTTTTTAAAAATAAGTCTAAAAATATATTTATCAATCTACGGGATGAAAATACAATTTTCATAAACAATAACCCATATGTTTTACGAGAAAGTGGTAGGGTTAACTGTCCCTTAAAAGAAATTATAGGTATTTCCGGGGAAAATTTGGAGATAAACGAAGATAGGTTGGTTCAAGAAATTATGAATGAATATCATTTAAATGGTTGTTTATCAGTTTTGAATATTGATAAAAATAATCTTGAACAAGAAAAGATTTTTATTGAAAAGATCGAGGTGAAAAAAACAAAAGAATATGTATGTGACAAACTAGGAAACATAAAATATTTTAGACTTCCGATTTCCGGATACGGTATGGGTATTGAGAATGATACAATTGATCAATTGTTGGTATTACTTTACGATTTTGATGAAGATACAAATCTTATTTTATTTTCGGATGATAACAGAGAAAACAATATATTTTGTTATTTTTTGATTTCAGTTTTTGAAAGTATTATCTATTTTAACATTAATTCTCTAGATAGTTCATTTCTTGTTCCCAAAAAAACATTTGAGGATCCCTTTTTCGTAAATTTTATTAAAGATAATAAGGCAAGCTTCGGGGGTGAATTTTCTTCGCTATATGAAATCGGTTATAACGGAAGCTTTAAAATAGTATCTAATTTATTGTCTATTCTTGAAAACAGAAATTCAAAAACTATTGTTGATTCTATTTTAACATTAAATGAACACAATTCAAGCCATAATTTAAAGCTCGAAATTTTAAGATCTATTATTTCAGATGAACAAAATAATTATTTAACAGCCAATATTTTTCTTATAAGATACATCGTTTTAATTTTACTTGCAGAATATATTTTCTATAACAACAATAGATCAGATAAATCAACATTTTGTGGTTTTATTGAAAATAGATTTGAGTACCAAAACCTCTTTAAATACATAAAAAGCAAAAGAGAAAGACCAGATTTACTTGCACCTCTTAATGTTGTCATAGAAGAGAGAAAACTTCCTAGAATAAAAACCATTAAAAATATAAACGGATTATTGGCAAGAACATACAAATCCAATAGCACAACAAATATGTTCAATGGAAATAAGATCATCACTAGTACAGACCCCGCGAATATATCCAAGATTGCGGGTGTATTTTTTTTCTTAAATATGCGAGAAGAACCTTTGATTATTATAAAAGATAAGCTTTATACACTAAGAAATATAGAAAAATATGGAAAGAACATAACATATCTGAGACATATAAGCAGAACAAAAATCGAAAAAATTGAAAAAAAATTAAAAAAAGCAATAATAAAAGAAATAAAACATGAAGACAACATGCCTTATTA
Source organism: Rhyacophila brunnea (assembly GCF_057557595.1). Classification (NCBI taxonomy): domain Eukaryota; kingdom Metazoa; phylum Arthropoda; class Insecta; order Trichoptera; family Rhyacophilidae; genus Rhyacophila; species Rhyacophila brunnea. Next base: position 200,073 of record NW_028232825.1, read on the forward strand.
TATTATAAGAAATAATGACTATCGGAAAAAAGAAATTCTAGCTGATGTAAATGATATCAAAACCATAAGCGAATATATAAATATAAAATACCAAAATGCAAAATATTTGAGAATACCTATAACTTCATCAATGGCATTTAGATTTAACAGATTCGATAAAATATTTACTGCACTTATAAAACGTGGGCTAAAGAATTCAGAGCAACGAACGATTGTTATCCATTCAAATTCAAAAAGAGGTCGAGCAACATATACAGCAATTGTAATACATTTAATAATGGAACATGAAAATATAGAATTTCTTTTTTCTTCAAATCTCAATAATGAAAAAATTAATTTACTCGTTGCCCTTTTAGACGGTGGGCAAAAGGCTTTTCTCACAGTTAATCACTTATTTAGAGTTTACTTCAAGACAGATATTTATAATTTTCTATTAGAATCAAGAAATCTTAAAAAATCAAAAAGAACACTGAAAAAGTACTTTCTCTTGATATGTTTTGCTTCTTGGTTAGATGAGTACAAAAAAACACACACATCGTTCGAAAAATGGATGATAAGCAGAGTCGACATAGTAAATTTACTCGAAAGTATCAATGATGTGAATTTGGATATATTCCAAGAGAAAAATTTACATATTAATGAAGAAATAATGAATAGAAAGGGGGAAATACTAAGCTCTGCTATGATTTTGAAAAATGATTATTTCATAGGATCACAGATATTTAAATTGTTTGGTGACGTAAAAGGCACCCGAAATTTCAGATACATTCTATTTGAAGATAACCTCGTGGTGGGGCTATCAATTCCAACAGAAAATGGTATTCATAATACGCTCAAAAAAATACAAGAAATCCTAAAAATTAAGAAAAATAAAATTTATTGGTTTTGCTTAAGAGAAGAACCTGTGATTTATATAAATAATTCTCCATATGTTTTAAGACACGGCACCAAACCAGATTCAAACCTGGAGATAACTGGAATTTCTGCAGATACAATTGAAAATATAGAGACAAAACTATATAATGATATTAAAATAGAAAAATCAATACATTTGCACGATGAGATGCTTGTTGAAAATAGAATACAAAATGTTATATTACGAATAGATGTCGAATCACTACACTGTGCCCGCGAAATATTCACCAAATTCGATATAAACTACATTAGACTACCCATAACAGATGAAAAAGCTCCGATTCCAACAATCATAGATAGACTGTACGAAATATTTAAGCAGATGTCAGGCATCAAAATTGCTGTATTCAATTGCCAAATGGGGAAGGGAAGAACCACAACAGGAATGGTACTTGGATATCTTACATTCAACTACCAAAAAATACAAGGAAAAAAATACATGCCAAGATTCAGAATCATTTCTTTATTAGTACAAATACTTCCATTTTCTCTTCATAGTAAATCTATTGTTGATGAAGTCATCGATACAATGTCACATTTAGAAAATCTTCGTGAGGTAATCTCAAAACTTGCAGAAGCTGGGGAAAAGGAGAAAGCAAAAAACTTTCTCATGCGCTATTTCTATCTAATTTGTTTCAGTGAATTTCTCATTCAAAAAAAGGAAGATATATTTTCTCTTTTTTTAGCTAATCGCCCAGAAATTATAAATTTGGCAGATCAAATTGAAAAAATAGGACTCGAATTAGTAAAATGAATAAAAAATTTTTACTTTTTTTAGCATACGATCACATAAAATAAATTTTTTTATTTTATTATTTACTACGATATTTTAGTCTAAATTTTTCGTTTCCCAAATATTCTTTTTTTCCCATATAAATATACATAGAACCATAATAAGCAAGTAATGTATAATAACTTTACTAAGTAATTTTTCTATCGCAAATATTATTTTTTTACGGAAATATATTAAAGCATATGAAAATGTTTTCCGAATTCATGTTAAAATGATAAAAAATTGTTATTTAAAAACTTGATAAAAAAATCGTCTTGAATTAGGATATTTACTTTGATTCGTCTACCGAGAAGATTTTACAACTATTATGATAAATAAAATTATTCGGCTGCGTTTTATCATTCTCTTCGAAATTAGACGAATCTAAAAAGACCATATAAACTTGTAACTGATATCAAAGCTTAGTAAAAGTAAAAAGAAATTAACCAGCGCACCACCCCGATTAATTCTTAACTTATAGATGAAAGTTTTTTTCCTGCAAAATATACAAATGTATTGTTTTAAACCACAAAATATAGTAATATCGGTAATATTTCCTACTGCAAATCCATTGAAATTTTTTTTTAGAAATACAAACAATAGAAATTGTATTTTTATCGCAGACTATATTTTTTAATGTTTTTTTTGTCGCTATAAAAAAATTTACATATATTTAATACCAGAACAAGCATTTTAGATATTTTTTAGAAACTGCCATCAATTTATCTTATCTTCCTATTGCATTAAATATTGAATTCTTGAAAAAAAATTTAATATTATTACATCCGTTATACATAATTTCAGCGAAATTAATCGATTTTTACCTTAAGATTTTAGATTTTTAGAAAAACGTCAATAACCATCATCATTTTTTTGCAATTAATTTTTGAATTAACAAATTATATTACGAATTGAAAATTATTTTTATAATATCCCCGATTTATTTCATACATGAGAAATTAAAGTGAAAAATTGATTTGTGGTATTCTAAGCTACCTAAAAAATAAAAAATAATCATAAAAAAAATTATTTTTCAGATCTAAATATGACAGTATTCACTATTTAAATGCATTATTCTTGTGATTATATATGCTATATATGGGTCTGTATGCTAAATTTAATCTTGGAAGCTGATATTAGCAAGAATTGATCTAAAGATAATATTAAATTCTTGCACCTTACATATTATATTAATTGACATTCGCTTCACAAGCCAAATAATGCATATAAGATAACTTTTAAACACTAATTTATATTTTTTAACTGTACTATTTTTTAAAAATATGTAAAGCAATTGCCACATAAGTTTCAAAGGTTTATAAAAAAATAAATATAGTTTTTCTGATTCTAATTATAATGTATATATTAATTAGAAGTTTATATAGCAATACAGTAGAATAGAACTAGAAATTTAGTAAGTAATTTTTATAAAGAATTTGATTTTTTTAAAGTTAATTATCTTTTTTAAAAATAAAATCTATCTTGTAGAAGCATGATGGCTGTAAATTACAGGTAATAAAGATAAATTATTTTGAGACCTATTTTATTAATACGTTTTTTAAAGTCTGGTTTTGGCTATGAATTTTATATCAGTGTAGCAACTAATCACAGCGTTTCAAAAGCTTTGCTGTTAGTTTTTTCGATCTCTTCTCTATTAAAAGAGCCCATAAGCTTATGGGGAAAGATATCATAAAAGATCATCTCTATATTAATGAGAAATAAAATTTACTTTTTATATCTTTTGAAATTACATTTAACATTTCATCGTTTCAAATACGACACAATCAATATTATTGCAATGATAAAATTTTTATTATTGCATTGCAGGAACGATGGAATTTTTTATGCTGTATTTAATTTCAGTGAAAAGAATTTTTATACTTATATTCGGATATCTTCAATAACAAAGTGTCTATTTTTTTATTTTTCGGTTTATCTCTAAGTAAGGCAAGTAAAAAGAATCAAGTTTTTCTATTCCAACTTTTACTTATGATGTCTCAACGTCAATACTTCAAAGTAAAAAAATATTATGTTTGCTAAAATGGATTGAAAACAAACCTTCTCTCTACAAAGCGATCACTAATAAATACTTTTACTATTTTAAGAAATAATTATATGCCTCGAAATACTTGAGTAGCCTTTAATTTCGGCCATCAAGAAACAAATTAATTTCAGATCCCTCCTTATACAGGAATTTTTAGTATATTGCATAGTATTTATATTTTATATGTGATGATGCTTGAGGGTTAAAGAAACAAAATTTATATTTATGACTTAATTTGCTTTTAGCTTTTCTTAGTTGTCCTAGAAAAACTTTAGATTACTCTATAGAACGGGTTTGGATGATACTTCTTTCCATTTCATCATATTTACAATCTTCTTCAATAGATTTTCTTCCCTCAAGATTTATTAGTCCAAGATTATTGCGAAATCTTATCTTTCTGTGTATGCTTCAGTTTGCATATCGATTTTTCTTAATATACATGTTATGGTATTTTTAACCACCCCATTGTACGTTATATGTAAAGAAAAAATAAAGTTATTTATATATACATTGAAATGGCTATGTGTTATGAGCGGATATTATGAAATTCTTAAATTGTAATTTTTATACACAGGTTTAGGAATATATTCTAATTATTTGGGCTTCTTTTGAGGGATATAAAATTTTTTGCACATTTTTTGCAATACCACAACAAATAATATGCTGAAATTCCAGTATATAAACATTTGATGAAATGATTAAATAATCACGAAAAATTGTTACACTAAAACACATAAATTTATTAATTTATCTCACTGAGAATTTTTAAAAAATTAATGCAGATACTTAAAACAAGAACAGAAGAATGTAGAAATATCGTAAAAAAAATTTATTAGTATTTAAAACTAATCGAACAAATGGTTCAATAACCTATTCGATTGGGAATATAATGCAAGCAACGTGTCGTATGCATCAAAATCAAATAAAACAAATTAGAAATCAAGAGTAAAGATTAAATATATTATACGTACTATAAATATAAGCATGTTCTGTTAAAATGCAACTAGAATATAATATTTGTTACGATTTGATTAAATTAGTAAGAAATTTTCCATGCTGACTAGACAAATTAAAGATTTATATACAATAAAAAAGTGAATATATTTAATAAAGAATGTATCTTGCAGAAAATGATATCAAAAGATTATATAATGGCCAAAAAATCTAATAAAAAATCACATATGTCACATTTTTACTGTATCAATGAGTAAATTAATCACATTAAAATTTCAAATTTTAATTTCTAAATTATAATGTCAGTTAATACAATAATTAAGTTTGAATTTAAAAATTTAATCTTATAATATATTAAATGTTCGTGAAAAGTTTAAAAGCAGCGCACTCGAGAAAAAAGAAGAAAATATTATGCTATTTATATTAAAAATGTGGATTTACAGTTTCCTTATATCAAAACCTTCATTTGCTTCGAATTACAAATATAATGCCTTATAATGAATTTTTTGAGAACAAATATGCAAAATGGCTTTCCGAATCAATTATATATTATGCACCAAAATTTACGAAAATTATTATTTTAATACAGCTGAATGATATATCACTTGCATTTTTTGTTTTACTTTTAATTACATGTTATTCAAATTATCTATTTTTGATGTTATTTATACCTTCACATATTCCTAAAGTATTTTTTTATTTTAAGACTCCATTCATTCCTTATGATTTAAGTTTTTGTTTACAAGCCCAATTTGCTTGATCTCTCGTGCACATTGCGTATTAATACACACGGTTATTTTATCCGCTCTAAAGTCTTCTTTAATAATTCATCTTCGTTTAAGACTAATTAATTCAAAAAGATTTTCAATCCTAATTTACGTTTATATGCCTCAATCTGGTTAGTTACTCTGAGTTCTTTCAGATCAATTCTATGATATTGTTTACCCACCATTCCAAGTTGTAACATATGTAATAATCTTTGTTTTGCCCTTGCATATAAATAACAGCTCGTATGCTAGCAGATCATACTTTCACATTTTTCATTTTCAACTATGTTTATTTTTTATATCTAGTCACACCGATTTCCATGTATGTGATACATTTCTTCTTTTTTATATATATAAATATATCAGGTCTTTCGTTTGATAATTTTATATCAGTATGAATTCTTGCATCTAATTTTATCTCCGCGAATTCATTTTCCATTATTTCTTGTACTGTGTGCCTACGGATTTTTTTGAAATTATATTTTCTTGCTAGCATAAAGTGAAGATACAGTACTATTTCAAATTTCTTCTTGTATAGTCATAGCCAAGCGTTTTTTTATCTGCTTGCCTTTTGAATGACAGCCTTTAAAAATTCGTTACTGTGCGGGCATCTTTCTCTTTCAATAAAGAAAATTTTAGCATCCAAAATGAATTAGAACCTAGCTTCTTCTAAAAATCCTATATGTTCTTCCTGTATCCACTTTGATAATCCTTTTATTTCTAGCATTGATTTATTATGCGCATTAAAGAGTATTTAATGTAATGTTTTTGTTTTTATTTTACACAATAAACTCTCTTTTTGCTTTAATTCAAGCTCTGAAAGATCTATTTTTATATTCCGTATTTTGCCATCTAGAAAAAATTTATTAAGACCATGTGCGTCGCGTGGTTTTTTCATAAATTCTAAAAATCATCTTTCCTAGGTGATGTGTTTTTTCTTATTTAAGTGATTTTAGTAGCTAAATAGTATTATTTGAGATTAAAATTATATGTTTTCAAGACCGCACCTTAGTCTATTTCTTTTGTGGTAAAGTCGTTCTTTATTAGATGATTGCATATGTATTATATTTTCAATCAATTTTAGTGTGATTTAATGGTCTGTATTTTATAAATCTTCTGACTCTACCTTTAATAAACCTAAGTAGTAGTTGATTATGATAAATCATGTCCATTAATTGCCTCAATCTATTTTTTACTAATAAATTTAGTTTTTAATAAAGTTCATTAAAAATATTGGCATTGTATCAAAACTGGAAAGTATAGTTGAGTAGAAATATAATGATTTAGTGCATTTTATTAATATTAAGGCAGCATAAAACATAAATAATGTATAGTATACATAATGCATATAAGCAATTATTTTAAGCAAAATTTGATAAAAAAACACATATATTCTAAATCTTACAATAAAATGAAAGCGCCGCATAATGCAATTGAGGGAAAAAAATTCTAAAAAATTAGGAATCATTCCCAAGTAGAAATGTGTTTCGATTCTAGAGAGTAAATACACGCAGCGAATTTTTTTATGCGCCAAAAATATAACTATATATATTTTGTTTATATTTTTCTTTTTTACAGTATATATTTGTATCTTAATTTTTTTTATTAAAATCGTTTCTTAACAGGCTAACTTTAGGCTTCTTTTTGCGATTTTCAGATGCAATTTGAATTTTATAGACGTCAGATTTTTTTTTAAAATAGTTTGACCTTTTAAATTGGGTAATCAAATGAACAGAATTATATAAAGTATTGCGCAAAACTAAAAGTTGGTTTTATTATATTTTAAGCATAAATTTAATCTTTTTAAATATTAAAACCTATTCATATTTAAAGGTACCCATATTAGAAGATTTAAAATATAATGAATATTGCTTGAAGCCAAAACAGTTTGATATATGTTATTTAATTTAAAACTTCTTTATAACTATTAAAAATCGTAAAATAATTGATTTTTATTTTATAATACCTTATAATTGTAGTACACAATGGATTTTTTCCGATATTTGATATCACATCCATATAAATTTAAATATAGAATAAATCGGAATTTCTAAAGATGCACTAAAAAAAGTGATAGCTTCTTCAATATATGTAAATTTAATTTTGAGTATAACTAAGAGTCAAAATAAAGACAATTTAAAATTTTATAAATTTTAGTTTCGGGCCTGTTGTATATTTTTAGGAATAAAAATTCTAGCGCGAGTTACGCTCTATTATTTTAAAGGCGTAGTGTATGTCTTCTATAGCTGTAAGTTGCACAATATGGACTTCTAAATACTTACGTAAAACGGTTTTTACTTAAATGAACTTACTCAAATGACTAAAAATAAATTTGTGCGTAAATATTATCTTGTTGACCCAAAAAAATATTTAAATCATTGGATTATACATGAAGCTTTGTAAAGCCTTCACAAAATATAGTTCTGGTGGCACTCTATAAGGTGAAATTCAAATATTTTTTTTGCATTTTAAATTTAACGAGATGATCATTTTATCCAAGAAAAAAATATAAAAGAAATGTCTTAGCCGAAACCCACATATTTATATTCTTGAGAAAAAGATTATTTTTACTGGAAGTAGTAAGAATAAGATCTCATAAAGAGTTTTTTTAGAATGAAAAGAGTGATTTGATTCAATTGTAAAATAAAATCCACCCAATCAAATCAGTATAAGATGAATAGATTTAAATAATATTTTTCAAACATTTCTATAAAATATACATAGATCGAATGATAAAATCATATATTATAATATGTCTGTGCCTTATATGTCCGTTAAATTATACAAAAGCATAGTTAATTAAAGATCTTTGAGGAGATTTATGATCAATTTAGTAGTAGTAAAAGCGTAAAAATAGCAAAGATTTATATGTATGAATACATACTAGGCTAAAGGTATTTATTATTTAGATGAATCCTTTTGCTTATTCTTTAAACAATCCTCAAGGTGACTATATATACAATTTAACCCCTTAAGATCAATTATATACTTTGAAGTTATAATAAAAAAGAATTTATAAAAAAAAGAAGATGTTAATGTGATTGAAAAATTAATAGTTGCATTTAAAGATTTAAGATATCTTATTTACAATCAAATGCACAGATCGCTAGATTTAACCAAAACCTACCCTATATCATAAGAAATATATATTTGAGTATGCAACGATAGCAATAAAAAGAAAAAATGAAGTAGTTAAAAAAAATAATTTAGCCATTCATTCATCAACCAAGAACTCATCATTAAGCTATTATTAGAAATTTCTTTTATATATCGTATGTATCACAGAAGATGCGAATGCCAATAGAAACTGTATATTGATATGCAAAGAATTAACCGTATAAGGCAAATGTTGATAATTGTAATATAAATTGAACTTAGGAGACCAGCTAATAGCACTGGGTTAACTTGATAATATGAATAGATATTTACTATTGAATTTGTCTAAATATGACCATTTTATCGGTGATAAACATAAACTAGCAGATTTATTCAAGAATAATAAAAAATCGAGAAAGCTGAAGCTATATATACTATATTCATATGGAAGACTATAAATTATATTTTGTCTAACGACCATAATAAATTGGTATTTATATATATTAAGAGTTATAATATTACAATAAATTATATACGTTATCTTAATTATAAATATTTTTCATCTTTATTAAGATTCTTAGATTGCTTCAAATCATCATTTTTGATTAGGAGTAAAAGGCTTATTTTGCATTTTTAAATCTGTTTTTTCATTAAAATCTTTAAAGATTATATCTAGATACCATGATAACGTTAAGTGATGGAATTTATCGACTATTAATCTTTTTTTTATGTTTATTTGAAAATATTTGATACTAAAAAAATAACTTTGTCAGGAAATTAACTAAATTTGTTAGAAGTTTTTACTAAACATTTTGTGTTTTTAATACACTATACAGTCTAGAGATCATGTATTATGCTGTATTTATATTTTTAATCTCATATTATTTAAAACAGAATCTTTTTTTTGCATACATATTCTTTAATTTCATTTTTAATTCTTGTTAGAATGTAATTTTATGCTTCTTTACCATCATAATTCTCTGCATTGGCAAGTATAGTTTTAAAATACCATAATACGTATATTAAGGATGTAGCAACGACAACTATACAAGAAAAAATTGGATTGTGATAATACATCAATTTTAAGGCCTTTAGATAATACATATGAATAGTCATAATAATGAAGAGTTTCTAAGAAGTAGAGAGTAATTCTGCTCTTATTTAATACGATGAAGTAAACCAGAATAATCTATATTGACTTCAAATTTAATATAATTCGCAATATATTATATATTTTGCAGCTTGCGACAACATCGTTCACTAAGTTATAAAAGCAAGAAATAAAATACATCTTTTCAGATTAGAATCAAGATACTTATGATATTATCGTACTTCAAGGACTTTTATACAGACAAAAAACAGCTTAATCCAGATAAAAATTGTATTTTGAAGAGAAGAAAATACAATAAATACAAGAAAAATTATCAAAAAATATAAAAAATAATTTTAGGCAAATAAAACTAAACTATATGTATTTCAAGAAATTACTTTAAAAAACATAAGATGAGTAGATAGATCTGTAAAAAGTCAAGTTAGCTAAATTTTTTTTGGTGTATATAAAAAATAGTCTTGAAAGAAACTCACTCACCCATAAATTCAAGAGAGAAAGCAAAATCAAAAAAAAAAATTAAAAAAAATTTATCCAATAAAATAATGCTATTTTATCCGTCAATTATTAGTCGTATTTTTAATCGATAGAATGTGTCGTAAATATCTTCCAGAAAAACAATATATTCCCATGGGCATCGAAATCCAGATACCAAATGCAAAATTCAACCTTTAAGGTTGAAATTTTGAAAAAAAATTATACACTAATCTTGGTAATAATTTAACAGATAACTACAGGTTGAATACACAGATAAATACATGAAAAATATGAATAGCTATGACAAAAATTTTTGATCGAAACAGTCAGGATGTATTTAGGAGCAAAAAAAACAATAAAACTAGTTATTTAAGACTCTCTATTCTGTAAAACAAAGATTTTAGGCTTTTATATAATACGATTATATAAAGAATAAATATCCTGGTACTTATTATGATGATTAAAGTGAAAGAAATGATCATTTTATGAAATGAAAACATCAAGAGATGAATTGGCAGACTTCTCAAATTCTTCCAAGAACTAAAATTATAATTTTAAAGCTAGTTTCAGGTGACAAATATAATACAAAAAAAAACCATTGCCATAAATAATGAGTAGAACATTCTTAAATCAAGTAAAGATAAAATAATGGGAGAGCTACTATAACAAAATACATCATTAACCTTAAAATACACATACTTGCACAATTTTTATAGTAAACGCACAACAATATAACTCGCATTCACGAAATAACCTTATATGGGTTACAGGAGCTTAAACATAATATTTTAAAATAACGCACTTAATTGTAATCAAAAGAAAATTTAATTCTTTGATTTATTTTAGATGTGTAATTTGCAAGAAACCAGTGAAAGATTACACTTTCATCTTCAGGAAAGTGCTAATGTTTATATGATTCACCTATCATGAAACAAATATTTCATGTTATTTTTTATATAAGTTGTTCTGAATAATACTTACAATATTACTTTTAATTAATCAAAAAGATTGTCATATCTCTCCACGTATAAGCATCATGCGGATGTACTTTATACTATTAAGCACAATAATGGAAATACACTAAAAAGAAACACCCTTCTTGTCGGAAGACGAATACACATTCGAACATACATTTTTGTTAGGTGTAATTTAGGAATAAATGCTGTAAGATAATAAAACTGTCAAAACCTATACTAGATTTAGAAAGTCTTACAGTAGTGGTTTTCACGCTTTCAACTAGCCTCAAAAGAACCAGAAAGTTAAATATATGTTGTATAAAATTTAAATATTTTATAAATAATTTATTTTTAAACAGCTACAAACGTTAATGTACAAAATGAAATGTTTTGTAATTTTTTCTATTTGTACAAATATTAATGTATATTTTTTAGTAAATGTTAGTGGGCTCAAATCTCGTCTTCGCATTTATATGTGGCGAGTTATAAAAAATAAATGAAATTTCAGATTGTATATATTCTTTTAATTTGCCCCAAATTAGAAATGCCACTAATCAAAATTTGCAACATACCGAAATTTGCCACACACAAATTAATAAATGATGAAATTATAAAAAAATTTAATATATTAAAATCGGAATTCAGAATACGATTTAAATCCGGCTCTAAAATATGTGTTGTTGTTTTCAAGAAAGAAATAGATATGCCCGATAGCATATCCATAGCCAGGAAACCATGTAAACTGGAAATCTTCAAGGAAAAAAATCCGATAGAAGGTGATTCAGGTTTGAATTCTAGAAAAGATTCAACAATAGATATCAATAATTTTGATATAAGAGATTCTGTAACTCCATTATGGAAAATAGAGTATAAAAAGCAAATTGAGCAAAAGAAAACGATACTTGAAGAGTTTTACGATGCAAAAATTGATTATTTTGGGACAAATCAATATTTCCGAAATAGTTGTGAATTCGCATTTGGTTTTGACAAGAATAAGATGCCTTCAATAGGATTTAAAGGGCATGTATTTAAACAAGATTACAATTTGGTTTTTGACGTTCACGATTGTTTGAATGTAAGTGATTCAATGAAGGACAAAGTCAAAACAATTAAAGATATTATTAAAAATGTTCCCCAAATAATTTATGATCGAGAAACTAAAACTGGTTTTTTGAGATTATTAAAGCTTAGGGAAAATGAAGACGAGGTGATTTGTTTAGTATTAGTACAAGATAATAAGGATCTTGTCAGAAAGGCATTTCAAAATAGCATAGATATATTTGAAAGTATCGAGCAAGCAAATCACAAATCAGAACATGAAAATATAACAATAATAAATACCAATGAGAATGAAAATAGCGCTCAAATAGGAGCTGAAATTGAAAATTCAAATAAATTGGATAATAATAATTTTAGTCAAAACAGACTGGGATTTTGTGAGGAAAATAACATAAATGAAGTAATCATCAACAAATCAGAAGCGGAATTACAAAAAACCAAAGATTTATGTGAAGCTGATCTTTTTGAGCTTATAGAGACGGTTAAAAATCTACCTTTTGATAACCTCTTTGTTTCTTTTTATAAAGGTGTTCATGATGGATTTGTTCCTGGAAATACATTCAAGATACGTGGAAAAGACCATTATTTTCAAAATATTATGGGCTATAATTTTAAAATTTCGTTTTTTTCATTTTTCCAAAGCAATAGAGACATAATACAGCAAATTTGTGAACACATCGGAAAAGATGTAGAACAAAAAGACCATCTGTATGATCTTTGTTGCGGATCTGGAATGTTTTCAATTTCCCTTAGTAAGGTATTTAAAAAAATAACTGGGATTGAAATAAACCATTCAAGTATATTGGACGCTAAAGATAATTTATTGATCAATAATATTCCAAATATTTATATTAAACAAGGCGACGTTACGAATGAAAAATATAATCAAAACTCTACTGTTATTTTAGATCCACCAAGGAGTGGTGTAAGCAAAAAAACCATCTCTAATATTCGAAAAAATGAGGGAATCGAAGAAATTTTTTATATTAGCTGTGATCATAAAAAATCTTATCATAATATTATTGATCTGTGCAGGGAAACCTCTAAAAAATATGAAAACAACAAATTTGAAATTATAAATATAAAAGCTTTTGATATGTTTCCAAACACCGAAAAATCGGAAGTTTTGATACATCTAAAACGGCAAAAAAGTAATTAAAACGTTAATATATATAATTACATTCAAATTTTATAAATCAATGATTCACATTGATATTTTTTATGTACACAAAAGTTTATTTACTCATTTCTCTTTAAATAAGTCAAAATTTCTATTAAAATTAATATGCTCTTGATTTATATAAAACAATTAAGATAAACAAAGTAATTTAATAAAAAATCCAACACATTGAACGTTTTGGATCAATTAAGCATAAAATAATACAATTAAGCAAAAATACAGCCAGATGAATAAAATCTAATATATAAAGAAGAATAAACGGGATTTATAATCCATATAAATATTTGAAGGTACTCTATAGTTTTTTCAATATTAAATTGAGTTGATGATCATCCCAGTTTCATATTAAGATATAAAAAACGATTTCTGCAGAAAGATAATTAAATTGTCTATCATATAGACCAAGAAAGACGTGATCATTCCAATATTATAGAGTTATACAAATATTATACACAACACTAATTTTCATGTTTGTTCTGATCATGAAATTACCAATCATATTTGAAATCATGGTGTCTAATATACACCAGTGATTTACGTAAATTACACTCTAACAAAGTTAGATATTGTTATCATTATCTTTTTATTAAAAGGGTTTTCTAAAGGCTTAAAAAGGCAACTTAATATTATTAGAAGTGTTAGAGATTGCTTGATTTTCTTAGGATATTATCACAATTTCCCATTATACGAAAACTATTTTATTTGCACAGTCTCACATATCATATATACGTATTGTTGATAATTTGATATGGATTTACGAATAAATCACAGTTTTAATGCATATAAATAGTACTCACTATACTTTGTGCATGAACTGATAAAGACAACTTCACGTGTTATTGTTCTCAAAATTCAAAATCAGCCGAATTCTTTTATGTTTATTAATATTCTGCATATGTCGAGGTTACTCTCAAATATCGCAAGATAGATTTTATTTGATTCCAGTTACTGCAGATTTTTTAAATGGCCATATTCGATACATTAGATTTCATCACGAGTTGGGTCATCATTTTATATCAGTAAGATAAAAATACAATATTTTAAATTATATTTTATCGCCAATCCATTTCTAAAAAACTATATTTTTCTTGAAGTATATTAATACAGCTTCTTGGTTCATTGGTAAATACTGCGATTTTGTTTATCTTATTTACACATCATTAAATATCAGAATTTTGTAGCATAATTTGTCTATAAAAGATTTATTTGAAAGTCAATCTTTTTTGAATAGTATTTTATATCAATAGACTAAAAACTGAAAACCATTAAAATAATAAAATTTGAAATAAACATTATATATCAGATATAAATTCTATTTATAACATGCGATGTTTAGGTTTATATTTGATCATATGTCATTTGAATGACTAATTATATGCGAGACAAAGAATTTAATTCATATAAATCACTGTCAAATGATATTTTTAGCCAAAAAACGAAATTTTCTTTTATTTTGTAGGTGATAACATAATACTTTCAGGATAATTATTTATAAAAAAATAACATGATGGTTGAAACAATAGTGGGTTAAACCTAAACTTATAAAAATTCAAACATTTAAACAATAAATTTTTCGAATTATTAAATTTAAAATTTCTGGATTTTTTTAGCATAAGATAGCTCACTTTTAAAATGAATAAATCCTAAAAACCTCAAATATAAATAGACATCTACTCGTTGAATATGTTATTTCAATATAATTACTTCCATTGGTCATAAGTATTGCAAAATTTTACATATATGAAATTACATGCCAAATTTCGAAAAGCTGAGGCATAATGATAAAAATAAAAAAATTATGCATATCTACACGCGCGTAATATGTTCCACCAGGATTAAACACCTTAAGTACAAAATAGTTGAAATCTAAAAAAAGTAAAAAATCATGAAACTATGTTTTGAGAGAAATCCCGTATTTCTGGAAAGGATTTTATATTATAAAATTATATCTATGAGAACAAAATTCACATTTTATATTTCAAACTATATAAATATAGACACGCAACGATAAATTTAAAAAAAAGTATGCAAATATATTTTCGTACATAAAGATTTAAAAAGATACAGAATTACAGTTTCAAATATATAATTTTATTTGTCATTCAAACATAATTTTCCTATTTTCATTTCACAGAATAATTTATTATATATGCAGGCTGATCACATGTGGCAATGTTATTAATTTGGCAATCTAGAATATAATAAAGATTACTCTGATCTGCGGTAAAAGTTAAGTAATTCTTATTTATTTACACTATTTAAAGGAATACAATATAATTGTTTAAATTAAAAATTTTATAAATAGAATTTTTAATTATTCTTTAATTAGTTCAACACATGATGATTTTGTACTGAAGAGAAATTTTTATATTGGAACAGTTTACGTCAATCATAAATAACAAACAAGACTTGAAATCCAAATGCAAATTCAAAAGTTTTTAAAAAATAACTTGATTTTTATTTTCACGATTTTTATAATTTTTTTTATAGCATTTTTGTTGATACTAGCATTTTTAACATGCATCGTTTTCGTAAAAAAAGGGGGTGAAGAGTCATGCGAATCTACAAATAGTCAAAAAAAATGTTTACATAAAAAAGGGGAAAACAGCTCAACATGCATAGTATGCAAGGAAAATGCACAAAATATTGGTGTCGATTCGGCTTCCCTGCACTTTAATACTTTGTCAGATTTTACTACACCTGAAATATACGAACACAAAAGACAAGATGAGTTATATAATAGATCAGAAGACTCGATTTTGTACGATGATAGTTCAGGTAGTGATATTAAAACCTTTATTTATTTATCTTCGATTTTAACTCCAGAAGAAGAGCAAAAAAGTATAGAACAAGAATTTGTTTATATAAGCCCGTGTATAAACTACATATCAAATTACCAAAATTATAATTTTATTTCAGATCTGAAATTCATTGAAATGCAAATGCTGGAAATAAAAACTTTACAGGAACGAGAAAATATTTTTTTGGAAAAAATCAAAAATTATAAAATAAAAACATGAGATTTTCTTTCTTAAAAACCATTAATCTACAATTTAATATTTTCAAAAGACAACTATTTTATTGTATTATCCCACATAATATACTTTATACATCAGTTTAAGCCCGCTATGTAAGCATATTTATTTTCATCCAGAGCAATAATCCCTTTCTATCCGAAAAAATCTAGAATTATTTAAGATAAAAATATGAATGTTGCCATAACATATATAATTATCAAATTAATTTATAAATTTAATCTTCAATATATTTATTAATGATGTAAGATTACAAAATGGATTCATGAAATTTATGGATTATACTTCTATTTTTCAAAATTTGAAAAATGTTTTAAGAAATCATTAAAACCTATTTTACGTGCAATAAAACCACAATCGAACGAATTATATCTTTCTTATTATATTATAGCTGGAATATAATAGACACGATTTTATAAGAAGAAGAGTATTCAGATAAAGGTGGAACGAACTAATTTGATAATTCAATGCTAATCAAATTTTTTGATGATTTTATTTCTATTCATTTTATCTTTAGTCCATGTGCCACTTATCAAATTATGTATAGCTATAAAATTTTAAATCGACTATTATGAATAAGTCGAAAAAAAGTTAGATATGAAAATACTACTTATACACACAATATTTCCGTATTTAAAAAATTTGTTGCTGGTAAAAGCATTTAGACTATGGAATTATAATTTCGGAACATATAACAGCAGAGAAAAAGTTAAAAGTATGCGAAAGCCTAAAGATAATCCTTAAACATAGGTTTAATTAATATTAAATACGTTCAAATTCAATATAATATCATCTTCTCTTAATTTAGAAACTATAATTTCTTCTTAAATCGAAGAAAACTATATAAAAAATCATTAAAAATCGTTATAAAACATTTTTAGCAAAAAAACCATGAAAATCAATCGATATACTACGATGATATCTTATAGCAGAAATAAATTAATTGAAAAAATATAAAGCTATAATTGTATAACTTAGAGTGCATTCACAGAAAGAAATTTTTACTATGATTACAAATAAAAAATAATTTTTTTTAATATATCATATGCGTAAAAAAGAATGAATAAATAAAATGAAATCTTATAACAAGCCTATTTTATAGTATTAAAATTTTATATTTTAAAATTTCATATAAATTACACATTGAGAGAAGAATCATAGAAATATAGCCTCGATTTTTTCATGCTATAAGTTTTATTCTTTTAATATACATTTCATTACAATTGAATAGATATCTATATTTATAAAATGTACATATTATATATAATACATAATTAAGAACACTTGGGCTGCCAAAATCATGGCATAGTGGCATAAAAAAATTAGTAAAATGTTAAACTTATAGAAAATTTTTGATATAAATATCGAAAATATAATTCGTATATTTTTTTTGAAGATAAAACATGCAGTTATATATACAAATTTCAGCTTGTGTATCCATGAAAGAAATATAATAATCCATAACTAGCTTTTTAGAGACCACAAAGAAGTATAAAAATCATATGAACATAAATAAATGTTATATTTGTAAATAAAGACGGTTTTTTTCTTTTATCTTTTGCACTGAATACCACATAATGGCAAGTATTAATAGGGGCTATATTAGCTTATCAATTGGAAATGTATAAATTAGCTAAGAATTTAATGTTAGAATTGATTACCTGCTTGGTATTTTTAAAAATATAAAATGATATTTTTAAGTAGAACGCAATCGCCCACTCTGTTAAAGCCTTCAACCTGTATGCGTTTAAGAAATTAAACTGATTTTACTTTGATGGCTGATATTTAATGATTGTGTACTTCAAAACACGCATAATATTTTAATTTAATATCGTTTAAAAGCTTAATACTGTTTTATTCAATCTGTTTTTCAATAGAAGCAGTGTTATAGTTATTATTCACGCATATTAGACTTGTTATAATATTATGCGACAAACCCAAATTACTAATAAACAACAAAGAAATGTATTATATTTATATCCCATAAATATACATAGAAAATATGGTACAAAACCGGAATTCCAGGATGGATGAGAAGAAGCTTAACCACAATGCAAACTGAACGGAAGAAATTCACCCACAAGATAACATATGCGCTATTTGCAAAAGAAAAACATCAGAGGTTTCAGAACCTAAGTAATCGAAAATAAATCAGTATATATTTTGATGACTGGAAACTGTAAAAGGGTTGAAATTATTTAAAAAGACTGCATTAACGTCATCGATGCTCTCAAATATTTCTGACAGTTTATATATATTAAAGACAAATATTCTTAATATTTTGTTGAAAAAATGATATTGTTTATATGCTAAAAGCATTTATATATATGATGACATTCTGAGTTAGATATAATGTATAAAGCGGAAGAGTTAAGATTGTGGACAATGGTATCAAAATAGTATGCATAATAAAATTAAACAGATCCACAGATAAATTATATTTTATATATTTTTACTTATTTGTTCCATGATATTTTATTTTTATATGTTTTGGGCAAAGATTTACGTAATCGGTTTGTATATATTTTGTAATTTGTTTATACTTTGCATTCTCCTCGATTTTGGAATATCTGATTCTTAGATTTTGTCTATATATATCTGAAAACAATACTGAATGTATTTTTATGGTTTTATTTGATAAGAAAAGATTGTATTTTTATAAATTTCACCAATGAAGAATCGATTTCTTATTATTTTTTATTGATACCTTTGTAAACTTTATAGATAAAAATTCGGAATTTTCACATGATTTCTTATTTTAATTATTTTTTATTTTTTTTTCTTTTTTTAAGTAAATTTAGATATGATATAAACAAATTGAAATGATATTTTAATCTGAGAAACTACAGAACATTTATTTATAGATACCTAAAAAAACAGCCCATTTTGATTTTAAATATATAAAAAACACAATGACACCTATAAGTTTTATTTATATCAACTTTATTCATATTATTAGATTAGTAATCTAAAATTTTTATAATCGGCCTTAACTAAGACATAATAAGCTTTGTTTTTAAGATTTATGCTGACGGTTCATAGTTCTAAATTCCTTTTTATTTATGAATTTATAAGATTCGAAGTATAATAAAATAAAATATATTTTAAATAGTGTTTAAAAATGCATATAAAAGTCGCAACTTCAGCTCTTTTCATATGACAGATTTAAGAAAACCCTTATATTATTCATAGAAATTTAAAAAGAACATATTTGACCACTATATATATAATTTTATCATTTTAAACAAAATAATTCAAGAATTTAAGAGCGAACCTAATAAATTATAATAAACCTAAAGCTAATATTATTCCTTTAACATATAAGAATGATCTCACTCTTTAAATACACGAGCTATAATTTCGGAAATTCTGTTTTTATACGATGGGAAATATTATTATATCATTTAATATGTTATAATATCTAAGTTCTTATATTTGCATCTTAAATTTTTTTCTTTGTTTAAAAATACATTCCCTTATCGACTATAATCGTAAAGAATGCACGTAATTTATTTTTGAGTATAATAAAAATATTATGCACGATAGAAGTCCAACAGATATATAATATAGCATTAATTTTATATATTCAGACCTTTTGCGAAATACAACCTTTTAATTTAATTTATAGTCATGAATTATTTTTTAATGGGCTTAATTATTATTTAGATGTTGATATATATAATTCAAGTTTCTAATATAACACGTAAATTTTGAAAAACTAAATAGTGATTGTAAGATTATTATCTAAAAATAAAATTCATTTTTTGCTATAATTGACATGGAGCGGTCCTTCACAATCCACATTTCTACAGTATAAATAGTGAATTAGAGGAAGCATTAAGTTGTGCATATTTTTTTTAAGATTAGTGGAACAAGGAAAAACACTAATAAGACATTCAAAAACTAAATTTTAATTATTTTTATATAGACCAATAGATCTAACAATGATAAAATAATAATTTTCAAGAAAGACTGATTTAAATAAAAATTAACCAATAGAATAATCTTAGCGGCATTTTTTTTTTACAAAGTCGCTTTATAATCATCATACGCATGTTCTCTATCAATTGTTCGTGTAATAAAAAGATATCCCGTAGAATAGAAATACCAAAATATGTGTGATAAATACATATATAAATCATTTTAAAGAGATATAAGCAAGACACTTGAACTCATCTCATTTGAGCGAAGAAGAGCAGTTGATAAAGATAGATCAGGAAAAGTTGTCAAAATATGTATCAAGGAGTTGTGCAATGTTACCAATGGGCTGACTTAATCACAATGGATGGAATTGATAAAAAGAAACGTAACCCATAAATAAAAAAAGGTAGGGAAATAAAAATTTAATATTTATAACGTCTTTTTCAAAGCTTCTTCTTAAAAAACGCAAATCTATCTTGTATGCTTATATTTCTTAAAATAAAATATGATGGTGATTCAAAGTGATGCACGCATGTCAAATTCAAAAACATTTTTTCTTATATGCAAGTTTATAATTTTACAATTGAGATAATGCATGTATTTTAAGAAATATATTAACACCCATATATGTTTTGAAAACGTGAAAGTAAAACAATAGCTTAAAAATACTAAATTTTTAACCCCGGAATCAAGTTTTTATAGCAGAAAAATATTCACCCATCTTTTTTTAATGTTGAGATTATAATTGTGATCAAACAAAAAAAAATGCTAATATGGGCTTTAGATAAGTAATTAAAAAAAAATACGCGGATGAAAAAATATATATTGATTCATAGTCCAATTTCCTTCGAAAAACATAAAACATAAATTGATCTTCTGAATTAAGTTAATATTTTTTTATTTCTGTATTATTCAGCCCACACAATTCTTAACTTCGAATCTGGTTTTTTCAGATTATGGCAAAATATACAAATGAGTAGAATTAATAAAAATATTTCGCATGACGAATATTGTGAGGAGAGGTATAACCCTATATAAAAGATTGCTTCATATGTAAAAAATGCCATTTTCTATAGACCACGGGCAGGTAAATAACATACGCATTCTTCTAGAAAAATATTATTATGATTAATTCATAAATAAATTTACTTGATACACTTTTTCAATTTTGAATCACTTTAATTTATTTCCAAGTGATTATATGTTGTTTTCCTAACACATATTTATGATAATAAATTTTTTCTCATATATATTATTAATCGGAGCTAAAACTTTTTTATAAATTCAAATCGATAGAAAATACAATTTTATGATGTTTCATGGCTGCAGTATTTATCAAAAAATACTGTTTTACATGTCATATTTACTCAAAATAGGGTTCACTATATATAAATATATTTTAAATACGAAACATTGCGGGTCTTAAAAAGAGGTCTGCTGAAGATATTTTATTGATTTTGAGATTTGTAAGATTGAATGCCGCATTTAATTATTCGTATGGTAATAAGTCCGAGAATCTCTTAATAATTTAATGCAAGAAGGCAAACTTATTTTTTGTGAAAACCAAGATAATGTGTATTTTCAACCAACAAACACCATAATAAGCAATACATTTTAGCGTGAAAAAATTCGCTAAAGATATAGGTTTAATATTTTGCTGATATAATAATCTTTTGCCGAAATATAAAGTAATTCAATGTTAATAATACTTTTTCTATCACACACAGATATTATGTTGACCCTTTACAACTGATTTTTATTAAATATTAAGATTATATGTACAAATAATATATAAACTTTTTTATTTTGGTAAAACATATAAAATATTTTGAAAAAATATAAAAAAAACACAAAATAAGAAAAGAGACATACATTTCAAATGAATTGTGTATTTTTATTCGATTAATATTTCAAATATGATTATAAATTTAAGGAATTAAACATGAATATTCTAAACTCTTTAAAACATGTAATTATAGTAATTTTGCAAACTTATTCATGTTATTTACCAATTTATATTGACACTTCGATATTTTGTTCTTATTCAAACTATGTAGAAGATCAAAGAATGTATTTTATTTTATAAAAAAAAACAAGAGCCTAGCTATAATAATTTCCTCCTTATATTAAAAAAACACGATTATATTATCTAGGCGAATATTCAAGTATAATTAAATTAAAGAATAGATAAAGAAAAAATATGTTATTATATGCAACAATTATCTAATTATTAATAAATTAAATACATAAATCTCTAACTTTTAGATTTTATATCTTATATTTCTGCTTATATCTTACTAACGCAAGACATATAACAATAAAATTTTATATACTATAAAATACAATGTGAATGAAAGTGCAAATAAAATGCGTGAAAGTAACATATTTATAATGGTTTAATATAGAAAATCATAAAAAAATATAAAAATAAAATCATCAGGGTGAAGAGATAAGACTTTATCGTGTAGCAATAAGAAACGTTCCTATAACGAGATCCGTATTTGGAATGATCAATAAAAGATAAAGAAAGGTGCTATTGCCTGAATTACAATAAAATCACTTCATTTATTTTATAATGAAACATATAGAAGAATATAATTGAATAAAAAATCATAATTTCATTATTTTTTTTAAAAACAGTTACCCCCTTTTTTATGTTTATAAAACAAAACATATAAAGTCACATCAAAAATATAATATTTTTAAAAAAAGTGATATAGGATAATTTTTGAATTCCATGAAATTTATACTTTTATTTCTTAGAAGATGGAATGTATAGACATAATCTATGTATCGATATATATTTGAATAATGCGTCTTAAAATATTTACATTCAAATTTGCCATATTTATTCATTATATTTTGCTTATCTTTTTATCTGAAATGATATTCGTTTTTGCATATATTTATCATCTCCTTTAATAATTTATTTTTAAATTCTTAAATTATTACCCATAGAGTTATGTTTACCATAAAATTTGAATATGCAATAGCAATTGTGGTTATCGTTGTAGTAGTCATCATAGGGTTTATTTACTGGATTAGGAAAGAGAAAACACGCGACTCTGAACCAAATTTTAACAGCGTCACCGAAGATCAGCAAAAATATACAGAAGAACAGGAAACAAGCAGTGAAGTACCAAAAATTTTAGAGAATTTCATAATGGTGGATCGCAGAAATCTTAGACATATTTACAGCGTTATATTCAAAGATCTATACATGCTCGTCGATTTTAGAAATTTTATTTTTACGCTTGATGTGGAAATTTCAGAATGCATAAAGTTGAAAAGACATTTTAAGACTATAGAGATACAAGGAATGCTAGGAAATTTAGATACCGAAGAAATATTTAATGATTTGACCATCCACACGAAAAGCAAGGAAATAAATTTCGCAAATATTACATTCCTTCTAATAAATGGTATAATGATAAAATTAATAGATCAAAAGGAAAATGCAATCAAAGAAGAATCTACGGAACTTCAAATTAAGAAAATAAAAAACCTTAATAATGCTATTGATTCACTGGCGACAATGTTCTTTTTCGTTGGTAATGATTGGCAAAACTTGCCGGGTGGTTCCTTTTTCGCCAGTTTTAGGTGTGAATTTACACAGCTTTTAAAGTCTTATGACATAACTGAATCACAAACAGATGATTCTGATTTGGATAAGGCCCCACATATACCACCAGGCACGCAATATCCTAAATATCTCGTTTTTTATATTTTCTCGAAATTACAGGATAATCCAGATTCACAAAATATTTTAGAACCACATGAAATTCTTGATATTTTTGTGCATGATCAAAAAGAATATACTTTATACAGTTTTATTGCATATTACCGCGATAACAACCGTATATATGCCAATCAAGGATCATTTTACAAAGAAAGTGGTGTGTGGAAGGTGTTAGAAACAGCAAAAATCGTAGATATAAATTTAATCTATGAGATATTTAGGAATCCTAACATGGATTACAGTTTATTTTACGAGATAGTCTCTAAGTAAAATTGTTTAAAAGAGATTAAACCAGATTTTATTTTAATAAACGAATCAACCCTTTAAAAATTAAAATTGTAATTATAATATATATTGATGGGAAGCCTTGGCTAATAAAACCCAAAATATTTTGTTGTCTGAGTAGATATGAATAATTTAAAAAAATTTATCTAATTATTAAAATTCATCCCATTAGTTATCTAGATTTAGACAACATTTTTGTCTGATATAATATTTGTTATTTTGTCGTTCAAATTCATTAATACCACCACCTTTGAATAGTTAAGCATGGTAAATATAGTGCAATGTTCACTTTTTCAAACTTATGCTAATTTTAAGTAAAGAGTTTGCACTGTAATAAAAAATAACCGAAAAACATAATATTTTATTTTTCGATGACTCTCAACAATAATTTCGCATTAAATATAATTAATATGCCAGAATTCATTAATTTTTTATTTTTAGGCCATATTTATAGTCGTAATTTTAGTTTTTGTTTTCAGGCACAGCTTGCTTGATTCTCTGTACACACAGCGTATTTATACTTTCGCCTATCTTCTCCTCTCCAAAATCTTCTTCAATACCCCCTTCTTTCGAGGCCTATTAATTCAAGGGTTTTTCTCAATCCCAAGGTACCAGAATTCATAAAAATGAAATATACATATATTTTAATACCGATAGCACGATTAGCAGAATGCAAAATTTGCCAATGATTCATGTGAAAAACATATATAAAACTTAAGGTTGATATCACCCTTACATGGTTAGATGTAAGATCTGTACGAAACGGTCTAATTTCAGTAAAGAAAAAGATGAGAAAAACAACACAATCAATCTTTTGATTAATGTCACATAAATGATGCACACAATACATTTGTTCAATTTCGAATTATACTTCAGTCTACATAATACAAGAGAACTCAAACACAAAAAACTTAAAAATAAAATAAAAATTCGCATGGTTTTAAACCCTGTTGTTGTAATTTTTCGTAATAAATATTTATCTAATTGTAATTTTAAAACAATGTCATTGGACATAATTTTTTGATCGAATACATTCTGTTTATAAAATACGTGTTCTATTTTAGCGCCTTAAATGATATAATCCATGTGCAGCATCATATCATCTTCAGTTAGGCTTTTAGTACCATTTATATTACCGGCAAAAAAAGACATTTGAATTCTGTTACTGTAGAAAATTACAAAGAGCTACTTAGAAAGTAGTTTTTTCCAGCTAAATTAGCACTATTCCTTTTTGAAAAACTGTAACTGTAATAGATATGTATAGAATTCGATGAATTATTTTTTATTCTATTGGCAATAGAATTACCTGATCGCCTCTTTATTTTATTTAAATATGTTGGTGCATTTTTTTAGTCTAAAACAGTGATTTATTGCTTTTTTCATACTAGTTCTCACAGTAAAAAATAGATACATTCAAACCCAATTAAACTAGAAATTTCTCGAATAATCTTTTTATATATATAAAAAGCAATTTTTGACTAAAAAACACAAAAATTTGTGTGAAATTGTTTGATTTGAAAAAAGACTAAAATATATGAATAAAAAATTTAACTATAGAAAAAATTATTGTTTTGAAAGAAAAAAAGAAAAGTGCTTATAAAACAAAAATTAACAGGAATAACATATAAATAGAACACATTTTCTTAAGCTTAAAATAGTTATTAAAAAAACACAAAGGGAGAAAGAAAAGTTGCACTGTTTTGCTAAGCGTCCCCAAGCATATTACTTTTTTTATGAATAAATGTATCAAATCTATAATGTATTTCGAAAAAAAACGGAAAAAATCCAGTTAAGTTCACAGTGAATATTGTTTTTAGTTATTGTATTTTATAGTTTTTTCAAGTAAAATTTAATATTTAACGTTCATATGTGTAGTAAAATTTTTTTATGCATATCAGTAGTTTTAAACACCATGCAAATATTAATATTGTATTTTGATTGAAAATTTTGCTTTTTTTAATCCAAGAAAGTTTATTGAAATATATGCATTAATTACCTAAAAAACAATTATTACAAGATTTTTATATAAACAGAAGCAGGCAATTTTTAAAAATTTATGTAAAGATTGTTGTATGGTAGCTAATAACAATTCGAAGTTTTTAAATATGTGCTTTAAGATGTTCTTAGCTGCTTTTCAGATGCTACAAGAAACGATACGACTATTGTCTCGCAATTTAGTAATACAGATCTTATAAAGTCACTTTTGCATAATAAAAGACAAAAATTAGCACAATTTTTTTTATTATGATAGAAAGTTCTCATTATCATAATTTTATGATTTTTAAATAAATATACAATTAAAGGAGAAGACAGATAAAAAATTAAAATGAAAATTATCAGTATTCGTATATTTCAATCAAAATTTGTATAAATTAAAAAATTGACATGATATATATTGCTCATAACCAAATAAGAATTTACTATTGAAATATCTGCCCAGACAGACTAACATATTACATCTATAATTATTTTACGATTAATGTTTCGAAATTGTATTATAAGTCATTTTATTTGCGCTAAAATTGTGTAAATAGTTCAAAAAGAAAGTTTGTGAGATTTAAATCATTTATGTTTCGTGTTTTTTCAAATCTTGATTATAAATTATCCATTTTCGGCAAATTTATATTCTTGAAATAAATACTCCTTTTTGACACAGCCTTTAATAATATATGTTCAATTTAAGCTCTTTTTCTTTTATATCATTGATTTTTAAGTATATAATCGTTGGATTTGCAATTAATTTCTCAAAAAAACACATACCGAATCAAAAATCAAATAATTCATTTGTTGCCGTACGGTTAGAAGATGGTCCGAAAAGTTATTCAGAAAGATTTTATATGAACAATGGATCTTCACTAGTATATGATGTAATTTTGGAAACGGAGGATGGTGTAAAGATTAGATGTTTTATGTTTATACCCACCGAACCCAACTTAGAAAATAATCCATCGCGTAAATATTGCATATATTTGCATGGAAATGGAGAATTTAGAAATAATTATCTGATTGGTTGCCCATTTCTCGATACGATCATGTCGCAAAACATCTGTATGCTGATTCCTGATTATCGTGAGTATTGTGATTCAGAGGGTATATTTACAAAAGAAGGTGTGAATTTTGATATTGACGCTTGTGTAAAATACGTCCGAACAAAATATTGCAAAGAGGTTAGTATAATTGGATATTCACTCGGTGGTGCTGTAGCAATTGAGTATATTCGTTTTATTTCAGAGAAAAAAACAAAGAACAACAGAATGGCTGATATAGACAAAATTGTGCTTATAAGTTCATTTGCATCAACTAGAATGCTTTTAAATGAAGATCATAAAATATTGATGCTTTTAATTAACTTCTTTTATTTAGGGGCCACCAGAAAAATACTTGAGGATTGGGATTATGATTCCTTGCAAAATATTCATTATTTAAAGAAAGAACAAGTGCTTATCGTTCATTATACAGGCGATATGGTTGTTAATATCAAGCATGCCCATAGAATATTAGAGAATTTTGAATGCGAAAATCATATAACTATAAATGGACATCATTGTAGCTTTGCTTCAGATGGTGTATTGTTGCGCAAAATCATAAAATTTTTTACTTCTTCGAATTAAACAACAAATAAAGGTGGGTAATCAACGACAATCTACAATATTATTAAAAAAAAAATTCATTATGTTTTTGATTCCCGATCTTAGAAACTAATTTATATGAACATTAAACTTTTATGCATATTCTACAATAAATTTTAGTGAAAATTACGATATTATATTTCATTATAAATCAATTTTTTTGTTATTTAATGTAAATATCTAGCCTTAAATAGGATATAATCTTACTTTATGCTGGTAAAAAATGTGACTCTATGATTAGCTTTGCTGGGTTTTTTTAATTTCACACCAACATACTGACATGATACTTTAAAAAAAGATTTTTATGATCAATTTTTCATTTTAAAGAAAATGGATCTTACATTTGGTGCTAAATAAAAAATAAAAAATTAAAATAATTTAAAATAATATGATAAATCAAATAGAAAGTAAAAAATGAAACCAAAATATTACTTATTTTTAGTTTAAACTGCTTCTTGTTAAAGATTTTTGATGGATTTGCCCATAGAAAATACAATGAAAGCAATATAAATTCATTTAAATGATTAATAAAGTATAAAATTTAAAGGTTTTTTCTACCCTTTTTAAATAACAGAAAATATATTTTTTGATGTTGGTGCTTCAGTTTTGAAGCTAAAGTTTATATTTAAGAGCATATATTACCCATAAATAACACAATTTTAAGAAATGAATGTACCTAGAGATTCAAAATCAAAATATAAAAATCACGTTTTCCATTTTGTAAAGATGAACCGAGCGAAAATTTGAAGGTTTGAAAAAATATTTATTTACAACAATAACAAATTTCAGAGACATCGCTTATTAATTTGTACCTATAAAATTAAATTTATATGCTAAAACGTTTGATACCCAGGTAATATGTTTAAAACTAAAACAGAATATATACACATATACTTTTTAAATTAAAAAGAAATTAAACTACAAGAAGTTTATTTTTATTTGCAAAATGAACACCAATAATTTTAAATTGGTACATAATGGTAAAATATAGATTGAGAAAATAGATCCGAATGCTCATCAATGTGATAAAGATGACATTCAAAAGTAAAACTGAATGTAAAAGTCATATGAAAAGTTAGTTAAATTAAATATGCAGATTTAGAGTATGAAATTTTAAAATATATAAGATATTAAATTTCAAATAATTTATCATGTAAGCGTCTAAAAATATTGTGTAAACATTGTCATGCTAAAATTTTCTGAGCTCCAACTCAAAAAATTAAATAAATATCGCATAAAGAGTAATCATAATATATATTCTATATTTATAATAAAATTAATCTGTATA
Organism: Rhyacophila brunnea; assembly: GCF_057557595.1. Classification (NCBI taxonomy): domain Eukaryota; kingdom Metazoa; phylum Arthropoda; class Insecta; order Trichoptera; family Rhyacophilidae; genus Rhyacophila; species Rhyacophila brunnea. Next base: position 229,298 of record NW_028232825.1, read on the forward strand.
ATTTTTTTAAATAAATTATATTGCCAGCAATAAATAAAGAAACCTTTTCAAGCACTTAATTACAAAATATATATAAAATACAGATAAAATTTTCATTATATTGCGATAATTAATTTTTTTAATCTATAAAGTTCATTATGACAAATATAAAATGTGCTTTAGATATTTTAAGCAGTTTGTATATTATTTTTGTGGATAAAAGTATAAAATCAATGTTTATATAATATGATTTGAACATAAAATTAACATAATAAATTTAATTTTTAAATTTTATCACTTTATATTTTTATAGTAATATCTTAAGAATCAATTATATTATCAAATAAATTTTCAGCATCTATCTGCATATGTTACTAGAAACGATATTTCATTGTAATGATTTATATTCCAAAATAGTATAGCAGGCTTTAAGTTAAATAACATGTGTTTAGCGCAAATATTTTTTGAAAACAACGCAAAGAATAGAAATAAAGATTGATTTTATAAAAATAGCTATATTTTTTGCGACAATATGAATAAATATATGAAGGGTTGTTTTTATAAATTAAGCCACAATCACCATGATAATTTTTAATCTTTTTTGAAACAAGGAAATATATATAAGTGACACAACGGAATTCCTTTTCAGACTTTAAGAATTCATTTTTGACAAAATTATTATATGAGCTAGATCTTTTTATACTGGCTTAAGATTCATATTATTTAATATAAGAATTATAAATGGCTTATAAAATCGGTGAAACAGAAAAATTAGAAGCAGCGCACTACAAAGACAAATAATGCGCAATTATGGCTGTTTACCGATCAAAAAGATGTGGTTTTTTTGGAATATGAGCAAATATTTTTGAAAAATCAACAATAAATCTGACGTTAGAATCGATCTTGATGTCTACAGAATCAGCTTTAAATGAATGAGTTCAAGATTCTATGCGGCAATACTAATACGCTTCCATTGTATCCCACGCTTGAGATGGGAGATACTCCAAAAATATTACAATGAAAAATTTCAATGTAATTTGTCCCACCGGGAAATCAAAAAAGAGCGATGAGTATATTAATAGACCAAAATGAAAGGAAGTCGGCTGTCAAACGATTTGATGCCGAAAACGTCAAAAACTCAAAAAGAGCGAAATTAAGTGATTCATATAATTTTGGAATTCTAGAGTATAGAAGAGTCGACTTATGTAGAAGGGAATTCAATGAAATATGCGAAAGCTTAAAAAAGGCAAACATCGTTAAATTTGAAAGGACAAGAAAAATTTCATGCTACAAAGTTGACTCTAATATTCTACAAAAAAATTAATATAATAATAGGGTCAATTACATTCACCCAGAATCCCAAGAATATGCCCGATGTTACAGTATTGCTACAAACCGCAAGAAGACTTACAAACGCCTCACGAAAAAACCGAAAAAAGACAACCAATATATTTTAGAAAAAATTCAAAAAATCGAGCATTTGAAAAGAGTAAGAGATGAGCTAGATTTATATAAAAATATAGGCAGTGAATTTGGGAAAGTGGGTGTGAAAGAATTAAGAAAAATAGTGCGATCAAGATACATAATCCTAGATATAGATTATCATCTAAAAAAAAAGTTAAAAAAGACAGAAAAATCAGATTATTAAATAAAAAGATAGAACTTTACCATTAAAGATAACTGGTTTGAGATTAATAGGACATTTTATTTATAAAGGGTTACTGAAAACAATAATTATTTAATCAAAGCGTCAAATGAACAAATCACAAATTTTTGGTAGAAAATATGGAGAAAAGGTACGAAAAATCACACAAAAATTATTATAACGTTTACCCATGACAATTAGATTGATCCAAAAACAGTAAAAAGTCGATTCATATCAGAGGTTGAATTTGATAGCAAAATAAATCCACTTTTAATTGAAAAGCCACTAAACCAGATGATATCTTCAATATCTTCATTAAAAAGATGACGCCCCTCATAAATTGATTTTTCAGAGTATATCATATGAATGTTTGGGTTATAAAAATTAGGAAGAATGGTTTTAATTTGGTACTAAAATATATAATACCAATAATATATCTTTAAAAAAATGAATTCACACCGAAAACGGGTATATCGTACTTATATAGGTTAAAGATAAAACCAGATTCAAAATCATTTAATATGAGGTGAAGACAAGAGAATGATTACAGAAAATCAATACAGAACAACATATGAGTTCAAGGAGAAAAAAAAGCTTATTGATATTGAAATAAATAAAGAGTATGGAAAAAAAATTTACAACGTAGATTGATGTAAAAAGGCATTTGACCAAAAGAACATAAGTATCTACATGTATGTATTTAAAAATTGAACCTATATAAATAGAAAAACTTCTTTTATAAAATGACCCACATAATGAAGTATATCTAAAAGGTGTAATGGTAAAGTAATCATGCATAAAAGAATACTAAAAGGAAACAGCCTGGGAATTTATTTTTTCGTTCTTTTTATGAATTCCTTGAGCAGAAAATTTAATGAAAGCTTTGCGAGGGTAGCTAAATATATCAATAAAACCTATACAAAAAAATTACCATTTTTTAATAGATATCCTCAAATTAATATCAAAAACACACGAAACCATGTAACTTATGGTGCACTAAACGTTAACCTTCTATAGTGCAGCAGGTCTTGAAAATAAATCAGCCACTAAACATGAAATATGCGCAGATCTAGCTACATTATTAAAGGTCCGACAGCTTATAAATATCTTGGAGTAATTGAGAAAAGCAAATTGGAGCGTAAGCTAGAAGGTATTGATACAATTGCAGGAAAAGTACTAAATTGAATAAGAAATTTATGTAAGACTAAACTGAATGCTGGAAACTTATAAAAACATTAATGAATATACAAAATGGCTCATAAATATATAAGTAGGCGTATTTAAATTAAGACCTGAAGAATAAATTAAACTTGATGATACGATAAGAGATATTTAAAATGAATTTTCGATTAACATCCAGTCTATTAATAAACAAAGATTATATAAAGAGAAATAAACTAGGACGTGGGCTATATAATATAGAATCTTAAGCCATGAAGATGATCTACCATATAAAAATTCTGCTTATAAACAGTAAAAATAGTTCACCGAGGAAGGCTTAAATATTAAAAGTAGAAAAAGATGACACGACATATCATTCATTGATTATAGAATATCTTAAAAATAAATATCATGTCAAATCTCCGATTACGAGACACTGGAAAGCAGCATGAAAGTCTATTGTGTTAAATAAAAGAAAAACCATTACACCAAAAACTCTTTTTAAGCTAAGAATAATATTATGGTTGATATTTTTAGATCTTCATGATTAATAAAAGAAGGTAACATTAAACAAACTGAAGAAGGGAAATTCTATTTTATTCAATTAGAAATGTGTTTTTCGGTGAGAGGAACAAAACCAACATTGTAACGTAGCTATCATTACAATCGATCGCCTTTCTAAGAGATGCAAGAAAATTTTAGGGCCTGATCACACCCGAAGGCACAATGAAATCGTAAGATGTCCTTATTTCCTCCTATCAAGACGATAAACATTCAAGAAAACCGAAAAGATCAGAACTCATACTGTACAAAAGATCAGCGAAAATATAAAAATAGAAATAAAAGTATATACCAGAAAAAAAACAGATATATATCAAACAAAATGGACCAGATGTTTTTATACGAATAAAGAAGGTATTATTACGTTTATACAAATACATATAACTATCCTTGACACCTTAACTAAAGTTGAGACGAATAAATATTGGAAGTGTAACATCTTGACGATTGTACTTGATTTATTATATAACTTTTAAACAGAAATAGTACCATATGTGATGACTTGGTTAGGGTTGTCACAGAATATCATAAAAAATCTGCTAAGGCGTTAAAAATCCCCGACGAAGTAGAAGCAAACATTCATGCTCTCACACTTCGCAAGACACTTGAACTCATCTCATACATGAGAAGAAAAGCAGTTGATGAACATTGATCAAAAAAAGGTGTCAAAAGTTGTATCGGGGAGCTGTGCAATGTTCTTAATGGGCTGAATACGTCACAATAGGCATAATTTATAAAAAAATTACTCCATAAATAAAAAAATTATGTGAATACATCCGCAAAAAATATAGATAAATATAAAATTATATGTATTACGTTTATAAATGTTGTGTGTGAAGAAAACAACTTATGTATATATTGGTTCTAAAAATCAAGATTCGGAGAAATAAATTAAGTAATAGAATAGAACAAAAAATTTATATTTTGAATATAGTGTAGCGACTTAAACAAAAAGAAGTTATTATTTTTTATGCTTTTGTGCACAATATTTGAATTATTTATAGCTTTAATGTGAATTTTGAAATAAAAATTTCTTCATATTATAAAATGAAGATAAAACATAAAATTTATTGGAACAAAGGCGCGTAATTTAGCAAATTCATGTGCAGTTTGTATCAAATATGATTATTTAACATATTATTAATATTTTGAGAGATGAAATGGGGAAAGAAAGATTCACTAAAGATTTTATCAAGCAAAAGTAAGTATGTTATTTTTTATAAAGTTCGTTCGATAAAACCATCATAAATATTTTAAAGCAAGCAAAATACAAATATATGAGGCAAAAAGCTACTTTCAATTATAATTATCGAAAAATAACAATGAATTATTTTTTTTGCAATGCATGCACATAAACACATGAAAATTCCTAATAAAGTTTAAAGAATATATCTTTAAATATAGAATAACAGAAAAGATACGTATTTTTTCTGTGCAAAATAAATTTTTGTAAATTTCTATATCTCCTTTATAATTTCAATTCTGCATTTGAAATATGACAAATTTTCAAACTTTTGATTGCAAAGAAATGAAAAGGACGCATTATGTATTTTAAAAGGTATAAAATATAGATAAGTAATATGCATTCAGTTTAGTACCAAATAACAATATTACATGTTTTATGATTCTTTAAAAATTTCCAAACTCCTTATTTACTGATTATAATATAAATCATAAAACATGCTGAATTTTTTAAAAAGATATCATCGATGAATTCTTTGTTTTTTTGGATATATTTCAAAGCGAAAATTACATATTACTATGTAATTTTTTATAGTTTTAATCCATAATTTTAATCTTGTAAATATAAATTATATTTAAAAAGGAGAAAAATAATAGAAATATATTGAAAAAAATTGCACGATGTAACGAAACACTATAGTATTATATGTGATATATCATCGAAATGAAAGAAATATACATTTTGGTTGCTGAATAATGTGATATAGATAATTCTTGTACGAATTATTAAACAAAACTAAACATCAAATGTTGCCACTTTTAATTTGTTTTATTCTCGATTTGAGATTTTTATTGGCTATAGGCACACTTTTACCGCATTAATATTATTTTTCCATTTTAATCTTATCATTACGAAAACATCTATAAATATCAATATTTAAAAACCCCATTCAATTGACAAATTCCCGTATAATAACCATGACTAGTTGGATTACACGTATATTTATAATATTTATAATTATAGTTTTAATAATTTTGGGAATATTAAAGATGTTTGGAAATAAAAAATCATCAGATCTAAATCAAGAAAATATGAATCTAAGTGATGAAAAACAATTGACGAACCTCTATGGTTATAATGATAAATCAGTGGAGCTTTTAAAAGGCTTATTATCCTATCTGAAATTTAATCCTGCTGAAATAGCCGAAGTTAAATTTAAAACGCCGACTCAAAAAAATTTAGAGATTATTAAAAAAGCATTTGGTTTTAAAAATATATGGGAGGATATTGAAAGTGAATTTAATAGTCCTCAAAATGATAATGGTGCAAATAAAGTACATGTGATTCATAATGAATTTAATGAAACCCATTCAAATGCTATAAATAGCAGTAATTTAAAAGAAGTCCATTCCATTTTGCAAGATTTAATTATAGATGCCGAAATTTTTAGAACAGCATGTACTGAGGCTACTAAGTTCTATCTAATTCCTAATTTAGATATAGGTTTAGTTGCAAATCGTGAAACATTGCCTGAAATCATACAAAATATGCCATCTCTTACAATATTAAAGAAAATTAAGACGATAAATATAGATGAATGTGAAGAATTAGACGTGAGTCAGAGAGATCAACTTAAAGTTCTGCTAAAAAAAAAGAAGGATTATTATACTGGTTGCGATTTGAATGACGATTTCGTTTTACTCGATTTTAGAAATACTGTGGTTGAATATGCGGAAATTGAGTCCCAAACTGACAATCTAAACGAAGATATTCGAAAAATGAATCGGGAAAAAAAAGAAATCATAAAGAAAACACTTTTGAGACTACGTTTTATGTGCTGTTATACAAAAATAACACGAATGATGTCGAATCTTGAAAAATGTGGCATAAATTTACCTGAGTTTATGGTCGATACTTACGATTCTAATTCCTTTATAATAAGATTTCCATTTTTATATGACAAATTAGATCGAGTATTTAAAGATAAAAAAAGATTGAAAAAATGCAGAAATGGTGGAAATTTGCCTTTTGCTTATGAAACTAAATACTGGCGAATTCCATCAGAGGAAGATAAAATATTTTACGAAATCGCCTTTAAACATTTCGAGAATAATAAAAGGCTGTTTTATGATCTACTTGGATCTGAATTTGCCAAGCTTTTTATTTGCTATAAAAAGAAAAACTGGCACTTTTTATCTTACACAGATTTGCTTGATTTTGAAAATGAAAATTAAAATATTTATGGTTCAAAAAACCCTTGCATATATTGTTACTCTTTTAAATAATATTACTATTGCTAAAAGTGAATTTAGTAATTTTTTTTTGTTAAACATGCATTATTAATGTTTTATTTCTGCTTTTTTGATTATTATTCTCGATAAACTGTTAATAACGTATTAATACGAAAATTTTATAATCATTATTTTTAGTATAAAATTAAAAGATTGAAGCGTTAAGAAAATTATAAAAATATTTTTAACAAAAAAAATAATGATATAATTTGCATAGAAACTATAATGAAAATCTGTCTTGAGATATCCAGTAAAAATGAAAACAATAAAACGTTTAAATTCTTAAAAAATGCATAATTTACAGTAAAAACTTCAATTTATCTTTATTATACAAAAATACGCGTCAAATATGCTTTTAGGTATTAATATCGTTTTTTACTATTAGCGTAAGTTATATGTTGTATGATAGAAGATCCTAGCCCCATGAAATAAAAATTACAAGAGAATAAAAAAAGCATACTTTTAAATCCTTTGGTACATAGAACAAGAATTTTAAGTAAACGATGTTTATATATAATTTTATTTTCTTCGTTTCATCAATATTATATTGGTATTATATTGTATTAAGCACAATTTATTATAAAAAGTTAATAAACGTGTAAAAATGTTAAAATACAGTTTTCAGCGATCAGAGCTCTAAAATATATTCAAATATTTCTATCTATATATTTTAGAACCGAAGCAAATGAAGTTTACACCTATCTATAAATAGAACCGGTTAAAAAATAATTTCCGCTGAAGCTTGCACTTTTATGTGTTGATGTCTCTAAATACGTGTGTTACCAAAATTTTTTGGTAATAAACATACGTTTATTATTGAATAGTATTAAATTTGTGTTTGGCCTTTATTGTGTTCATTTTTTTTCTTGAAAATAAATTGCGATGCAAAAATATAAGCATCATAATATTAAATCTTGAATATATGTGCAAACTATATGTATTATATGAAAATTTTACTCTTCTATCTGCCACATTTTTTTAATAATATAAAAATTTATGCATTTGCAAATCCAAAAATAGACTTTTCAACTATAAAACATAATTCCTTATGCATAAATATAAGATTTATAAATCATAAATCTCTAAAATAGAAAACAAAAATATATTAAAATTTTTTGTTCGATCATTGCAGTTAAATTTTTTAGCAAAAGCAAACCTCAAGAGTAATATGCATTTTATTCGTATCTATAAACAGTTATGTATCTATAAAATATATTTAGAATAAGAAAATTTTATAAAGTTAGATGTATCCTCCAATAAAAAAATATAAGACATGATTTTCTACACATAAATGAGTACAGAAATATCTGGTATTTTTATTTTTGACTTCTATAGTTCATATATGATTTATAAAACACAACTGCGTGTTCAGATTTTATTTATTTGCACAAACAATACAATCCATCATATTATGATCGTAAACTAAGAAAATATTGAATGTGAACTGAAAAATTTGATGAAAATAACAGTAATCTTGTAGATAGAAATTTTTTTCTTATCTAAAGAAAAAAGAAATATAGGTTATGAATTTTCTTTTTGACACACAAATGCTGAATTTTATATTATTAGAACGAATTTAGCTCGTAAATCTTAAAAAAAAGGAGCTTAAGTTTATGTAATTTTTATCTGGTAATTTGTTATTATGATATCGTTCATTGCTTTTATAATATACAATATATTTTCGCTAATTAAAAATAGCGTAAATTTTTTTCTTAATTATTTGGGACTGTTTTCATGCTGCATGATGTAAAATTAGAAAATCTAAAAAAAATTTGCCTTTTTGTTATTACAATTAGTTCAAGTACGTGTCTAAGGTTTTTTGTTTATTCACACATAAATAAACGGCTCGCAAGTAAAATATATTTTTTTACGATTTCTAATTGAAATTTGTCCTTCGTACCTATGATATTTGCTATGCTACATTTAAAATAATTTCAAGAATATCTTTTCTATTTGTAATAATGTAACTTATATTCTTTATTTAATATTGCATTCTATAAATGTGAAACTAGAATAAAATCAAGCTACAAAAGGATTATTTTTTGACTATTTACAGTATTCTAGCGTTTTTCTGAATCTTTTTTTGTTTTTTCTGCTGTTTCAGATTGAAGGAATTTTTTTTGGACGCTTGATAATCTAATAGCACCAAACCACAAAAATAAATCCATGCTCTAGTCACTTTTTATGCAGAAAAAATTACATAATTCGTATAAATTCCAGTTAAAATATATATACTAAAAATAATAGTATTCTAAGTAAATGTTCTTATTTTGCAATTATTTGCCTTTTAAGGTCGAATTTTTTTCTATTATACTTTTTATGCTAAGATGAATTTACTTTTTGCTAAAATTTCATCCTACCATAAAAATCTTATTATTGTGTATTAGCAAGATATTTATTTCAATTCAAGAATGCACACAGAAATTTTTTTACTCAAATATATGGTTTCAAAATTTAACGAATAATTATATGTTATACAGTGGGTATCTTAAGTAAAATAGACACAAAAAAAAATATGATAATATCTAAACTTTTATATTGTACCGAAATCATGAATCAGATAAAACTTTATTTCAATTATGAATCAAAAAATATTCAAACAATAATTATAGCGTTTATATGCAAATATTAATAGAAAATTAAAGATTTATCACACTTGTCTTCTTTTTATAATTTTTTAACAATTTTTGTGCAAGATAACTAGTCTAATTTTAATATTTGATTTAATAATCAAAAAATTATAAAAAGAACGTAAATAAGAGCAAAAAAATAATTTAGAAATGAAATTAAACAATTTTTCATGAAATCTATAAATTTTCAGGCTTTTTTTTAAGATACATCATCTAAAGATAAAAATAGTATTACAATGCCATAAAATCCAGTTATCTATATATTGAAATCTGTAATTTTATTGCACCCTATATTTGATTACTAATTATTCTTTCTGGCTTTCAGAATTTAATTTAAAAAAAGCAATACTAAGATATTATTTTAATTCATTTAAAAAGTATTTCTTGAAAGCCTTCTTTTATTATTTTATTTTTGAAATGTTAAACACTGAAGTTTTTTTTAACTACAAATCGTTAAGTAGAAATATCCATTTTTTTGCAAATATTTCTATATTATAATGAATCTTTATTATACATATTTTAAAAAAAGTTACTTTATAAAAATTACAATTAAAATAAAAGATTAAAACTAGAATAATACCATATGAAATTACTTGGGATGGAGTGTTTGCAAAATTTCATAAAAAATATGTCAAGGAGTTACAAATCACGGACGAAGTAGAAGCATACATGCAAGCTCTCACACTCTGCAAGACACTTGAACTCATCTCATTTGCGAGAATAAGAGCAGTCGATAAAGATAGATCGGGGGAAGGTGTCAAAATATGCATCAAGGAGATGTGCAATATTCAAAATATGCTGACCACGTCTAAATAGATAAAATTGATAGAAAGAAACTTAACCCATAATTAAAAGTAGATCAAAATAAAAAAGATAATACATATTTTTAGAATAACGTAATTTATTTTTAAAAGCATATATGATTCGTTGTAATCTTGTCTAAATATAATGAAAGCTCCAATTTTATTTATTAAAAATGTATAATAATATATGTGCGTTTTTTGATTTCTAAAATCACTTAATTTTTTTATTCATTAATGTCACTTTGAGAATAAATCTAGATGATTTTTTTTTCGTTTAATATATAATCAAACTATTTAAATCGAGTAAAGATCTTAAGAGTAATAGATCTTATAAAGTTTAAAACAATAATGAGGATGTAATATAAAATATCGTTATCGTGTGTAAAGACTTTCTGTTCCCCTGGGAAATAAGTCACTTCTTTCTTGACTAGAAAATGTTTAATTACAATACCAAAATAAGCCCATAAAGAATGCATAAATACTCAATTCTTTTGGAATTATAATATTTCTAGCTTTCAAAAATTAAGCCCTAAAATAGTAATATGAATGATGAGTGACGGTACAATCACTTTTTAATCTAAGTAAAGAATGATCTAATTCAATTTAATAGCTTTCTACATTATGGCAATAAAAAAAGCAGTATAAGTGATGAAATTACGTAAAAAATAACAAAATTTGCCATATGAAATTTTTTTTGTCATTTTAAGTCAAAATTAAACCTTTCGCTGTGTAGATTGTATTTTTTTGCAAAATAAGCGATATATAAGCAAAATTTGTAAGTACCTTTTTAATAATAATGTAACTTTTTTTACAGTATAAAAAAATATCAGCCCGGTATAAAAAATTGAGTACAAAGTTTTCTTAATATTCAAACTCTATCTTTGTGAATTTTTAAAAAGGTATTGGTATTATTGATGATTCTTTTTCTATTCTAATCTATAAAAGAAGACTATTAGAATATTAATATGTAACTCTGTAACTTAAAAATATAAATCCTTATATATATCAAGTTTTATTTGCTTAAGACCATCTAGAATCAAATAGGAACATTTTATAAGTTTGGACGATTTTTATAATAAATGCGCTAATTGGAAAAAAAATATCAATGGATTTTATCGTGCAATTTTCAAGATGCAATAAAGTTGATACATTTGTGCTTTTTTCTATTTTTTTATAATAATGTCGTGTGAGCATATTTTACTTAAAAAATAATTGGTATTTAGAACTCGGCATAATATTAATACACATTCTATGAATTTTCAAAAAAAAAACATTATGGAAAATTTTGACACATTAAGTATCCCCATATGATACCTTGTATATTTAAAATGACTTAAGATAAAATTATATTTTTATTCAAAAAGTCAAGCTTTTATAGAAATATTTGACTGTAGATTGACATTATAAGTTCAAAAAAGAAATCAAACCTTTTTGAGCTTTTTCTGTCTTTAAATACGTTGTAGAACGGACATATATGATTTCTTATATATTTTTTTGTTTTGTTTCTTCAGTTTTCAATAGTAGTTCGTCTCCAGACAATGCTAAGAGTAAAATGAGGACTATACAGTCTTGTGATGACAAAAAAGATGAAGTTTTTTGTTTAAATACTGAAAATACAAATTATGTTACAAATTTAACAAGTAAAGATGAAGAATCGGACAAGCTGTTAGACTTAGTAAATATTTCAAAAAAAGGCCATGATGATAAACAGGAAAGCAAATTTTTACATGAAGATGAATCAGTTATTATGATATGTTGTGAAAAAAATAGTTTAGGCAAGAATTGTGATTGTGCTACAGAATCTGTGCAGTTAAAATATACTGAAAAAGAAAAGAAATGTGTCAAAATTCTTGATAGTGCACAACGAGGCTGGAAAATTCCTTCGAGAAGCGATGAAGATGAGTTTGATTACGTCTCGACAAAAAAATTGCTAAAACGCCATATTAGAAATATGAGAAAGATTCCTTTTGACCTTATAGAAAATGATGAAAGCTCAAATATGATGAAGGGGAGATGCAGTGAGCTAGAAAGGGATGATAATTATGACAACTTAGATATTGAAATTGAGAAAAAGAAACTTGAAACCCATGATAATATAGTAAAAAATGACAAAATTGAAAATTCAAAATATGATAAAATGAACTCTAAAAAAACAACATCTGATGGTGACAGCTCACTTCAAATTTTAAAAAACTTCGGAAGTAATTTCTTGTTTTTTTGTTGTTTTTATGTTATTTATGTCGTTGTATTTATTTGGATGGTTTTTGCTGCGATTTTTAAGCATATCTATATCCCTTTTTTTTAGGTACACTTTAAGGCTGTTTTCAACCAAGCCATATTCTAATGCATAAATTTTATATTAAATTGAAACCTTTATCTTATCTTTTTTTTTGTAATAAACCTTTATATTTATTATTGAAGTTCAAAAAAACTTATTTTTTTAATATTATCTAATAGATATTTTTTGAAATTAATATTTTATTTTAGTTTATTTTTTTCTGACTTGAATATTAGAACTTTTTAACACCCAAATAAAAAAAAACAGATAAAAATATTATAAAAAGATATTTAAAAAAAAATTGATATACAATATTATTTTAGATATTTATAAATAAAGTGTATTTTTATAATAATAAATGTTAAAAAATTTTATGAAAATATGATAAATACAGAGAAATCATCGAGTATTATACATGGGTGATAAAATGTTTTATAAATTTGTTCATATATACAACGAATCTCTATGAAATGATTAAACTTATATTAAAATCGTTATTAAAATATATTACTATTTTTAATATATTTTGCATTTACGAACAGATATTTTATTAAATTCACTAATAACTAATTTTGCTTGAATAGAAATTAATAATTTCATTTCTATATTCTGATACACACGCGATTTTTTAAAATTCTACACAATTTTTCTTCTGAATGGAGTTTATATATAGTAACACGTATTTTGGATATTACCATGGTATATTCTATCAGTTAAACCATTTTGAATAATTGATTATTAGAGATAATTATATGATTTCATTAAAAACCACTTGCGTTGTAGTACAAAATTAAGATTTGACCACATCAAACATTTATATGAAAATTAAAAAATTTTGTACATGAGTCAATCTCGAATAAATTATGATCTTGAATTTTATAAAACATTTATATGATATATGTGTACTATATAAAAAACAATGTAAATCATCATTGCAAAAACGTAGGTGTTATGCGTTATCTTAAATCAAAAATAGTAACAGTGTATAATAAAAAAAATTTCGCCTTTTTTATATTTAAAAGATTTATTTATAAGGTTATTATAAAAATACTTAAATATAAAAGGCACAAATAAAATACATCTAATGCTTGCATCAAATTCAAAGTAAATTTTCTCTATTGCGTGTTTTTCTTATCAACTTCGATAACACTTAATAATATAGATAACTTTATATTTAAAGAATAAATACACTCTTTTTGATTAAAATCATATGTAAATATATTTCAATTATATTTTATGCCACAAAAATATTTGTATTTTCCCTTGTTTATATATATTTTGTTTTTTTATACCGAAAAATATTTATTACATCTTTTGCACTATGAATGAACTATTTTAATAGAAAATCAGTATTGCATATGACATCTAATTGCAAAAGAATACAAAATTTGCGCAAATAATACTTTATAACAAATATATTCAAAAAATATATATTTCAGGGACACTCCATATTCGAAACAATCACTTTCTACCATAAATGGCTTTGATTATGTAAAAACACGTTATTTTATTTTTTTTTATGTTAAGATACTGTCACTGATATATTTTTATAACGTAAGCTTCTTACATTGAGATATGAAATAGATGTTTTTTTCCGCAAAATTTGCGACTAAAGGAAAAATTTCAGGTTTTAATATATATTACTTAAATAATTTGTGTATATTCCATCACGGAGCAACATCTATATAGAAGTATTTTTTGTTAAAAACTTATTTTCTTATGTTATATGGTAATAATCGGTAATTTTTCATATTATATATATGAATAAATGAAAAATACAGGAAAAAATGACTTCAATATATTACTAGATTGTGTAAAATATCTAATGTTATTTTTGTATCGTATAGAAACATAAAATTCTATCGCTATATTTTCAGCCTCCTTTAGAACATCAAAACTGCTAAATCATACATTGAATGCACATGTTTTAAGTCTTTTTCACATCATATATAATAATTAATGATTATCTGTACCATAAAAACACATCTGATCTTGCAATATGTTTTTTAAACATAAAAAATTCTCATCAGTTAAATAGATTTCTTATATTGCATATTTGATCCATATAATTACAACTCTTCTTTTAATTTAGAAACATCCAGCTAAATCTGTTATCAAAATTTATAAGTAACACTATTTGATGGAGGTTTAATGATAAATCTATGGTAGAAATCTGCTTCAAAAATATTTTTTTTACGGTGAAATGTTATTATTTCGTTTTTTATAGCTTTTCAAACAAATATTTTATTTTATTTCTGATATCTACATAAGTAGATAATACAGCATATACAAAGTAAAATTATAATATAAAATAATCATATTTTCTATTATAGAAAATTATAAAAATCTCTAAACTCGATTACAATTTCTGAAGATAAGATATTACATGTCTTGTAAAGGAAAAAATATATCTAGTGGAACTGATATATTTAGATTATATTCTTCTGGATTTTAGTTTTATTTTAGGTGTGGCTATGTCTAGTGATATTTATTTCAAAACTAGATATTTAAAACAGTTTAATTTGGTTTAAAATAGACTTTTTAGTGGTTATTTTTTTAAATATTATTTTTAAATGATATATGAAACTCGAATTTGAATAAAATAATTGCATTTAACAATAAAATACGAATACAACAATCTTTAAAATATTTCAATAATAAATCAAGAAATTCGCAAGAATAATATTAATGAAATAGGATTTAAATCACAATTTCTAGAAAAATTTATCAATTATAAAATTATAAAATTATTTGATTATAATAAGTTACAAAGATGCCCTAGCCAATATTTTTATATATGTTATAAAAAGTCAAAATATTACTATGAAAAGATAATTTATAAAATAGATAACTAGTTTAAATGGTTTTGAAAAATGTTAAGGGAAATAAACTGCAGTAAAATATTCAAAGAATCCACATATTAATATTAATTACTGAAATTATAAGGATATACTTAATTTATTTTTTAGGCTTAGTTTTTAACAACTTTTAGATGAATCATATAATGTAGATAGCTAAGATATGTCTTCCCTATTTTAGTTAACAAAACCAAGAAATTTTTATGTAATTTTTAAATTTATAAATATTAGAATAAAAAAACAATGATTAGATTTTCTGGGTACAATGTTACAGTAAAACTAAAATTTTCTGGTCAAAAAATTTTAATATAATGTCGAAATTATACCCTTATATATAAAATTAGCGAGAATCACCAAAAAAATAGATTATTAATTTATATTTATCATTTAAATTGGAAAAAATATATAAAGTGGGTTTTAAGAGCACATTTTATAATGATGATTTAGACATTAGAGAGGGCATGCATAGGTGCACAAAAGCACACTTACATCTAAAAATAAACCTTTTTTTTGTATTTTTGTAATATGTCACTGATACATAGTATTAGAATTAAAAAAAGCATTATTGATGTAAGAAAACAAACTAGAGAACACGTAGTATAAAAGAAAGCAAATAGATTAGAAAAAAATGTGTTATTAAAAATACATGGGCTTCTTGTAATATTTAAGCAGATTAATTATACAACATAATTGAAATTATTATTGTAGTTTAATGTAAACCGAATAATATTTTTAATAAACTAAGTGTTCTAAAAATATTTGAAAGATAAGTAAAGCGGAATATAAATAAAATATGGGATTAAATATATGTGTTAAATTTATCGGAACTTAAAAACAATAAGAAAATAAAATTAAGGGTATTATTTTGAGATGTATGTGTATTTGTGTATATAAAGAACAATAGATGCCAAAAAAATTCAAAACTGATTTAAGTATTATAAAGACAATAGAATTTATAAAATATTATGTATTCATGAAAATTTGGGTATGTTAAGTATACAGAAAGATTTAAAAAGGCCATTATAAATTTACAAAGCGTAAAATTTGTACTAAAATTACTAAACTTGGTTTAATTTGTATAACCTAGACATTTTTGTTTTTAAAAACAAATTTGAAAGCCAAAAAACGGTAGAAAATAGAACATCGCCGCATAATATTTATATACGGGAATAAAAGACGTTTTTTATCTAAAAAATGGCCTGAATTTTTACCGTTACGTATGCTACAAAAAACATAATTTTATTTCGGAAATATATAATATGTTTGATGTTTTAAAATTAACATAAAGAGTTGTATTTTTATAGATTTTTAGCAAAAAAAATCATTATATTTCAATCTATTTTAAAATACCATAAATAGTATATCCTCATTCTATCATATAAACATAAATATTTATCACTTATGATACATAAATATCGTGTGCACTACAAGACTTATTTCTCGCTACAAAAAAAAACATGTTTATCCATTTACCATGCTTTATTTTTTATTCTTATTCAATTATATTTATAGTATCATCAACTGCAATATAGAGAAATGTAAAACTATTAAAAACATACATAAACCTACCTTATACTAATGCATACTACACATAAAATATATTTAGTTTCTATTATACTTATTCGATAATAAATTTTTAATGGTTCTTAGCAAGTTTTTGAGCCCTCACGCTTAGTTAGAGAATCTTGTAGTTTTTGCGCACGAAAAAAATTTGAATTTTTATTTTTATATGACAGGTCATCTTTAAAATTCTACAAAGCAAATATTCGTGTCAAATAACTATGTTTTTTTCAAAAAAAAACATCTTCTTGAATACGTATTTTAGAGCGAATTTAAAATCTCTTTATTTTTTTATTATGATATATTTACATAAATATTTGTTGTACAAAAAATCTTTAAAAAAAAGATGCTGCCAGCATGCAAAAAAATTTAAGTTATAGTTCAATAAACTATCCATAAAAAATCATAATTCATACAAATATTAGATTAGACGGCCGTTTCTAATATTAATGTGAAATATTCAAAATTTTTATTTGTGTTCATCATAAAAACTTTTGAGTTAATCTAATAACACCAAAAAATTAATATTAACTGGATTTTTATTTTGTATCGATCGAATATTTTACCTCTGAATAGATATACTAATAAATTATGTAGGTTTTAAATTCAAAGTTTAAGATCAATCATTGCTACAATATTTATTTACTGTTTATAACAACATCGTTTTAGAGAGATTTACTATTCGTGTTAGAGTTTTAAAGGTATCAAATTATCTTTTTTACATTGCGAGTTATAATTTTACTTTATTTATATTTATTCTGGCTTAGTCTATGCAGAATCATATTTTATGTATTTTATATTGTATTTATCATAATTCCTTGATTTTCACAATTTTTTTTATAAATGTTGAAGCATGCCATGAATTTTATATTTTATAAACGTATATGAGTGTGCAAAAAAAACTCTTATACTCATACATTGAGAAATTAAGAAGTAATGCGACAGCATAGATATCTTAAATAAATTTTCTTATTTAAAAAAAGCGTATTTATTATGTTTAAAACGGAAGATTCTTTATAATATAAAAACCAATAATTATTAGCTCTTCGCTCTATAGTGAAATCTAAAGTTTTGCTTGATTGATAAGAGCAAAAATAAGATATAAAAAAACCACACTTTTACTGTGTAAAATTTTCTGAAAGTTTTAGCTTTAAATGTATAAATAATTTGAACTTGATATTTTGAATGAATATAAAAATACGTTGGCTATGTTTTTATATTAATATACTAAAGATAATGATGATTATAATTTTCTAAAACATTTATTGGTTTATAAATACAAAAAAATGTGTTTGAAACTTCTTTTAATTGATTACAGCCCATAAATGTTTGCTATGTCAATTATTATTATGTGTAAATTTATCTTTATATATAGGTTACACTTTATTGAAATCTAAAGAGCTTAAATCTTCACTAGGTCTTATTTGGCTGATTTACAGCTTATAATTATTTCAAATGTCTTTTGTGAATTAATGTGATGTTGTATAAGATATTATGCTTGTAATAGCTTAAATTTGCAAAAAGAAATTTTACATTTATACTTTGTCTATAATCTTACAATATGTTGCTTAGGGTATCTTAAACAAAGTTTGTATATGATCAAAACTTAATTTTCAGATTTCTATTGTTAATATTTAATAAACTATATAAAGCTAGGTATAATTCAATCAAACGCAAAATTATTTAGATAATTTTATAAATACAAAAATATTTTTTTTTTCCATAAAAATTATAAAGAAAGGACTTAAGAAGACTTTTGAACCATTTACGTAAATCACGTAAATATGGTGTCTGTAGATCCATAATTTTTCATTCTACATGAATTTAAAAATTCTAATTATAACAAAAAAAACTAAGTGATTGTTTAAGTGGCGAATTCATTCTAAAGAAATATAATTTAAAACATACATCAGCAAATTTGCATTTTTGTGCAAAAAAAATACAAATAAATTCATAATCATTTATAATATTAGGTTATAAGAAATGAAGTAAAATAATAAAGAGCTATAAAAGCTTTTGAGGATATTTTATTACGTATATTTATCTATTGTGGCTCTACTATATATAAAAAATATTTTTATGAGTACAATAGAAAAACATAGAAGTACTCGCACATATTTGCTTTTCTACACCTAAAATAATATTTTAACATAACTTTGCTGAAGTTTACTTATTTTATCACAAAAAATACTTTCAAAAACCAAAAAAAAATTAAATATCAATCTAGGTCTTTATATTTTTTTTGTTTTTAAACATATTTTTTTTGCAACAATCAATTTATTTTAAACTTACATTATACACTTATGATACCTGTTTTCTATTCAAAAAAATGTTTTTATTTCTCGTGTTCGATGTTTTAAGACCTTGTTTTCTAGTTTTTTTAGAAAAAAAAACTTACTGCATGACTTTTTAATATTTTATTTTAGTACTTTCATGTGTTTTTTTTATTTTTTATGTAAAACAAACGCACAATGAATATCTAAAAATTATTAGAACTTTATATTTAATTTTTTTTTAAATCGATAAATATTATCTCTAGATGCTATTTTAAAAAAGATTTATAAGATTTTTTTTAACATATAATCTTTAAGACCTTAAACACTTTGGCGGTTTTTATAGGTCCTAAATTCATGATTTGTTTCTACTAAATATTGTTTTAAAATTTTTAATTATGATAATATTGTCCTTTTCAATCATTCATTATGCTTCTTATGAAGTAAAATAGACGATATTGACAAATAAATTTGTTATTTCACGACTCAATGGTATATTACAAACACATATAGCTAATATGTAAAATTATACGTTATTTTATATTATATTTTTTTCTTTTATCTCTATAGTTTTTATAACCTATTTGTTTAAGAAGTATCACATGTTGATCGTTTTATAAAAAAATTTAAACTTTGCAGAAATTTTTAGGTACCATTTTTTTATGATTGCTTTAAAAACACTTCACTAATTTTATTTTAAAAGAAAGGATGTATATGTGTTAGATAATATAAACATATGTATAAATATGACATCTAATGTTTTGCTAACTCTCAAATGAAAAATACATTTCTGCATAGCAAATTGAACAAATGGAATTTATAAATCAAATTTACTATTCGATTGAGTTCGGTCTCGTATGTAAAGAACTTATTGTATTATAATTTTGTTTTTTTTATTCTATAACACCGTTTGTAGCCCTGATACAAGATTTATAAGATTATTGAATCATGCCTTTCTAGAAAGTATATATCAGATCATATATATTAGTGGTGGAGATAGCATAGTTTAGAATAAGCCATAGACTTGTAATCACACAATTTATCTATTTAAGGCCTAATTTTTCCTGTGAATTATGTTTTAGCGCAAAAACTAAATTTTAGTAATATTACAGATTATATATTTACTCTTTTCAAGCACAAAATCCTTACAGTCTTCCTTAATATATCTTATACGTCTTAATCAGTCTTATGGTTTATATTATTGTTTTTGCAACTTTTTTTTCTTTCCAGGCATCCAGATCCTAGCTACGACTTGTGTTTTATCAACACCATTTCATGGTATAACAGACCCGGTATTTTAAATAATGGTTTTTTCTCATCTTACTTGTTTTTATTGTATAATAAATTGCTGCATGTTATAATGTGGTCTATATTTTATTTAGATAAGAGTTTAAAAACTGAAAAATATTATAATTTCCAACTGTTTACTTTATTGTAGTAAAAATTATTTATAAGAATTTATGTGCGAAAAATGTGGTTTCTTTGCAAAAATATCATATTCGTCTATATTTAATAGATAAATTAAAAAAAAATTGAATTGAGCGTTCTATTTATTTTCACTGAATAATCACATCTGTAGAAAGAATTTTTTTTTATATAGTAATGTGAGTCAACTCTCTCTTTTAAAAACAATTTATAATTACCATTATAACTAATTGAAACCTTCATTTTGAAGATAATAGAACAATATATTTCAATTAATTTGATTTTTTTAATAAATTGCTTCTGTGTCAATATAAGTATGTAGGTGATAAATTATTATTCTAGAAATAAACAACCCCCGTAGATTTTTTTACATCTTTCAAAACGAATCGGATATAATAAGATCAAAATTTTTTAATATTACAAAAAAAATTCTAATCGAATTTATTTTATTTATTTATGTTTTTACTTCTATTACTTTTTAGGAAGTTCGCTTTATATACATAGGAACTATTGCTTAACTGCTGCGTCTCTCTGTGGGACTCCTCCAGCACTTCTTGTCACCCGTAATCACCGTGGATTAGGCCCTTTCTCATAGGCGGCAGTCATTATGTGGAGGGAATGAGATTCTGTCTACTGTTCATCGCTACAAGCTACAACCACACTTACCTATATTCTTGCTGAACGGTGTGGGATCTTTTTCATTCTGGAGGCACAGTTCAACGGCTTACACAGCAACCTCCTATTTCCCATGGCTTGTCAATGCTTTATGCTTTATCTTTTATTGTTCACTGGCCGCCATCTTGCGTATTTTTCTTTAGAGTAAATTCGTTTCGGAAATTAGTGGGGTGGGTGGAAACGGAACCCGCGACCCTGACCTAGGGGGCCGACTTGTAAACCACTCAACCATATCACCTATAACATTACAATATTAATAAATTTTTTTGATGTGCTTGGTATTCAAAACACATTTTACAAGCTAGAAATAAGTTAAAAAATATTTTTTTATTTTTTTATAGGGTAAATCCTACCCTATCACAGAAGTCTATTCCTCCATCGCGATCGATAGCACGATATGAGAAGAATTTTGATATTTCTGGCCCGAGAGCTTCATAAAACAATTGTTTGTTCTTGATGAAATGCTTGATAGCAATACGCTGAATCTCCTTTTCCTTATCTTTCGCTTCTGCTGTAACTGTTTCATTTATAAAAGGACGTGCTTTTCCTAGCGAGCATAAATTATTTGTAATTTCTTTGTCATAAAATATTTTTAGAGTTCGATCATAAAAAATAGGTTCACGAATAATAATAATATCATATTTTCCACGAATTGACATGAAAGCAGGCGAGGCAATATCGTATATTTTAAGTTCGTGAGTAAAATTTCTGTATCTAGCCAATAAGCTAATCATGTGAAGATTTTTTATAGTTGATCTTATTAATTTAGCACTTTCGAGATCTTCTGGTTTCATTTGTCTAACATAATCATTTAGATCGTCCATTTCAGAATCGATTACGCTATAGTCCACAACAGTGTTTCGAAAATCAAATATAACAAAGTCCTCTTTTAGTTCTTCACTTGTATAGAAATCTTTCTTTTCTTTTACTAAATCTTTGAGCTGTGCTTTTTTATCGTCACTGAGCTCTACACAATCATTCAAATTTACTTGTTTTATATTTTTTAACATTTTAAGCGTTGGTAAACATTCGATCATTCTTTTCAACGTATCTAAATTGGCAACCAGGCCATAAATTTTCTTGGGTTCCATGTATAGCTTAGATGCTGCATTTGAAGCTTTCTGAAGGACTTTTTTGTCCTCAATGAGATTATTAATAAGTGTGCTAATTTCAGAACTCGATCTCGCTCTTCTGATGTTTTATTAGACTCTTCCGCTTCAATTATCTTTTGTTCAGTTTTATCATCTTTATTTATTTCCTTTTCAATGTCAGACCATATATTATCGAATTGTATAGCATTCGCAATTTTTTGTGCACCATCAATCCCGGGTTGTTTGAAACTTATTACATCGATTTTTTCTTGTGTTTTGATAATTTTAGAAAGTAGTAGCTTTAATTTTTGCTCTGAAACATTGTCGTAGCCGTAATTATTTTCCTTTACGTTTTTGATTTTAATTTTTAAATCCTTTTCTTTTTCTTGCACATCTTTATTTCGCATTATTTTGCATATTTCGATCCCGGCCCAACAAATTAGTCCTCATCCTATTAAAATCAAGCCGGTGGTAGTAATTTTGAGAATAGTTTTCATTTTAATGGGGTCTCCTCCAATTTTATTTTATAAATATTGATAGGAAATTTTAGGAAAAATCTAAATTGAGATATGAAAATGTATAAAAATTTATTTCTAGAAGCTCAAATACTCATAATTAAAGACGAAATATAAAAATTATTTAAAAACAGATGCAAGTCGATGTTTTGCAATATTTTATTGGGGTGATTTTGAGATATTGGATTCTAACTGTTCCTACATGGCAAAATTTAAGAACTATTTTGTCCGAAAATTGCCAAATTAAAGGTTAAAAAATTAATATACACTAATTTTTCAAAAAAAATCGCACTAAGTAAAATAAAATGCATAGGATAGCTTTGACGCTTTCCATATCTGTGTGTATTTTATTTTGGTAATCGATATTTATCTCATTGTAATTGAATTAATACGTTGAACTAATCTGATTTCAAAAAAAATTTGATTCTTAAATTTCATAAATTTTGCTGCTTTATGCATCAATTGGTTTTTGTAAATTTTTGGTACTACTAGATTTTGTAAAAAAAAGTAAATACATTTGCTAAGTCATAATAAAATCGATTTTGGGTGTTTTTTTAAGAAAAAACAATGAACCATACGGCTTTTATTTTTTATTAAGTTTTGCTTTGTTTTTAAGCACAAATTGTACAAAATACATCTTTTATTTATTTTTAAATAACGCGATTACGGTTTATAAAGCATACTAAGATAAAGTTTATTGTATTAATTATGGGTTAAGTTTCTTTTTATCAATTTTATCCATTTAGACCTAGTCAGCTCATTGGGAATATTGCACAATCATGATGCATCTTTTGAGACCTTCTTCTGATATATCTTCATCAACTACTCTTCTTCTCTCAAATGAGACTAGTTAACTTTTTCACGATAAATTTTATAATTAATGTTTTAAAAAAATGTTTTTCTATTAAATTTACATATAAATCATAAATAATTGTGTTTTCTAATTTACGGGATTTATATTGAAAATCATTAACTGATATAAATGATGTCAGTATACGAAAAGGATGGCATAAATTAAGGTTATTGCGTTTATAATAATCAAAAAAATTTGTTAAATATATTTTTACTGTTTACAGAACTTATCATGATGATACAAAAAAAAGGTATATTTTACAATTATAAAGACAGATCTAGCATATTTAATTCATTGATAAAATATTCTTACAGTAAATTTAAAATATCTATAGCCCGATTACACATTTAACCAAATATTTTTATTTATATTTTAGCATGGTAAATATAAGATATCCACTGGATAGCGTTTATTTTGTGAACTTTTATTCATAATAAGATTAAAAAAAACTTCTATTCAATTTTTTTACGAAAATAGAACTGTTGTTTTTTATTGGTCAAAAAATCTTATCTTAAGCAATATAACAGATAATATGGAATTTTTATTATTGGTTAATTTTCTCCTTTTTATAAATCCATCCTACTTTGCTGCAGTCAGCTTATTGAAAATATCGAAACTTTTTTTTGTATCTTTTAACACCTAACCTTGATCTATCTTCGTAAACTGCTCATCTTCTGACAAATATTTCAATTAAAGTGTCTTGCGAAGTGAGAGGGCTTGCATGGATTGTTCTCCTTCATCTGGAATTTTCAACTCATTAGTATATTCTTATCAGGATTTTTTAATCACACCATCCCAAGTCATACATTCGTAATATTTTTGTTTTCAATTGATGGATTAAATCAAGTTTATTCTTCAAGATGCCATACTTTCTATATTTCTTATTCCCAACAACTATCTATTTTTTGAGGCTAGTTAGAGCTTTTCAATCAAAGTGATAATAATTTTCTATCGTTTAACAAGATATCTGGTGTATTTTGTTTGATAAGCATATCCGTTTAAATTCTGGTATCTACACTTATGTCAATATTTATATGTTTGAAGATCTCTTGTACTGTGTAGTTTCTGATATATTTGATTTTCTTAAAATTGTAAATTCTTGATTGAAGATAATATAGACACCTTGTGATTTCATCGTGCCTTTGCGTATAATAATTCCTTATACTTTCTTAAATCTCCTTTTCAGAAGATATTTTGTTTATAAGGCTTCTTTAGAGGGTGGGGATTTGTCCTCTAACCTAAAGACACATTTTTGTTTTAAATAAAATGCTATTTACCTTCTTCGCTTGGTTTAACTTTTTCGTCTTTTAACTTCCCTGAAAATATAATGACACGAAATATATCATGAATTTATTATTTTAAAAGGTTTTTGGGGCAGCGGTTTTTCCTTTATTTTACAGAATAGACTTTACTGTATCGGATATTCTAATTATAAAAATAAAAATCGGCTTGATCGTTTAAAGTTAAAGCACTAAAAATTCAAAAGATTCTTCATTTTGGAGATGTTTTGTTGATTATCTAGGCACAAAAAATGCATTTAAATTTTTGGTCCGGGTTTTGATGTATTTAAAAGCAACAAATATCTTGATTAGTTTTTGGTCACTATAATTGAAATTTGAATATATTTTAAAATTCATCCTAGACACATAAAAATGAAAAAAATTTATCACAATATATTAAAATTTGAAAAATTGCTTTTTTTTTATTTATGTGGCTATTTTATCAGAGTATAAACAAAATCTTTGCATGCTTAAAGAATTAAATTTTAAAATTTAATAGAATTAACATTAAATGAAGAGTTTTTGCATGTTTATAAAATATTTTTATTACTTACTTGAAAAGATTCTATAAAATATATAGGTTGATCTAAAATAATTTGTGCTAAATACTAGAAATTTCTATAAATTCTACTTTAAAACTCATCAGAAATATCTAAAATTTATTATGATTAACCATAAATATTATACATGCATTTTTATATACTTTGTAGGAGGTCAATGATAGTTGATGTAGCTAATCAAGAATATTGCATAATATTCGTTAACAACCCTCAAGAACACATGTTTGAATTTAAAAAGACACCCTTATTAATTAAAATAAACTTTGACTTTAGATCTATCTTTTAAAGAATTAATTATTTTTTTGGCTTCTTTAAAGAAGTTTTATTTTTTGAATGTTTATTATTTAATGTTATATTCGTGCACGAATGGACCAAATATTATGTATGAATTCTGATAATTATATATATATATTTTTTTATATTTGGCGCTGCCTGTATTATTTATAAATTAACTACCCAAATAATTTTTCGTATTGTTATTAGATCTAATGAAAATTTATTGTGCCAAAAAATACTATTTATTATTTACTTCTATAAAATTAAGTTTAGGAATATAAGATTCTTAACAATTTACGTTATGTGTGGTGAGTGAAGATTTTTTATGATGAAAAATCAATATTTACCCTATAATATATATGATTTAATATATATCTTGAAAATTATATAGATTTAACTAAATAAAAAATCAAAGGTCAATAAAAAAATTGTATAACATAAACATGCTTATATAAAAGATTAAAAATCCTTAAACTTGAATTGATGCATTTTAAAGCATATATTGCCATAAAAATAGTATTAAAATAATTATTTATTTAATAAATCTTTTAAAAAGGTTAATTTTAGAAGAAAAATTTGTTACTTCCTTTTTTTGGTAATATTACACTATCTATTAATTAATCCCTTTAATTAACTTTAAAACATCTTCTCTCGTTTATCGTTCGTGCAATATATATAATCTTCTGATTTAAATCAGAAAATGACTTGATGGTATTGCCTTTTATTTTTTTTATAGTAACCATTGCGGTATCGAAATTTCTGAATAAGAAACAGAAGGCTATCCGATTAAAACTCAAATTCTTATGCATCCGAGTAAAAAATACAGTATTGCATTTTATTTCAGTGTTTTTAAGTTTTTTAAATGCAAAGCTATTTGGTGACACTTTTGATTATTGATCGATCATGTTGAAAATGAAACATAAAATAAAAACTAAAATTTCTCAACACACACACATACTTATTTCTAGCATTGCGTAAAATTATATTGCATTATTTTTGCAAAGACCTCACATTTTTAATTTAAGTGCTACAAATAATTAAGAACTGTCAAAAATTACAACAAATTTACTTTAATAAAAATTTTCTATAGCTTGAATAGCTGTCATTTATGTTCAGAAAATATTTTTTTTTGAATATATAGAAAGGTTACATCTCATCGTAGCACTGCCGATATATAACATATATGAATTAATACGATTTTTTATATCATGTAGTAATGTATATGAAGAATCTACATATACATTTAATCCGTTTTTCTAATTCTCTACATTTTATATATAAATTGAATATATGTGGATTTTTGATATATAAATTTTAATAATCTTGTTAGCAAATAAAATAGAAAATTTTATTATTTCTTGCTGTTATTTATATTGGTTTTACTTTAAGGAAACTGCATCAAATTTATATTAATATATGATAATTCAGTTAAAATATAATAATCAACTAATATTGTGAAATAGACCGCAAATTTGCTATCATAATATATTCAGATTTGTATTTTATAGTTTATATTATAAAATAGAATATGTAGAAGAAAAAAATGAAAACACCAAGGTAATCACAGAAAGAAAAATAAATTATCTGCGGCATGTAAACTTAAAAAAATATAAAGGATATATCAAAACACCTATGAGAGAAAACCAACTTTTTTAAACATATGAAAGATTTTTAAGTCTATAATATAAAACATTTTAATTTCTATTCGAAGTAAAGTATTCAATTGCCAAAGTTATAGTTTTTTGGAATTTATTCGAAACAAAATTTTTTAGATTTTACTATATCTTAGAATTGTATTTCAAATTGATTAAATATTTTTTCGTAATATTTTTCAGATTTCTTTTATGCACTGTACGTTTAATTGTTGGGCTCGGATATATAAAAAAAATCTTTGTTGGAATTTGCAATTTTTTAAAAAAAACTGTATGTTTTTATCATTAAGAAAATCGTATCTTATATGGCTATACTGTTTTCATTGGTTGTGCCATTGTACGCATAACTTACTTTTAACCAAGCGCTGCCTGTATTTTATGCAAAATACACCCCAAATTCACATAGGTTGGGATTAAAAAAGCTGTCAAAAGTTAAGTTATATAATTTAACTCGTTAATGAAGGTATTGTGTGATGAAACATAATAAAAATCATAAATATAGTTTTCGTAGCATTGTAAAGCACATTTAAACTTTACATTATACAAACGGTGTATATATAGAATAATTTGCCTCATTTTGCGTATGTTGGGGTCTATCTACTTTTTTTTCATATGCAACATGGTATATATAACCATATTTTCTATTTTAAAATACGATTTCTAATTTAAAAAAAGCAAAAATCTGCTAATTTTAGCTATTGAGAAAAATTTTGCACAAACTCCGATATAAATTAATAAATGGTAAAAAATTAACCTTTTTAACGTGAATCCATATTCTTGCAAAAGTTTTAAACCATGTTATTTTGTAAGTTCATCAACAATTATTGTGTAAATAGCCACGGTCTTAAAACAATTTCGTTTCAGCTCTATTTTTATTTTGATCGGTTTACATAAATTTATTTTCGAAAAATTTTTTTGCTTCTTTGAATTGCTACATCTTTAAAACATTACCATCTAATATAAAACACTGCCTGCATACAAAAACGTGTATTATTCGCCATTAAACATCAAAGCAACAAATTCATATATTAAAATAGCATTTTAAAATATTATATTCGTTCTGATTCTGATTACAGATTATTAAGTCATATAAAATTCTGGTTTTAGTCTAATAAGGCATTTCATTGTATTATTTAGTCATTTCCATTATAATTTTCATCGACTTAGTATTTTTATAACTCGTTGTCTTCATAGATCTGAATTATGTTTTTTAATTTCTAACGAATTTATATATAGAAAAATTATTTCAGGGCATTCAAAAAAAACTTTAATTATTTCTGAAATCGTATTTTCATGAAATAGTTTCTGGTATAATATATGACTTCCTTTTCTAACATATATTGAAAATTGATAATTTTCTTCTTATGCGTGTAGCAAAGCTATCTTTCTTCACATGGATATTTTCATCAACCTAAATAATTTCTGATAACATAATTGCATGCGTATTTGATGGATTGATCGAGAGTTTTGTATTTTTAAAAATTGAAATTATCGCACCAATATAAGTTTATATAATATATCATTCCCTCTATTTTGTTTTTTCTTTTTTTATTTTAGAATCCATTCGGAAAATTTTTAGTTTGGAAACTGTCTTTTCTATTTTTTTTAGGCAAGGTCTTATATATAATAAAGAAATATGTAATTTATTCTATATTAAATAGTGAATTTGATATTAGGTTCTTATTATGTGGATATATATAGAGGTTTTTGATGCATGTATTGATATTTTAGCCAAAAAAATCTTTTAAAAATGCAAGTCACGAATCTGATAGTAATCTATACGAGAATATATAAATTGCATAAACTTTAAAATATATAATTTATTGTAAATTTTCCATGATTTTGTTAACAAATTTAATTTAAAATAATATTCGCTATAAATAAAGGTTTAATTGGTTGGAAAATAAAGGTATTTCGGCTAATGAATGTAATTTGCAATATTTTTTTAATTACTTTGAATACGTACTAGATCTGTTATTACGAATACTATTCCCAAACTAATATTGTTTATCGTATACAATGTTTGTGAGCGTAACACTGTGACGTAATATTATAATATCTAATGCCTCATTTTCTCCACATGTAAACCCTGGAATAAAAATAAAATAACGTATTAGCCAAAGCTAATCAAGTATTTGCATATAACCATTATTAATCTCAAAAAAAAATTTATACTTTTTATTATGTAATTTTATTACGTGAATGCTATCGATCTTTTATGAAAAAAAGGCGTGTTTATAAAGATACATTTTTACTTTTTTATTATAAATAGCACGTTAATCTGCTGTTTCAAATAAAAAAGAGGCACAATTACCAACTTTCAATCTTTACTATATACTTTTTTTCTGTATGTTATTTTTTTGAAATTTCACAATAACATATGAATCAATGATACGGATCTTCAGATTTTTATATTCTGTTACTATGACTTTTTTCTGTAATAAGAATCCATAAGTAGTACATTCAGTTGTTATATTTCACTGTGTCATACCGTTGTTTTTTCACATGACACGTGTAGATTTGTTCTAATACTATAAAATATTTAAACTTAATGAAACCTAAAACTTGATTACTATATAAAAGCGTTATTGTTTCTGATTTTATTACGACAAAGAATGTTTTTGCGATTTAAATTTCTTTTTAAAGGTTTAAAATAATAGAAACATTTCCTATATACCTAAGACATATATAAAATGTGAAATTTTTTTTTCATGTTCTTTGTAAGATTTACTTAAGAAAAACATATAAGAAAGAGTCTTTCTTTAATATTATTTTCTTTGTAAAAATATTCCAAAACTAAATTATCATAAGTTTTCATTCTGGTGATTTCTTACAAGCCTGAACATTTCAATGCATGTATGTCTCCAAATAAATATATTTTAAGCATAAAAAATACATCCTATGAATTATAAATGTTTCATGATTTCATTGATATATTAAGATGTTTTGTTATAGCTTTTACTTTATCCTATGCGATTTTTCTGTAATTTATAAAAATTTGCTCGTTTAAAAATTTTTTTATTTATTAACAGCTTTTTATTTGCTTCACTCCAAACTTTTAGATTTTAAAAATCATAACTTCAATTGTATTTTTATCTTAATTTTTTATAGTTAAGATTTTCAATAATTATTAGTTACTTTGTAAAAAAAGAATTCTTTATATATTATGAGAAGATCGCTTTTATTTTTGTCGATTGTGAATAAATAAATATGCTTAATATCTACAAGAAAAAAAAGTTATCCGGCTTTATTACACATAAATACATCTAAACTTAGTTAGTTAGATTATTATGAGTGAATTCATACACACACTGCTTTTTTAGTGACTAAAATATCAACGATTTTAATAATATTCAAAGAAACTTTTATGGAACCCGTTAATTATGATATAGAGATAAAATATAAAAACATCTAAGCAGTCTCATTCTTAAATAGAAAATATGAAATAACATAAAAATATTGGCTTTTTTTTTGAAATAAAATTGTTTCCCTGGACGCTGTAAACATCGCCGTAAAAGTAACCCAATAAAATATGATGAAAATTTTTTATTTTTTTATTTATAGAACAAAAACTTAAAATTTTTTTGCAAGATGAAGTATTGTGTAAAAAGGAATTCATCTGTAAAGAAGCTTCATAGTTACCACATTTAAATATAGCAGACGCTATTTACAATTGCATAAAGATATATTACAAGTTTGATTCCCTTATAAATTTATATACTTAATACAAACACAAATGATATCTTCGCCGCAATCATAATCGCCTAATAACAGAGAATTTTTAGGTAATAGAAAAGTATCAGTGAGTTTTTATAAGATTTTGAAATTATTGCTGTCTTTTTGAGCTTAATGTTAGTTTGGAATCAGCCAAACTACATTTGATACATTTTCATGGCTTTGTTTTTCTATTGGATATTCTAAAAATATAGTTTTAAATTTATAGAATTTGTTGTCATAGATCTACTCTTTATAGATTATGTAGTCGTTGTTATATTTTAATTGATCTTTATTGTTATTCTAGAAAACATGATAGATAATTTGAATAGCTTTATAGAATTTATAATATACGAACAAATTTTCATATTGTCATTTTCTTGTAAACAAAAAATGTAATTTCAATTATTTTAATTACCATGAATCAATTTTATTATATCATACACCTTAACTTTTCATTTTTAAATATAGTTTTGATCTTATTTTCATGCTACCCAGAAAAATTGTTTAATATGAAGATTTTTTATGTTTTATGATTCAAATTACAAATGAACATTTTTTTAGGTATTAACAGCTTCATAGTATCATGTGTGATTATATATAATCAAAATGTTTACGAAATAGAAGAAAACTTTCCTCAAAGAAGATATCTTTAGATAGGGGCTAAAACAATACACAAAAAATAAAATTGTGAAAACACAATAGTTGTAATTTTTTGAAGTATAATACATAGAAGCATTTTGTGAATAGTTGTAAAAAAATTATTCGTGCTGTTATATTGAAGATTTTCGTTAAATTTTAAAAAAATAAAAAGTTAACATTTTACATCATCAAAAAGCTACTTGGTGTTACATCATTCCCTCGTTCTGTTTTTTCGGGCCAACATTATTTACCTCAGCTTTTAAGCTAAAATACGAAATATTGTGAAATAAACACATCTTAAATATATAACTACATATGAATAAAAGGATACGCTAGTCTAGTTTTTTCGCAACTATTATTCTAAGATTAACAATTTAATTATATAGAATAGCTCTAGATACTAAAGTAAACGGTTTCGGTATCTCATTGGATGGCTACTAGTAAAACAATACTTGCATCCAGACTAAATATTAAAGAAAGCGCGAAGCTGACCATTCAAAAACAGATACATTATTATCATTTATTTTAAAATTATTGCCTTTTTCAACCTGTACATTGCATCTTATCGTTCGAATTTTAAAAATGAATCCTACCTAGTTTTTAGATAACAGAGGATATTTGTGGAAATTTAAGGTTATAGTATAGAAATGTGTATTTTTTGATAAAGGTAAAGATCAGCAAGGACAGGAATAACAAATTTTTCAATTTTTGAATAGATAAACGCACTATGATAGACTTGTAGGGTGTATTTCAGTGCTTAAAAAGGGTCACACTTAGACTTTATAATATTTGGTTTATTTACATTCCTGCAATTTCAAATATTTTATTCTAATGTACTGTGAATGTGGTCATGTGATGGCGTTGTAAATCATGCAGCGGCGATTTATCATATTTTCGATCTAACAAAGGCGCCTTTACAATACAATTGTTGGAATTCGAACACTTTCCATGGTATTTTTATGGAGAGATGCTCGATGTGGTTTTTGATTGATTTATTTTTTTGGCTTTTAAATGAATAAGTTTAACCATATGCTATTTAATTGGAGTTCTATATAGAAAATCATGTATCACTTTTTAAATATACCCTGCTCTGTATTTATATAATGCCTTAATAAGATATGCAAAGCTTATTTTAAACAATTCGATATAGCAACGATTCCATATTTTTTAATCCTTAAAAAATATGTTTTAACTAAAAATTTAATTTCAAAGTAAAGTGCATCTACCAGAAGATTAAATCTCCCAATATTTTTGTATATATTATCATGTGATGGTAAAAAATCAAACTTGATACTTGTTTTTTTTGTATTTCTAAAATTTAAACAATAATTTATAGCCAAGGTTTATATGATGATGTATAATTCACCCAAATCAATGATAAATACTCTAATATTCTATCGTATATATTTACCATTCTAAAGAAGAGTGTGATATTTCCATGGCTATTATTAAAAAATTCTAGTATAAACCGAAGGAGCTATTTTATTTCTATAATGAGAATACAAAATCTTAATACTTAGTATTATATGCAATATATTCATCATAAGAATTGAAGGAGAGGAATGACCATCCTCAAAATTTACGATTCAAAGAAAATAAAATCCAAGAATATATAGATATGGAAATTGATCCCACGTATGATTAATACTTACGTAATGCAGTATAATTAAAGTTGTATATAAAAATTTATGCAATCACAATTTAAGTATTTATAATAATTATTTGAGATCAATCATATATGCACTAAATCAAATTACAATTACTATGTAAATTCGTGAGCTCAGTATGGAAATATGCAACACATAATTACATCAATTATATTTATGGCTTATTCTGGTTTTTAACTGTTATAGTGTTTCGAAGAGAACTTTAGATTGCTCTATAGAACAGATTGGTTTTATTATTCTTTCCACCTCATCATGGTTACAATTTTTTTTCAATGCACTTTTTTTTTCGATTGTTGTTTTTGGCGGGCTTCCTCAATCCTATCGTTTGCCCGTAAGTTTCTGCTTGTGTCGTTATTTCTAACTGAGATAAGCAACTAATGGTAAATTATAAAATCTTCATCCCAGAGTATTACGGAAAAGTTTATTCATTGAATGTAAAATTGCTATCAATCATTTAAAAATAAAATTGGCGCTATTTTCAAAAACATCCATGGAGGGTATTGAACCCACGACCTTCGCTTTAGGAGAGCAACGCTCTGCCACTGAGCTACATGGATTTGCGGTCAGAAAACATTCTATATTATTCATACCTCTAAATTATACAGAAAGAAGGATAGGCATAAATTAATTAATTCTTATATTTTGAATGCTATGACTTGGGATGGAGTGGTTACAAAATTCCATAAAAAATATGTTAAGTGGTTAAGATTTTCAGACGAAGTGGAAGCATACATGCA
Organism: Rhyacophila brunnea; assembly: GCF_057557595.1. Taxonomy (NCBI): domain Eukaryota; kingdom Metazoa; phylum Arthropoda; class Insecta; order Trichoptera; family Rhyacophilidae; genus Rhyacophila; species Rhyacophila brunnea. The sequence continues at coordinate 263,607 of NW_028232825.1, forward strand.
AGCTCTCACACTCCGCAGGCCACTTGAACTCATCTCATTTGAGAGAAGAAGAGCAGTGGATGAAGTTATATCAGGGATAGGTGTCAAAAGATGCATTAAGGAGTTGTGTAAAGTTCTCAATGGGCTGACCACATCTAAATTGATAAAAAAAAATTAACCCATAAATAAATAAAACTTTATCATTCTTATAGATGCATTGAATCGAAATTTTTTCATTTATACATATCTTGTTAACCAATAAAATTTCGACCTATAATATTCAGAGTATATTTACAAAAAAGAATCCGATATATTTTTGTTGTATTTTATTCATAAATAGTCATTTGGTAAACATATTTTTTATAGAATAAATCTTGAATCAGCGCGTTAAGAACATGATGAAATTTATATTCTTCTAAGGTCAATCAACATAGGTTTCATTGTGAATTTGTTTTTTGCACTTAAAAATAGGGTCTATAATCTATTTTTTATTGTTTACTTGTGGATACTTAAATACCTATGATCATTATTTAAAATTAATTTTCATATCTTCGCTTATTAAATCATCTTAAAAATGAAATTATATTTTATATCGTTTCTTAGCAAAAAAAACTTATTTATTGTGTTAATCGCCCAATAAAATTAAATAATTAATGATGTTAAAATTTTGTTAAAAGGTAGAATAATAATTACAAAAAGCTTTCTAAATTTATTAAATCATGTAAAACAAAGTATTTTAATGCTATGGCAAATATTAATATCCAAGTAGCAAAAATAAATGTTTAAGAACATTATATTACATATAAAATGATTAAAAATATGTAAATAGTTCCAACGATTTTTTATTATTTACATTATTTTGTTTTTTACAAATAAAATAGCTTCTCTTATTTTTACACCTTGAAATAAGATAGGCACAAAGCATGCTAGATTACTATGTAATCTTAAAATTTACATGTTTTAAAAATATGCATTTCTAACCAATACAACTTTAAAATAAATACTATAATCTTAGAATTTATTATAATAATAATTTTATTTAAAAATGGTCATATTAGAATTCTTAACAGAGAAATTGGCAATATTTTTACGCGCTGGTGGTAAACAATAATAAAATTTAAATCTTGGCATATGAGAATAGTCCATTGTTTTATAGGGTTATATTACATTGATTATTTGACATACTACATTGCTTTTCTATAATATAGAATTATGTTCTAATATAAATATATTTATGCTAATAAAAAAAATTAGAAATAACACCACTCATTTTTTTATTTACTTGTCGAAATTACATTTTATATCTATTTATAGAAATTTCATAGAAAACAAATAATTGCCGAAAAAATATTTAAAATATAATACAAAATATATCTTTCTTTAATTTTATACGGTAAATTTTTTTTGTTTTGATGCAATAAAAAAGCATTCTGCATGCCATATAAATTAATATTTTTCAAACTTGATTTTAGATCGAAAACACAGCCAAAGATAATATATATTTTTTTACAATTCTGGAAATCAATTTTTTTAGTGAACAGTGCTTTTTTTCTTCAATCCTGTCTTTCAACGACTTTTTAATTTTTATTTCAAATTTTATAGATTTTTTGTTTAAAATTTTAATATTTCTGCATAAATATGTGCAATACATATACATTACGTGCAACCGAGAAAACACTAATGTTCTGGGTTCATTAAGACTATTTTGATTCATTTTTCAATGTTATACATGACTATATATTTGATTTAACGTGTCGTTTATCCTTCTAAATCATACATATTCAATATTGGTTATGAAATTACAATATATTGTATATGTTATATTCAATCTGACTGCATTTTAAACAAATATGAAAAATCACTTTGTATCCATGCACTATAAAGAATTTGTTGAATTATTTACCTGGGTATTTATAAACATAAAGTTGTTGGATTCTTAATGCGGCATAAATGGAATAAAATCTAGACGTTTCTATCTTCTTTCCTCATTAATATGCATCTTTTTTATATTTTGAATATGTAAATTTTGTAAATATTATACTAAATTGTGCTTTTTTTATTTATGCGCGAATCATGATCATTTTTATCTATTATTAAACTATAATTTGGTTCTATGAACTATAGGTTTCTGCTTATAATTATATGTATTATTTTTTAAATATAAATAATCTGAAATTTTTACTTTTATAAATTCGAATCCCTTGTCATATATCTATAGATAATGAAAAAAATTTCTTATCCAAGACTTTACTTCACATCCAGACGCTATTTTTTTAAGGCAATGATTACATAGAATATTGTGAAATTCAGAAGTTTAATTTGATTTTTTAATCTAGAAATGAGAGAATAATTTGGATATTTTAAATGATTTTTCAGCTAAAACTAAGAAAAATTTTGATATCAAGAAACCATGAAAAGAAGAATGGATCAATTTTTACATTTCTGATCAGTCAAAAATTAAATACGAGCTTCCTTACTAATATCCTGCAAAGATTATGTGATCTATGGATATTCATGTTCAAATGATTACATCAGCATTTGAAACGGAAAAATCCGAAAGAAATTTTTGCATCTGTTCTATCAAAAAATGCGATAGATCATTGTGGCGTAATCAATAAGCCAATTCTACATATTTTCTGTAATGATTTAATTAAAGACATAATATTTATGCCTGTTGTTTTAGAATACAATCACTGAATGAATTTCATGCAAAATAAAGACATGTTGTATAAAATTGTCTTATTTTTCATTAGCGTATTATGCTGTTTTTATCATATTTCTCCAGGTTAATCAACATTCTCTGTTCTTTAATATTTTAACTAAATTTTTTAAAGTTTTTGTCTGTGAAAAGAAAATTTAAAATTTGAGGGATAGGTTTCTTTATAAATAAATAAAACTACATCTTCACTTTTATTATTTTGTCTTTTTATAAAATAGCCGTATAGTATTAGGTTTAAACAGATAAATCTTTAAATTTTAATAAATTAATATGTATGTATGTTACGATGAATTTTTTATTTTTCGACTATCACTAAATAAATACATAAATTATTATAAACGATATTAGATGCAATATCATTATTTTTTTATGCAAACTATTGTGATGTAGTGTATATATGTTCAATAAAAGTCTTTATAATAATTTATAATTAATTGGTTGTTTCTAGCGCCACGTAGTCGTGAGCACCCTAGTGCATATTTATTTCATATTCAAAAAAAATTTATAGTGGATGTGTATAGTTTATGTTTTTTTGCTACAAATGTATATAAATTTTTTTTTACAGGTTTAGTTTAGTTTTTTAATTGTAACTTTTCGCTTTGAGTATAATGTGATTTATTCTGTTTGGACATGATATCTTTACTCTAGTCTTAACATATACAGTATCTAAACTCTCTTCGAGAGATACTAGTCGCGAGATTTCCCGTAATTCTATAGTTTGACATATGCCGACCTAGTTTTTGACCTCAAGTTCTTTCTGATAATTTTTATAGTTTTAAAAACCAATAACAAAATATGAGAAGAAATAAATATGATTATATATTTTCCCGTTGCTATCTGTTGCGTGCCTAGACCAATATTCAGATTATCATATAAAGAACCTCTGTTAATTTAACGATATATTATGATGTCTTTAGAACGATGCATTCTTTAGTGCACGTTTGTTTATATATCTTCCGATATAAAACTATAAATTTATGGTTTATGGCAGAAAAAAAAGTAAATAATTTTATTTTATAATATTTTAATAGAAAAAGACGCTATATGGGACAAATTAAATTAAAAGATTTCTAGTCTAATCCATTGGTCAGATTTGAAAGGGGAATAATTGATGAAATCACAAAACAAAGATCATCAGTGATTCTTTAAAATAAAGATAACGCATATTTACGAAAATAATTATAAAGCTGTTTGTATATATAATGTATATTAATGGACACAATTAATCGAAATTTAATCATGAATGTGCAACCTCTTTAGTTAAAAACTTCATATAATTTAACGAATAAAAACGCTAGTATTTAGGCAAATAATTTGAAATCTGAAATGTTAAAAAAGAAAAATAAATACATCCGAAATCATCTAAAATTGAATATTATACCCAAGTATAAGAACTGGTTCAAAAATTTTATCTATAATGAACATTTAAAGTAAAAAAAAAATATTTTTCATTTGAAAAGTAATATAATTAAGGCGTTAAGCTATTTTAAAAATAAGAATAGAGGTCAAAACGGCCGTCACGTATAAAAATTATATTTATAAAATTTATATTTAAAGAATCGGTATTTTTCAGACACAGCAAAATCAAAGTTAAATGTGTAAAAAAAAAGAAAATTACAACTAGAGCGATATACTAACATGTTTGGTTCATCACTGGCTGCTATTATGTAAAAGATTCTAAAAATAGAAGCTATCTTCTGTATTTTTATAATAAGAAGTTGATTTTAAGTAAACATAAAATGCTAACGTGTTATGAGGTATTCAAAATGCAGATCTTTTACTTGAAAGCTATAATAGTAATCTTAAAGTCATAGAAAATACAAAAAAATGAAGTTATCTGTGTATTTAATATATGTCTTCTTGAAAATTAAAGTACAAAAATTCCAAAAAATCAGAGAATATAAAGTTCAGATATCTTATAAAAGGAATCATATTATGGCAAAAATAAAAATTGCCACAGATATCGGAAAAGAGCTTGGCAACAGTTATTAAAATGAATAATGTCTTGAAATTGTAATAAATAGCATCTTTAACCCGAAAAATAACCTTTAATCGAAAATTTGGATGTATTTATTTTTTATTTGAGATTTATTTGATTTTCAGCCCTTTTAAATCTGCAAAGGTAAGACTTAATATTGCAGTAATAAAAACTGATTTGCTTTTTTTTTCGTTCACTTTATTTTTACAGTCTTTTTCAATACATCTTCTTCTCTCAATACTTATTAGTTCAAGTGTCTTCTTCTAACCTATTCTTTGCGAGTATGCTTTTGATTAAGTTGGCGTTCTTAACTCTTAACATACGACTCATAGTATATTTTTATTACATTATTCTATGCTATAATTTGTATCATAGTTTGTAATGTAACTGTAAATAAATTATTTATATTAGAGGGTTTTATACTTGCCATTTTTGTCGAAACAAATGATGCCGGGAGCGCATTAACCAAATATTATTGATAGAACTTAAACAAAAAACAAACTAAAGTCATATATTCAAACTATAGTGCTGAAAACCCCGGTGACAAATGGCCTTTAAAAGAACAGATTTACACAAGAAGGTGATTTGACAAGATACGGCACAAATCATAGATACGGTATGCTCATGTTAAACTAAAAAAATCGTATATGAAGAGGGATCTAAATTTAAAATAGAAAAAACCAGCCCATAAATAAAATTTATAATCAAAAGGGTCTTCGGAAAGCATGGCTATAAATATAATGGGTAATTTAAAATTTAACTGTATTTAATTATAGTGTATTGGTCTATCCGAAAGTATACTTCATTCTTAAACACACTTACTATATAATATATCGAATCATGTTTCTCCTAAGAGTTCCAAAATTAAAATTTATTGTACAAGTTATTTATTTTTTCTATAATCTATTTAGAAGGTACATCGTATTAATTATAATAAAAGGAATTTCTTGCAAAAAAAGACTTCTATAATATATTTATTTTAAGATTTTCTTATGGTTTTCTTTAAATTCAATATTATTTAAAAGGAATCTTAAAGAATTTGTTTTCTTGAAAATTGTGTTGAATTTGAAATGACCTTTTAAATGGTTGATTTTTCGCTTTCAAGTCAATATTAAAGTCTACTATTTCCGTGTTTAAAATGAATGTATTAATGCAAATCAAAATCTTATATCTGTCTTTTTTTATATTCTCTAAAATTTTTGAGAAATCCCATTTCTATTATCCATATTAAGACTCTTTTTTGTATTAAAATATTAATTACACAGGATGTCTTTATTCCACTCATATAACATACTTTTTCATAGGGGTGATGATTCCAAAAAATCATCTTTTTACATAACAATTTTGAATATAAAAATTGAAGAATAAAATTTAGGTAATCTTTTACCATAATAAATAAAAGCGTTATATAACTTATTTTGAACTTCTATAACAAAAATATTGTGATTATCCAAAATTAACTACTTAAATAAAAAAAAATTCTTTCTACTAAAATAATTTAATATTTAACTTAAGTTTTTCAGACAACTTATATTACAAATTTCATTTTATAATTTATTTAGCCCTTAGGAAACTGAAGATTTTAAAATACTAAAATAAATAAAAATTCGCACTTAATAGGGTACAGGAAGTGTGAATTGTTTATTTTTATTTTGAAGAATTTAACTACATTTAAAGAACTAAATAAAAAAACTTCTAGGTAAAATTTATTGGTTTTTTTATCTTATGTAGATAGAATCGAGCATATACTTCTAAAATGAGATTACCTTATTAGAATAAATAGGATATATAAATAATAAGGATATAAGAATGCCACTTGATCCATAAAAATTTCTTACATAATAATAATGTGCCTAAATAAAACATCTTGCCTAAAATTTATCTGAAAATTATATAAATAGTGATATTATAAAATATTCGAGCCAAATATTATATCATATGCCGTAATATGCAAAGGTGTGGTAACACAATTCCATAAAATGTACCTGAAATACTCGAAGTCACTAACTAACCTAGACATATATCATAACTATAGGATTGAGGAAAACCCTTGAACAGATGGATTTTGACAATTAAAGGGGTTTAAATGAAGATGTAAGAGAATGTAATATAGCCAATAGTATAGATTTGATGTACCTATGGGAAAGGTATCACTTTATGCTTAAAGAAATGTTGAATTAATACATCAAAATAAACTCATAAATAAAAGATACGATAAAGCCTTTCATTCTTATAGGTATAGATATCGTTCATCTAAAATCTAAATGTTGTGCGAGTTAATATCAAGATTTTTTAACAGATTATCTCTATTTTTATTTGATCATTAATAAATCCACACTAAAATAATATATCTAATTATAATTCCAGACAATAAAATAAAACCAATTTATCGTAAAAGGAAAGAATAGAATCTTAAACAATTTTTAGTATTCATAAAAAATATATTTAAAGCAAAATACAATTCGGACTGAAAATTTCAGCTGTTAACCATAGAAATTTATAGGTGTCTGGGCACCCTTGAAATAAGGTTACAATCAAAAATATTTTTTTTATTAGCGCAATCGTAATAATAACAATAAAATGCTGGAATTCTGATAAAATTAAGTTTTAATTTTTAAACATAGAGCACTTTTTATAATACATTAATTCTCTCAAGCATAATTTTCATAGTTGCAATTCCATTCTCTCAAATTTCGAATTTTCTAATTCTCGTAAAAAAAACACCTCAAATTTATAAGCGAAATTCTTATATTGAGTTTTAAATCAAAAATTTATCTAACTATACTTTCGAGGTTAATAATTAAGTATTATATTATGATGCGCGTACACATTGGGTCGGTAAATGAACCATTTTCAGACTAAAACATATAAATGTTGACTTCAAAATAAAATGAGGCCATTATAATAAGCTATAATTTTTCAATACATGTACCTTTCTCTTATTTTTCCAGTTTAATCGTTTTTTATAATAGATTTCTCTCTATTTATTGTGAATACACACGATAACGAGTTTATTTTATATTTTGTGCTTTTTTTACAAAAAAAAACACATATTTAATACTTTTTAGACTATTTTTTAGAATACTTAAGAATCTGGCTTGTCGATATTAGATATATTCGCATTCTAATTTACGTTTTTTTTTACTTATCATATTTTCAGGGCTTTTCACCAAATTATTTGAAAAAATATTTTTTGTGTATAATCTTATGCTTCCATTTACATGCCCAGCTACAAAACTTAATAACTAAGTATGGGCATTTTGTAGATTTATAGAGTACTTTGTGAACAAACTTGATCGTTTTTAGCTAAAAGAATCTGTACTTTCCACTATACCATTTTTATTATTATCATTGCCTTCTGATTCGATTTTTATTTAATAAGAATCGACAGAAAATATGCTGTGGTTATATTACGGTTGATGCATATATATCAAAGTCTAAAGCTCTTTTTTACTAAACGCAAATATAATAATTAAATCAAGCCATTTATAAATGGGATTCCAACATGGTTTTTTTATTGTTCTCAGAATATTTTTTTTATACATTGTAAAATGATCTCTTTGGTTAACATTATAAAATTTTCTGGAATCAATTTTATATCCATGGTGATTTAGTCCTTTTATTAATATTAGAAAGAGCTCGGATGCATCATATCATTTTCTTGATAAATTTGTATTGCTCGGTATGTTTTATTAAATTCTTTAGTTTATCTTCAAATAATAAGAAATTATTAAATACTGTATATATATCCTCTATTTTTCTGCTTTTTATTGCGGGTGCGTATTTTTTTGCGTTATATACGTGTATTCTAATTGATATTATGGTAATTTATTCTATTTTTTTGACAAGTTACATATCATAACAAGTATTACAAACAAAATAAAAGCGATTAATTATAAACAAATAAGTTTTAACGACTACAGATTAAGAATATATGTTTAATCTATATGATTGATGTTTTATTATTGTTTGAATATCGCGGCTTGATATCAAACACTTTTTTTTAAATTCCAAATTTACCATTTTTAAATATCTGATTTGCTATAAACAATATCCCCATTTAAACCTTTTATCGTATATTCTAAATACACATCTAGATAGTAGAGTAAGGATTTGTATTCTATATTATATAGAATCCCTTAAGCCATTGTCTATTGCAAATTTTTAATTTTCAAGATCTGGTTTTTTCATTTGAATTTACCTTCTAGATAGAATTTTATGCTTACTTTTTTTTGCAATAAACGACATAAATACCGAAGACAATTTTTTTTTGCATTTAAAGTATTTTGTTAACATATAAATCTATTCTGATGATATTTCTAATTCAAAACGCCATTTAAATTTTAATTTTGTTAGAATGTATATAATTCTATTTTAGAAACATTAGAAATTTATGTTTTTATATGTTCAAACTTCTTGATCAAAAAATTACTCGAAATGACCCGACTAGAATACCTAGAGGATTTTAAAAGTTTTGTTAAATAAATTGCAACATAAAAAACCTATGTGTTCACGAAATAAAATCTAACGCTGAAATGTAAAAAAAACACATTGTTTGTTATATATTTCTACATTTTAAAACAGTATTCATCTTAATATATAGTTTGTCTTTTTTCTTTATTATCCTATAAAAAGAACATGCTCAAAATATTGAAATTATAATGTGTTTTTTAATAAATTTTAAAGTAACGCCAAAGGTTTATTTGTTTACTATCTTTTAATAATTTGTGTTCATGCAATAATTTTTCTTCATACAGGTGTGGCTATCAGTATAGCGCTTTTTTTCTATAAATTTTTTTTTCCTGCTAAACTTATTTTTTTTGTTGTATTTTTATAATTTAAACTGGTAGATATGCTTTTGAAAGAGTCCATAAAATAGTTTTTTTGTACAATTAATCTAACCCAAATTAAAAATTTTCTGTGTTACTAGTTTATAGCATTTTATTCGCCAATAGTTAGAGAAACCTGTGATTAATATCTAACAGATGTAATTGTTTTAAAATTAGAAAGAACTTTATTTAAGTTTAAACCTAATGAGTCATAATGAACCAATATTCATCTAGGCATTATTTGTAAAAATTCGATATTCTCGAATGTTTAGCTTCCAATTTATTTCTTTAAATTTGCAATTGTATTGCAGTTTTTTTGCAATTAAGTTATAATATTTCTTTAATTCTTTCATAATATAATATAAAATAAGATTTTCTTTTAATATTTTCCATGTGTTATAACTTGGGACTGTGTGCTAACACAATATCCTAAAAGTTATCTGAAGGAACTCGAAGTAACTAACCAGATTGAGGCATATATAAAAACCTTGATATTAAAGCAAAACACATATTAATAAGTTTTTAACAGAGATGAGGTGATGAAGAAGACTTTATAGAGGATAAAATAGCATTAAAGAATTTATACGCAGTGCGCAAGAGAGATCAAGCAAGTTTTTCGGCTAAAACTAAAATTATAACAAAAATTTAGTCTTAAAAGCGATAAATTTTATTTTTTTATATTTTATTTGTGTGGAATTAGAGATAACCACTTCAATTAAAAACAGATGTTTCTTTTGATATAAAAATTTTTATATTCATTTTTTTTATCTAGGATAAGGTCATCCGATAATCTGTGTAAGATTTCTTAAAATGACAACTCAAAAAAACAAAAAAATCATGAAACCTTTTTTTATTTTAAGACTTTTTATAATATAGAAGGTGGATAATTAAGCCCCTGAATACAAACTGCTCTTCTGTAAAATTTACATATATACATTAAGAAAGCACAAAAACAATGAAAGAATTTTTTTAAGCTTGGGTTTATATGTATATATTTAAAAGCATCTTTACAAGTGAGTAAAATTATTCCAAGAAATTTAATTATGTTAAAAATTTATAACCATAATAATATATAAAATATGTGCAGATTATTATAGAAAAAAATTGGTATTGCGTCAGAAAATAGCTTTATTTTGGATATAAAATTTAGAATAAAGGAAAGTAAATTTTGTAAAAGCGACACAAATACGAAACTTCGGTTCAAGTATGTTTAAAATGCTATATTTTATGAAGTTGGGGATATTTTTGTATTTCACTGTTCATTTTTAAATAATATTCAACATTAAAAATCACATTTCATAGATTTCGAATTATGTGGTGTGTTTGAATTATAAATTACGTTCTTAATGATTTCCTATGAAATTATGAACTTCTCGTATGGTATTCATTTATCTGTTGATGGGCGCATAAAACTTGATCACAAATTAAACTTATTGGTGATTTTATGTATTACGGGTTCAAATATCTTGTTTTTTCAGTATGTATTAAATAAAAAACCTAATGGCAGCCATTAAAGTCATCTTTTTATAAGATTACGTTATAATTATTGCATGTTCGATATATTTAAATTCTATAGGACTAATGTTTTTTTTGATATTTGTGTTTAAATGGAGTCTAATATAAAATTTAGAAACAATCTTAACAGAACCAGAAATTTACTCAAAAATAATATTTAGAATTAAGAATAAATTTAAAAAAAAATACTTAAAAAAATGCTAACTATTGTAAATAATAAGAAAAAAGTGATGAAATGAATTCGACATGGGATAGGTTTTTGAAACCATGAAGGATCACAGATGCCTGCCTATTTTAATAGTCTTTTTTTATCTGAAGGTTTCTTGTTTGCGGCTTCGAATAAAAGTATTTTTAGAGATTTTGATTTATCTATTCCATTATTCTATTACAAAAAAGGTTTATCAAATAAATGCTCAGGTTAGAGAAAAATTTATAATTAATTTAATAAGTATTCTAATTTCCACAAAATTATTTCGTGCTTTTAATTTAATATCATATAAAATTTAGATGATATTATTTTTGATCCTAAAAAATTCTAATACGAAATTCGCCATAAATTTTTGTACATTTACTTTAGCATAAATTAAAATAAATGCGAAAAAAAAATGATACTGATCTTGCAGTACTGAGAACCTATTATTAATATAGATATTTATTTTTTGATAAGAAATAATCAAATTTCTTACAATTCTTATTTAAAAAATAATTATTATCTTCCGTTATTTAAAGGCGTTTTCTTAGAGTAGCGTAAATCTTTGTTAATTGTAAATTTAAATTAATAACAAATTCAAATAGATTGAATATTTGAAGTTCTATCTTAATAACTTGTTGGTTTCGCGTTTTACAGGCTTCAATCTCGAGAAAGTCTTCGCCTTTTTCTCTTATTCTCTCGGAAATCTGTTTTAGGTGTTCATAGATATTTTTCTTTCTGAGAGAAATTTCGTTTAATACCTGCATAATCAAGCTAAATTTTGTTTCTATTTCGAAAAAATCCGCGTGAGGGGGCTTGTCTATTGAATTTTTACTTTGCGAATTTACGCCAATTTTGTTTATTTGTTTCTCAAGGTAAATCGCTTTTAGCATCATTCTCTCTAATTCCAAATGTATATCCGAAATTTCAAGGATTATTTCAGACAAACAAATTTTTTTTGGAATGAACTCTAAGTACATGCTTGGTAAGTGTCTTGTTCTTTTTACTGGTGCTGTCACGTATCTGACTATATCTTCTTTCAAATATATTCATATCTACACCATATTTTATTCTTTGATGCGATAATGGTTTTTTTGACTCGATAAAACCATTATACGCGCTTTTATCGCCTTGGATTTTGTTTTTATTATCTTGGTATGTTTCTGTTATTATTGACTGTGGTTTTCGCGCATCTTTTTTGGCTATGATCGTATGGATTTCATCAGATTTGCGTATTTTCTGTGACTTATCATCGTATTTAACTGAACTTTCGCTGTTTTTAGGGATACTGTGAAATATTGAAACATTAGATGGTTTTTGGTGTTTAATATAATCCAATCGGCTTTTTTGATTCACATTTTCTTTTTTAATCTGCAGAGTCTGTTCTTTTTTAGAAACACCGTATAAAGACTCGCGTTTTCTATCCAGAGATTCCATTGTGTATATTTTTATGCAATCCTTTAAGATATTATCTATGAATTTTTTATCTTCACTGGATTCAGAGTCAGTATCTTCTATTCTTGAGGTAATGGGAAGGTAAGAGGAATTTTGTCTGTATTTACCAATAAAATTTTCGCCATTTGATGAATGTCTAAATTCCCTATCTTTTTTTGTTGCTGTGAAAATAAAAAGTTTTTGTAAGAAAAACATGTTTAATAATGTACGTTTGAAACACATAATTAAAATTAAGCTTTTCTTTTTATAATTATTCGGTAATATAAAAAATCCATATTTAGAAGGAAACAATTAATATAAGAAAATAGGGTAAGTGAAAAGAAAAAAACGGAATTATATTAATATTCTTTGATGCCTAAAATGTTTTATACTTTAATGAATCTTGTATGTTTTTTGTATATATTTAAGACTGCATCTTCTAAATATACATAAAGGGTTGTTTTTACTTAAATATTCAGCTAAAAAAAGTCCTTGGATTTGCATAATATATCGATTACCAAAGAATATTTTACTTAATTTGTGTTTTTTTAAGTGTGTTAATAAATCGATCGTGAAAAGTATATTTTAATTAAATTATAAATTTGCATCAATATTTAAAATGTAGAAAAAGGAGCTAGAATCTAGCATTAGAAAGTTTTGCGTTCTGAACTATGCAATATTAAATGTATCGATTATTTATATTCTGCGATAAAATTTATGTTTTTTAATATCTCTATTGTAATAAAATGATGTAATTTGATGAAAAATTTGTATGGAAGTTTATTATTAAATTACAGGTATATATACTATAAAAGGATATAAAAAGAAGCAATAAAATTTCGATTATATTATTTGATTTGAATAGAAAATTATAAATAATCTGCCAAAGTTGTGAAAAAAAACCAAATCTAATATTTATATCATAGAAACTAAAGCTAATATGAAGTAATTTATATTATGCTATAAATTTAAAGGTTAAATTATGATAAAGCTTACCTAAATAGTAGTTTAATATTATTTTATTTATTTACTATTGACGTTTAAAATGTAAAAAATTTGCACTTTATAGGTAATAGTATAAAAAATATGGAAATCTTTGAAAATAAATCTTTTATAATGTAAAAATTATTAAATCTTTTGAACCATTGCGTGATTCCCTCTAATTATACCAATCCTTCTTTACGATTAAATAGAGTTTATTCATATAATTTTTTGTAACTGGCAGCGATTAAAAAAAAATATGCATTTAATGTGGATTTTTCAGGTTTTTTAGGACTTAAATGTGACTATAGGTCAATGAAATTTATTATTTTTTGCAAGTTATTCTTTTATGGGGGTTTAAATTGATAGATATATATTAACAATGAGTTTTTAATTGTTTAAAACTAAAGTATTCATCGTTCAGGTTTGAATTTGTGATATTTATGTTTTTTTTTCTTTTAGGTAAATTGTTATTTGCTTTAATTTTAAAAGAAACCATTTATTTTATTCACTCGATATTGAAAATTCTACATTAACTATAAATTTTTGTATGCCATGAGGTCTATGTATATAATATTTCTTTAAGTAATGAATAAAGATTTATATCCGTTGTAATATACACAAATGAAAAACAAGATCAAGCAAAAAAATATTGCATATTAAATCCAATTTAAGAGCTTCAGAATATACACATTTACAATAACTTCTTCAATATGTTTTTAATTTGAATTTAGACTTCAAGAAAATCATATTTTCTATGAATTTGCAGCATTTTAGATATTTGAAGATTAGCAAGTCGAATACAATAATAACATAATTCAGTTACATTTTTTTCTCGTTATACTCTTGTTAAAAACCTTTTTATTATTTAAACAATTTATGTTAAGATTTTTGAGTCTGGGTTATAATTTTATTTCTGATTATTTCTGAAAAAAAATATAAGCAAAAAATATTTTGAAATTAATCAGTTCTACCTTTATTTGGATATTTAACTAATATTAAAAATGCATTTATTAAATCTGGTATTTTTATGTGCACAAATTTAAAAACAGGAAAAAATTTAAAATATGAAAAATGCATTAAATTTGCAAAATGCAAAATTAATCATTTATTTAACATAAATATCACTTTATTTTTTTTTAAATTATTGAATTTAAAGAATTAACTAAAAAAAAATATATTAGAATAAAATTTGTGAAGTTTAAAGATTATCTAAAAAGAAATTCAATCTAAATTAATTGTTTAAATTCTTTTGATTCTATTAAATATTTACTTTTGGCTGTAATTTTTTAATTTGCATACATTTTTGATGTTTTTTTTATATGTATAAAAAGCTAATATTTAGTTTAATCTCTTTGCATAAGCATTTAGCATATAGAAAAAAATACCTTTTTATTGCAATTTGTTTCTAATAATTTTGCTTACATGTGTATTACGATATATTGTATGTTATTTTAATTATTTATTTTGAAAAATATCTGTAAAATGATGCATTATCATAAACAATATTATCGAAAAATCAAAAAATTTGCTTTTTAATTATTAATATAATGAAAAAACATAGGTTTAATAGAGAAAAATAATATTTTCTTACATTTAAAGGCTATATTATCATTTATGATTTTCAGATGGTTAAAAAATAATCTAAAAACAGCGTATTTCTATTTAACTAAAAAATTAAATGCTCAAAAAAATTTTCAATATCGTATATCAAAATATAATAGCGTTCTAATAATTTAATATTGAATTTTTCTACATTTTAAGTTATGTGTAATCTAATCAATTTAAGTAATTTCATTCTTTATTTAATAAATGGTATATATCATGATAATGGTTGCAAGGTTTAAAGAAAAGAAAATATAGTTGATATATAATTATATTTTTCACAAAATTTTTTCATTAAATTTATCATAAAAAATAATATACAGTGATCTCGGTGTTGCATTATAATCTTCACAAAATAAATAATAAATTAAATCTGTTCGGTATAATCACGCTACTAATCTTTCATTAATTTTTTGTATGCTTTTTTTTTGTGAAGACCAGGGAATATAAATTACAGCATGTGATAGCCCCCTGGTTTTAAACCCCTTTCGTAGAATTTTTTCAGTAATCTTGCTCATATATGTAATTAAATTTATGTTTTATAATATCCATTGTTGTATTTTTATAGTAAAGTATTTACAACGAAAATAACTGGTATTTTTAACGCAGTTTAATCTTATTATATTTAAAAAAACATTACTTTGAAGGTAGTGTGTAATAAAATAAACTTTACGCACAAAAACTGTAATTTAAGAACGATAATTCAGAGTTGTACAAAAATATTGTCTCGTTTATTTTTTATAAACTAAATTTAGCTTATTATAATTTATTTATTGAATTAACCCTAGCTTGTACTAAATTCTGTCATTAGAATATATTATCCTGTTATGCATACTCTATATTTGCTATAAAAAACCCAAAAATAATTAGCTAACGTATAAAAAATTATATTGTTGATTTAATAATATTTACACTAAAAGGCCGAGTTTAATTAAATATTGTGTGTAAAATTATTTCAAAAAATCTTTTGTTTAACCACTGTGAAACGGTTTTAGTTTTTCTATACTTTTACGTTTTATTTTATTTTGAATCTATAAATATACGCTCATACAAAAGAAAACTTTGAAATTTATTATTATATCATGTAAGATTCAATGGTTGAATTTCATATAAGGGGTAAAAGATGGATTTCGCAGTCTACATACTTGAAAACTGGATTTTGTTTCCGTAAGTAACGCTTAAAGAATTTTTTTAAAAGGATTTATAAATGTTAAGAATTGAATTTATGTTTTAGAAAATAAAAGAACGCTTACTATTTCAGTTTATAATGCTGTTTTAAACTGTATAAAAATTATAATTATATTTATGGGTTATTTAAATGTTTATAATTGTGGTTTTTCTTCGAGTTAACTTGATTTATTCCCATTAGAATATTACGTCTATACTATTGGCTATATTTCTTCGACACCTATCCTCTTCTCAAGACCTACTAGGTCAAGGGTTTTCCACAATCCTAAAGTTTGTATATAAGCCTCAATTTGGTGTGGCTTTAAATTCTTATTGATATAATTTTTCTCTAATTATAAATACTAATGCGAAAATTATATGTTTACATTATTATCCTATTGTGATTTGAAAAATAATGAATATATTTCCTATATTGTACTTTAGTGTATTATATCGTTTTTTGTCTCTTTGGGCAGTAATATGTATTTCAACCAAATCTACCCAAGTAACTGTTTCGACCGCCCTTTCTTAAATGAAAAAAATTCCTGCGGTATTCAGACTTTTAAATATATATTCAAAGGGAAGATAAAGTGTGTTAACTATGCAAATCGAGTCACCTCTACGTAAATACAGCTCCATCATACCAATACTGGCTTTGATTGCTTTCGCTTGCATTAAGGAATCGAGTCAGTTATTTCAGCACCACAATAAAGTGAATATTTAAAAAGAAAAGCGTCCTAAACTATGGTTAACTTGGTATTGTTTACAGTATACTAATGCAAAAAGGTGGAGTTAGTATCTTTCGGTTCTTAATTATCTCTTGCTTGAAGGTACTCAAGCCTATAATAATAAAATTAAATATTATATATCGAATATTTCCATCACACAAACATTGCTACTCATTAGAGTTAATATTTTTCTATTTTGGAAAATAAATATATTTATTCTATGATGACAATGATGTTTTCGATACACACAAATATGAACTAAATCTCAAATGTTCATTATTTTTTCTTTACATATTAAAGAAACATATCGATTATTAATTGCACCTTCTTAAACAAAACTATGGTTTTTTTGATTAATATGTCTGACTGATGTTATTAAAAAATCTCTTTTATTTTCATCATAAAATAATTGAATCTATTGCCCATAATGTTAACAAAAAATAGTTTTAGATTCATTTTTGCTTGTCTAACTACCATGTATATTCTTGTCTTATACATTCTAATTATAAATCCATTTTTCAGCGACAATAGAACTATCGAAAATATTATCTTGGGGTTTGCTTCTTTTCTCATAATAGCTGTTCTCGTAGTTGCAAATTTATTCTATAATTATCAGAATGGTTTTCATAGGCGAAAAATGCTATAGAATGAATTTGTAAATATTTTATGTGCGGATATTGTTTTTATTAAAAAAATATAATTCTTTAAAATTATAAATTCGGGTCACTAGATCATATTTTTAGATTTCTAATGCTTTTCTTGTTTTAAAATGGCGAGGTTTAATATATTTATATAAAAAATGGAGTAGTTTGTATAATTAAAGCATCTTGTTCATTATAATAACAATAAATATGTTTTAATTTAATTTCATAAAAAAATTAGATAAAATACGTATGTAAAAAAAGATACTACTGTGTCGTGTATTCGACAGCCTAAAAATCTTTTTCTGTAATGAATTATTTTTTGATTAAAATTTGTAATGAAATTTATAAAATGTATTAAGAAAAAATGTGGATAAAACTTATATCTAGAGCATGTGATTATAAATTTTTCGTTGTATAATTTTATATATTTATACAGAAAATAAATTTGTTTACACGCCTTTTTTCATTTTGTTTTATAGGAATGAACAAAAAACCAGATCAAAAAAAAATTATTTATGGGTATTGTGCTAATATCTATATTGAAGCTGGTTTCTTTAAGCAGTTTTTTTATATAAGAGTATTTAATTTTCTTTATGGATGCATTCAATCATTTTACCATTATTGTACAAATCTTTCGTTCAAATAATATGTTTTATGAACTTAATTGTTTACGTAAAATCATACATATCCAAAAATTGTAAAGAAAAACAGAAAATTTTGTTAAGAAACCAAGCCATTTTTTTTAAATTGTTTTTGTGACTCTTAATTATACATAGTAAATTATGTTTTATGTGAAGAGAAGGTTTATTTCTGTGGCAAATGATTTTTAGGCAAAAATTTCAATTCTATTTGATATAAATCTGATAAATACAATGAGAAGGCTTAATAAATTTTTCATCTCTTTCGGTTCATTTCCTAAAACCATTGACTAGTATTAATCTATGTTATTTGCCTCAAGAATTTAAAATATCTCAAAAATTGCTTAATCTGCTAAATATGGGTATATTCGTGTTTTTATAATCAATTCGATTTTTTATATATAATCTATAATTCATATAATAAAAAAATATTTTTAATAGAAATTTTGATATATTCTTGTAAACTTTTCACTAGTTTATCCGTAGTATAAAATATAATTTGTAAATTTATATCTATTTAGGTGGTATAAGATCTTTTGTAGATGATTGTTATTACAAAATTAAATCTTAGCTAGTGATAATATTATTTAGTTTTTTCTTTTTTATAACTTAAAATATCATTTTTGTGTGATTTTCGCTTGGCTAGTTATACACATCTAACTGGTTTCATATAATTTTTAAACCATAAACGTAAAAAAAATTGCTTTAATTTACAGAAATCTGATGCATTTTTTTCTGTGTTGGTTTAGAAATATAGAGAAACACCAATTACTTGTTCTAAAAAATTGCAAAATTGCTTTAATTGACAAAAATTTAATGTATTATTTCTGTGTTGGTATAGAAATATAAAGAAACACCAATTATTTGTTCTAAAAATATTGTAAATAATCAAAATTATTTACATTATGGAATTTGTATGGTAATAAGTTTCTATTACATATGTTGTAAGATCTAATTATTGTGGTATATCCAATCTGTAAGATTATACAAAATGCAATTATAAAGAAAATATAAATTTGATTGAGGGATTATATTTCAGGCAGAACAGAACACTTTTATTTAGCTATATTTTTTTGCGCATTTTAAGGCGTTTTAGCAGCATTCTCATGTACCTTTTGTCTATTAACTGAATTATAGTATCGTAAATTATAAAAAAAAATGGTGAATACTGATACGTATATTCATTTTGTATGCGAAAAAAAAATATAACTCAAAAAATTTATTAAGGTTCCACTGGTACTTCAAAGAATAAATACGATTTTTTTATAGATTTTAGTCGATATTATTGTGTATATATGTGATTTGTGTTTGTTTTCGAAGATGCACGAATTTTTTCTGGAAAAACAATTTTTTTTGATAATTAGATAAATTATAATTGAAGGCTAAGGATCGTGTGTTGATATCAGAAAAGAAGTGTAAATTTTATAGGAAAAAAAAAATATAGTTGTAAAATACATGCAATAAATTAATATCATTATATATTACAGTAAAAAAAAATTATAAAGATTATTTACTTTATCACAAACATTATATTATATAAATTATTAAAAATAATGGTTTGAAAGAATTTTATTTTCCTAATATTGTATTATAAGTGTTATTAATCTGGTATAATGTATCAAAGTAGTAGGAAATATAATAGTTTAAAACAATTTTAGTCATTCGATATTTTTATGCTGAGGATATATAATAATTTCTGAATTATATTGGAAACAAAGGAAACCAACAAATAATAAAGTTATGAAAACATCGATTTAATATGTATTAAAAGTGAATTTTATGAAAGAAGGCAGTGAAGACGTCACATTTTGCAAAAGCCTTAATACTAGTAGCTCTTTAGAACCATATATAATGTTTTTTTTATAAGATTTAAAAGTAATAAGATAAAAATTTATTGCTGCAGAAATTTGCTATAAAAAATATGTAATTTGTATTTTAAGCTTTTTTTAATGTTTTATTTTTTCTCCAAAGTTAAATTTTGTGGCACAATATCAACAATTAAATGATAATGACTGTGTTCGAAGATTTTGCATGACAGTATGATGTAAATTTAATTTATAGATGAAATAAAAATATTTGTTCTATTAATATAGATTAAAAGTGACATTTAGGGTAAATAGCCTTGTGGATATAATAAAAATATTAATAACGTAATCCTAAAAGTATGTAAATTTTTTCGAGATATTGATACAGACAGATTGTATCAATATTTCTAATATTTGTAAATTCAAATATAATTTCTAAAAAAATATTCCTGGATCTTTTTCGAGCTAAAATATTTTTCTATCTTTTGTATTTTTTTGGGGGCTAAGACCAATCTTTTTCGCATCATTTAATGATGAAATCTAGCTAGACCATTTTACAATAATTTTTTTTTTATAAAAATATTATACCCCCGCATAAATACTTTATTATTATATGTGGTTTAGATGTATTATCTTCGAATAATCCCGTGTTATATTGCCGCATTACTAAATTTTAACAGGAACCTGAAAGAAAGCGTGAATCTACCAAATCATCAAATAGAACACGAATTACATTAATATTCTATAAATATATGGTATTTAAGTCGACTCACTATGCACAAACACGTAAATATAGATACAACGCTCGGTAAGGATATGACTAAGACGATTATATTGCTGTGATTTATTCCTGATTGTCTTAGAAAGAAAATATAAACAAATTTTCGCATTATATTTGTATTATTTTTGTAAAAAAGCCCAATTTACAGTGAGTACTAACTATAAATATATTGGACAAGCTTCCAAAAGTATGCAGCAGATTCATGATAAATCATATTAATTTGATATAACTTCTTTAAAATTAATAATCATTGGTAAAAGTATAGCTGTCTATGATTTATTTATGTACAAAGTATTTTAAAATTAACGAAAAGCATGATTAAAAAAACTTATAAATAATCATTTGTGTTTTTATTGGCATTTAACATCTATTATAAAAAAAGCGCTAAAAACCAACTTAAGAAGAATCATTTGCACAATTAATGTGATTGGTGAGAAAAGAATCGAAAGAATATACGATTTAAGAAAATCATAAATATGATGATATTTAGAGAAGAGATACATGAATCTATTATATATCTGAACTTATACCTGTTTTAATTTAGAAATTTTCGAAATTTAAATTAACCACAGTATAAATTTATTGATAAATAAGACTATATTAGTATTTTTGTTGACATTGAGCTGTACATCGTATTTTTTAAATTTTTTCAATAAAAAGATTCAATTTTTTAAAATTTATGGTTTTCAAGCGATCATTTTTTATTAAAACATGGTGTTCATGTGTGTATTTTCATACCATAATTTGAATTTATTTTTCTAATATTGTTTTAGAAAAAATTGTCTTCAAATTTATGGTATTATACATTACTGTTTTTGAATTCCTAAAAATGTAATTGTTTTTTTTTCTTCGATTTTAAATTACGTGTTTTCTTTTGTATTTAGTTTTAAAGGCTTGTATTAAAGTTTTATTTCTTGGCATATTCTGAAATTATTGCATCTAACTAATAAAAAAAACTGATATTTTGGTTTAAAGAATTAAGGATTTTTTGTAGAATAAATGTTTTTTATGTAAAATAAAATAACTTTTAAGGCTAATAGTTTAGGTATGTATAAAATCTATCTTTAAAAATATGTAAGCCGAGTAAAAATTTCAAAAGCTGATAGAAACCATGGGAATCAAAAAATAATTTTTTTTAATGTTTTTATGACTACTTGAAATATTCGAACAGAATTATTTATTAACTATTTTACAAGCTGTTCCGAGGCAAAATAGATAATATCATAGTGCAGATAAATAAAATTCATTTTTATTCGCCAATAAATTTTTGTGTAGGTATTTTATTGTATTATAGGGTAGATTAATTTACTAGAAATAAAAAAAAATTCTTTAGATCAACATTTTATCCCAGATGAATCAACGTCTAATCCAGAAAATTTCAAATAATATGAGATAAAAGATATGTTTTTTTTATCAATACATGCGCTTTTTTTTAAGTATCATAAAAGAGTTTATTCCTATAAAAATGTTGTGAATTTTTTTATTACAAAGACACTTTATAAACATTATCATATAAATATTGCAGAAATACAATAATAAAATTCAATAAAAACTGATCCCAAATCAAAGTTATTTTTTTAAAAATTATTGAGAAAATATAGTAGCAGTAAATTTCTAAATTGGATAGATTATGATAGAAATATAGGAAAATATTTTTCTTTTAATAAATATCGTGTAAATAGGGTTTAAATCAAAGCCCGTGGAAACCCAAAGAGGGTTATTTTTTTGAATTTTATCAATACCATTTAAATATTGAAAAATCCTATTCGAGCATTTTTTTGAAAAATAAATATCAATATTAATTATATTATGATAGAAATACTTTAAGTGTATTTTTTTATTTAATAAATACAATTTGATATAATATGTATTTAAATCATGATGGAAATACGGTAAGTGTATTTTTTTAATAAACCAATATAATTTTAATATTTAATATTAATTATATTATATTATATTATATTAAGGGGTAGTGTGGTTGAGTGGTTTACAAGTCTTACCCCTAGGTCAGGGGACGCGGGTTCCATTTCCACCCACCCCACTAATTTCCGAAACGAATTTACTCTAAAGAAAAATACCAAAGGGGGCGGCCAGTGGACCATAAAAGATAAACCATAAGCACTGAAAAACCATGATAAAAGGAGTTTGCTGTGTAAGCCGTTGAACTGTGCCTTCAGTATTGAAAAAGATCCCACACCGTTCAGCAAGGATATAGGTAAGTGTAGAGTGTGGTTGTAGCTTGTAACTTGTAGCGATGAACAGTAGACAGAATCTCATTCCCTCCACATAATGACTGCCGCCTATGAGAAAGGGCCCAATCCACGGTGATTACGGGTGACAAGAAGTGCTGGAGGAGTCCCACAGAGAGACGCAGCAGTTAAGCAATAGTTCCTATGTAGATAAAGCGAACTTCCTAAAAAGTAATAATAGAAGTAAAACATAAATAAATAAAGTAAATTCGATTAGAATTTTTTTTTTATATTATATTAAATTAAATTAAAACAGACATCAAGTTATCGAATGACAGACCTGATATTTTTGTATATGACAAAAAGAAGAACTGCATCACTCTGATCGAAATTGGCGTGACAAGTATTGACAACATAAACATAGTTGAAAACGAAAAATTGAGAAAATATGACCTGCTAGCATCTGAACTATCATTAATATACAAATGCAAGACAAAAATTATCCCATATGTTATAACATGGGACGGTGTGGTGACACGATATCATAGAAGGTACCTGAAGGAACTAGATGTCACGAACCAGGTTGAGGCATATATTCAAACCTTGGGATTGAGAAAAACCCTTGAATTAATAGGCCTCGAAAGAAGGTGGGGTATTGAAGAAGACTATGGAGAGGAGAAGATAGCCGAAAGCATAAATACGCTGTGTGTACAGAGAATCAAGCAAGCTGTGCCTGAGAACGAAAACTAAAATTACGACTATAAATATAGCCCTTAAATAAAAAATAAATTATATTATATTATATTATATTATGATGGAAATACAGTAAGCGTATTTTTTCATTTAAATCGTTATAATTTTAATATTGGGTAATAGAAAGAAAACAATATATTTTTATTTAAATCAATAGTATTTTAATATTTAATATTAATTAGATCATGATGGAAATACAGTAAGTGTATTTTTTATTTAAGTATTCAATATTAGGTAAAGCTCGAACAATGATATTAAAACAAACAGTGAATATATAATTATCGAGAATCAAAGATGTATTAAGAAAGACTTAAAAGGATGATGTTCTGTAAAAGTGTATGAAGAAATTTTTTAATAGAGCAATCTAAAATTTCCGTAAGCAAGCCTGAAAATTAAAAGAAAAATCAGCTCTGAAATGAACTATAAAAATAAAATAAAGTAGAATCAAATTTAAATTTATATTTCGATGAATATAGGATCATTTAGAATATATTTATTTACGATCTTTTTTATCATCATGAACTTTTCTTAAAAACATACTACGCATTACAGCATTATTATTTCTCAACCTCGGTGTATGCCAAATTCTATTTACAACTGGTCTTAGTCCATTAACGATTTCACGAATCTCATCATCAACATCGACCAATACAATATTATTTGTATTATTTCTACTTTCAAGAGATTCTTGATTTTGCAAGTCGATTTCTCCATTAACTTTCAATTCGTGTCTCCGTCTTTTCTTTTCTTCATTCGCCATTTTTATAAGAATGTCTATGCTGTACAATCTATCTTTAACCTTTCTTTTTTCTTCCAATGTATGTAATTTACATGTAAACCCATTTTTACATAATTTAATGAAATTTGGTGTATTGTTATTTCCATCCTTTTCAAATTCATGTCCGGGTGGGAAAATTGGAACTCCGCACTGTCTTTCTAAATCAATTTGTTCATCTATTTTTCTTTTTTTATGTTGGGTTGAACTTCCTTTTTCTGTTATCTTGTTGAAACATGGATGATCTTTCATAAACTCGTACATCATTAGTTCTTTACATATTTTACATCTTATTACTTGATGTGTGTTTGCTACTTTTTTGCTAACTATTATGCGGTTTGTGGGCGTGTCTAAGAATGTAGTTTTTCGTGGCATTTCTTCTTTTAAATGGATTGGTCTTGGGCTAGAAATTAATTTATTGCTGGATTATGGTAACTCATTGAATATAAAATTTCATTGTTTGGTTTTGGCCTAGTTTGTGCTTTATGGATAGTAAAATACTCATTGTAATACTCAATATAGCTCATTATTCATATGAAAGCTTTCAATACATCGAATAATATAAGTTAAAGTGTATGATTATTTGGAAATTATTGACGACTTTTCATAAAAATTTGTTCTTTAACTATGTTGAATTGTGTTTCACATCTTTATTAAATTTAATTTATTATAACTATCTTATTGATATATCAATTTTTTTACTATTTCATTTATAAACGATGCCTTATTTTTTTATTTATCATAACTTTCTTATTGATATATCAATTTTTTTACAATTTTATATAAAAAGGGTGCCTTATTTTTTTATTTATCATAATTATCTCATTTATATCCTTGATTTTATTATTATTTCATAAGAAATGGTTCTTTATTTTATTATCTATCAAAACTTATTATTGATATCCTCGAATTTTTTACAATTTTATGTAAAAATGGTGCCTTATTCTATTATCTATCAAAACTTATTATTGATATCCTCGACTTTTTTACTATTTCATATAAAAATGGTGCAGATTTTATTATTTATCATAACTTTTTTATTGATATCCTCACTATTTAATTTAAAATGGAATTTGGGATTCACGAAACATAATTAACTAAATCGTTTATTTATACTAAGAAGTTGAAAAGAATTAAAATTATACTGGATTAAATTACTATTTTTATAAAAACATTTTCATTTGTAACAAACTATACCATGCTTATTTTTTATCTCAGTAAAGACAATTTTTTCTAAAAAACTATATAAATATTATACTCAAGAAAGATATTTTGATCCACTTAAAATTCTTATAGAGCATTATATCGATCTATTTTTATATTTTAATGCTGATGAATAAAATAGTTCGATTTTTTTGTATTGATAAATAAATACGGTGCATTTTTCGCAGTAAAATAATATTTGATTATGATGACGAAATAAAAATATTCGTTTACGCATTAAATAAATGCTACATCGAGGAAATATTATTTTAAACGTAAATAATTCTAATTGAATGTAATATCAAAGTAGAAGCCACATTTATTTGAAATAATAGTTTATTGGGTATGAAAAAAGGACAGATAATTATGTGTTATACTCACACAAAAACACTAAAAAGAGTTAAAAATTGTGATTGAGCGCATTCTTTACCATAAAACTATTAAATAGTGGGGTATAATCTCGTATTTATGCATGAATTATACTTTATTACTTTTTGTAATTTACGTATTGTAGTTAAAGATTTTTTTTATAATTGACTTGATTGTCTTATCGCAAAAATATGTTATCACTATATTCAAAAGTACTCTAATTATTCTATATGTTCTCTTTATCATCTTTGATTTAAAGAAATATTAATAATAGTGTTTTTTTAGCTCGAATATATGCCCATTTCAATTTTACAAAGTTCTTTCTTATATATTAGTTGATATTACATCAACTCTTGTAATGTTGCATAATATGGTATTGTCTTTGTTTTTAAACTGCGTATATCTGTAAAATATACTACTAAAGAATCTTATTTTATTTATTTGTCGTTTTTTTCTATATTATTTTTGTTTATTTTGAGTATTATTTTCGATAAAGAACAAATCGGTCATATTTTTTTGATAATCATGAATATACCTGTCCTCTCGCTCGATAGCTCGATGTGTTTCTTTATTTTCAGTAGGACTTTGATTTCTATACGCATTATTTAAATTTCTTAGATCGAATTTCGGCAAATTTTTTTATGGAATTTGATCTTTTTTAAGCGTACATTAAAGACTTTTACTGTCTTTTTATGTCTACTTATATAACTTCGCCTAAAATTTTTACCCACTGCCTAGGTGATGAACTGTTTTCTATCATTCACTTGGAAACGTGCATTCTATTATTTTTTAGATAATTTATTTTGATATCAAAAAAACGAATTTTATTTTGATGTTGAATAAAACGAATTTTGTTTCTTCTGCTAATTTAATAAATTATATAATTTTTTAGTGATTTTTTTTAATAATTTATTTTGATGTTAAAGATTACGAATTTTATTTCTTCTGTTAATTTGAATAATATATGATTTATTTGTGATTTTTTTTAATAATTTATTTTGATGTTAAAGAAAACGAATTTTATTTCTTCTGTTAATTTATAATATTATATAATTTTTTAGTGATTTTTTTTAATAATTTATTTTGATGTTAAAGAAAACGAATTTTATTTCTTCTGTTAATTTATAATATTATATGATTTATTTGTGATTTTTTTTAATAATTTATTTTGATGTTAAAGAAAACGAATTTTATTTCTTCTGTTAATTTATAATATTATATGATTTTTTAGTGATTTTTTTTAATAATTTATTTTGATGTTAAAGAAAACGAATTTTATTTCTTCTGTTAATTTATAATATTATATGATTTATTTCTGATTTTGTTTTTTTTTAATAATTTAATTTGATGTGGCTTGGAAGAAAGCGAAGTCCAGTCTCTTCTATCCATCTTATATTTATCTACTTTCACCACTTTAAAGATACATGATATCGAAAGATAGATTTTGCTGAGCATTAAAGAATTTTTGATGCAGTCAAATTGATTTTATTTTACACAACAAACTATCTTTTTGTTATTGTTATAGTATAAATTATATACATTTTCAATGTTGTATTTAGATTGCAGATATTGGTTTACCGGGGATAAATGTCCAAGGCTTTCTTTTTTCATTTTTAGCATTACCGATTTTCTTAAGATAATTCCTTTGCCTAAAAATATTTTTTTACAGAGCAAGAGAATTATTTCAGATTTCAGCTCAATATTTCTTATCTCAAACCAAGGTCTTTTCTTCTCTATCAAATAGTTTTATATGCGTGCTATTTTGTTAATATACCTTTATTTCATCACCTGATTATTTTGAATTTATAGGTTCCTTGCTACATTCGCATACTTTATTATGATAAAGCGAATTGTTCATCGATTCGATTATACAGCAGCTCATAATATTTTATTTATTTGTCTGTTTACTCTGATATTTATAGTTGTTCAAGCAAAACTTGATAATGGTCTTTAGAACAGATTCGGCTGATTATTCTTTCCACCTCATCATCTTTACAATATTTATAAATGCACCTTTGCAAAATAAATAAAACCTTTTACTCAATAATACTGTAAAAACAGATTTTCACTTTATATTATAAAACAATGCTAAAATTTATATTATTCAACAAAACGATTTACAAACATTTAAATAATTATTTTATTTAAATCAGCTACAAATATTTAACCTTATTTTTTTCCCCTGCCATATACATTTTAATATCTTCATCAAGCATTTCTTTAGTAGGAACAAAAGTTTCATTTTTAAACCGCCTCTTTCTAGCAAAAGTTTTTTCTTTAGACAATAATGGTCTATTAATCAATCCCGTTCTCTCATTTCTTCTCTCTTCAAATCTGTTAGAACGTGGTCTCCTTGCCATAAAATCTTTCCTACCATAGAATCGTTCCCCAGAACCATAATTTCTATCATAATAAGGGTCTTGCAGTATATAATTTCTATCATAATAATCATTTGTCTCTCCTCTTCTATCATAAAATCTTCTTGGTCCATGACTTCTTCCTGCATCATAACTTATTCTTGTATTATATTCACCTCTTAAATCATAAACACGAGGATATCGTTCGTGTCTTGGTTCTAAATGTCCTGGATATGCATTTCTTGATGTGTCTCGCATTCCATAATAATATGGTGGTGTTCCTCGGGTATTTGATCTTTGGTTGTGGTGGTCTTCGTTGTCTAGTCTTCGGTTTGGATTTCGCCGCTGTGGTGTCTCATCGATTTGTTTGTTGTTCGTGTTCGTCATTTTTATAATTTTTTTGGGGCTCTTTTTTATTTTGATCGTTTCATTTTTTTAA
This sequence comes from Rhyacophila brunnea, assembly GCF_057557595.1. Taxonomy (NCBI): domain Eukaryota; kingdom Metazoa; phylum Arthropoda; class Insecta; order Trichoptera; family Rhyacophilidae; genus Rhyacophila; species Rhyacophila brunnea. Next base: position 292,685 of record NW_028232825.1, read on the forward strand.
TTTCGGGGACGAATGAAATTGATCAGAAAATATTATCGTTTTATGAGGTTTGTACTTTAATATTGTATATTTTACTGTCTGCATCTAGGAATATTTAAAGATAATGTGGTCGAAAGAGGCACCAGCTGAATCTCTTCTATAGAACAATCTAAAGTTTTGCTTGAAAAACATAAAAATCATATTAACCCATAAATAAAAATCAGTTTAATTTAGTTTATAGTTAAAATTTTTGGATTTTAATATATCTATTAAATATTTGAATGTCCAATAAGATATCAGTTTAATGCAACGAACCTATAAATAATATTTCTACTTAGTTATTTTTTATTGCACAAATAGATTTTTGTATAATTTATCTTCTAGTTAGTATTTGGTGTTTTAAAAGGAACTATTAAATAATTGAATTCCGAATAAGATATCAGTTTAACGCAGTGAACCTATAAATGATATATTAATTAAGTTTTTTCTTGCATAAATAAATAATTGCATAATTTATCTTCTAGTTAAAATTTTTGGATTTTATTATATACATAAAATAATTGGATGCCGAAACAAGATTTAATGCAACGAAAAAATAAATAATATATTTATTTGGTTTGATTTGTTGTACACAAATAAATAATTGTATAATTTATTCTCTAGTCGTATTTAATTATTTAAAAGTAACTATTAAAAACTTGAATACCGAATAATATATCATTTTAATGTAACGAACCTATAAATAATATTTCTACTTATTTGTTTTTTATTGCACAAATAGATTTTTGTATAATTTATCTTCTAGTTAGTATTTGGTGTTTTAAAAGGAACTATTAAATAATTAAATGCCGAATAAGATATCAGTTTAACGCAGTGAACCTATAAATGATATATTAATTAAGTTTTTTCTTGCATAAATAAATAATTGTATAATTTATCTTCTAGTTAAAATTTTTGGATTTTATTATATACATAAAATAATTGGATGCCGAAACAAGATTTAATGCAACGAAAAAATAAATAATATATTTATTTGGTTTGATTTGTTGTACACAAATAAATAATTGTATAATTTATTCTCTAGTCGTATTTAATTATTTAAAAGTAACTATTAAAAACTTGAATACCGAATAATATATCATTTTAATGTAACGAACCTATAAATAATATTTCTACTTATTTGTTTTTTATTGCACAAATAGATTTTTGTATAATTTATCTTCTAGTTAGTATTTGGTGTTTTAAAAGGAACTATTAAATAATTAAATGCCGAATAAGATATCAGTTTAACGCAGTGAACCTATAAATGATATATTAATTAAGTTTTTTCTTGCATAAATAAATAATTGTATAATTTATCTTCTAGTTTAAATTTTTGGATTTTAATATATACATAAAATAATTGAATGCCGAAACAAGATTTAATGCAACGAAAATATGAATAATATATTTATTTGGTTTGATTTGCTTTTACACAAATAAATAATTGTATAATTTATTCTCTAGTCGTATTTAATTATTTAAAAGTAACTATTAAATACTTGAATACCGAATAAGATATCATTTTAATGCAACGAACCTATAAATAATATTTCTATTCATTTGTTTGGTTTTTTTTACATAAATCCACCTTTTCATTTTTTTGTGTATTAGCAACATTAAACACAAAATTATTCAATATTTTAGTATGGGCTCTTGTGCTAAAAATATAATTTATTTATTTAATATATGAGGGCAAAGGTGGTATGGTTGAGTGGTTTACACGTTGAACCCCGGTGAGAGGTCGCGGGCTCCACCCACCCCACTAATTTAAAAACGAAATTACTTTTAAAAAAAAATACCCAAGGGGGCGGCCAGTGAACAATAAAAGATAAACCATAAAGCATTGGCAAGCCATGAGAAATAGGTGGTTTTTGTGTAAGCCGTTGAACTGTGCCTCCAGAATTAAAAAGATCCTACACCATTCAGCAAGGATATAGGTAAGTGTAGTGTGTGGTTGTATCGATGAACAGTAGACAGAATCACATTCCCTCCACATAATGACTGCCGCCTATGAGAATGGGCCCAATCCACGGTGATTACGGGCGACAATGAGTACTGGGGGAATTCCACAGAGAGACGCATCAGTTAAGCAATAGTTCCTATTAGTATAAAGCGAACTTCCTAAAAGTGATAGAAGTAAAACATAAATAAATAAAGTAAATTCGATTGGATTTTTATGAGGGCAATAATATTTTAATGAGATCAATATTATACAATTCTGTATTTTAAAGACGAATTAATGTAAATTAGTGAAACAAAATTTATTTTTATTTTTTTGGTATATTCAGTTGCCTTAATATTAAAATTTGGTCATTTAATGCCTCAAGTTGGTATATATTCATATTAAATATTTTAAACCCGAATTTTCATATTATAAATAATACGATTAATATAATATACCCTCACAAAGTATAATAATTTGTTTGTATTTTGCTTGAATACCGCAATATAATTCGTATTTCGATTGATTTACATGGTTTTATGTTGCTATAGAAGCGTTAAAACGGCTTAATACATATTTGTATGTATTTTGTTCGCAATTTATCAATTTGGTGATCTACTAAGGAAAAAAATTTAAGCTATGAGGGCTTGTCTTATCTATATTAAAAAATTGATTGTTTTTTTGTTCTCTATCTAATATTTATGTTCAGTTAAAGGTTCTTTACCATAAACTAACTAAAAACTTTTTTTTTTGGTTTTTTATTGTTCTTTCTACCTTTTCTACGTTGTAAAACCCGTATTAATCTTAGAAAGAATGGCAATCACATATATAATGCATAAAATATTAAGTATTTTTTCTTTTTGGCTTGTATTAGTATCTTCTGCCTCTTTTAAATAGGTAAAACTTAAAATGGATTTAAATAAGAAATTGAGTAAAATATATTAGTGCATCATATGATTTTTTCTAGTAATTTATTCCTTTTTATAAATTAAGCAATAATTTAGATATTCACAGAAAGAACACTAAACACACATATAATATATAAATGCATAAAATTTTTAGTATTAGGTTGTTTTTTAAAATTAACACTAGTTCACAACCAATCAGCAAGACATTGCAATAAAGAGCACCAATTATAATTTTAGTGCACTAAATTGTTTATTAAGATTTATATTTGTTTTAAGTTTTGTCTTATTGCCTTTTTATAACCAGATAAGAGGTGATGTTTTTTTATAGCCTTCTATGTTCTTTTTATTCCTACTCACTTTCCTCATATCTTCACTACATCTTTTTTTTAATATTTACTTTATATTCGTCTTTTTGCGCACAAATCCGCTTCGTGTTGGCGAACTTAAATCTTAATATGTGCCTCATGTTCAATATACGCATAATTTATACTTTTTAAAGTGTAAAATTTATATTAAGCCATAAAACTAAACAAAAAAAGCCTTTTAGAATGATTTAAAGTTGAAATAATATTATAAACTATACAAAAAAAATACATTTACTCAGCAATTTAATACAAACATTATATATAAAATTATAATAAAAGTAGATTAAATAAAAATTATAATATTTTCAAATATAAAAAAATAATCAAACACATTTCCATATTCGTTTTATATTCAAATTCTATAAGCTATAATTTTTATTTTATAATATATGTAATCATCATTGCTAAAATCGAAATATGCAGACCGAAAATACAAATTCTTGCCATAAAAAATAAATACTTCTTCATCATAGTAGTTTATATGCCTTTTAAATAGTTTATACAATTTTATATAAATTTATTTAAGAACGACATAATGTATTATTATTTAAGCCTAACATTTTTTTATGAAACTTAAATAATGATAGAAATTAATATGTAATCAAAATAGGCTTTTGTAAAACTAAATAAATGTATATCGTTTTTCGCAGAAGCATGTATTTTTAATATTAAACTCATAATTTATCGATTTTTTTGTCTTTAAATAAAAACTAATGCATTTTTTCTAATAAATACTAGCCCCATTTTTTTGTGTATCTGCATACTTTAAAGTAGTTTAAGCATAAATATTTGTGTCGGCTTTTTATATTTGAGATTTTGAACACAATGTTCAAAAAAAATTATCATGACTTGTAACGGCTATCCTGCTCGATAAAATAATTTTACTTTAAATATCGAAATCTCCCATATTTATATTGTAAAAACAATTTCATTAATATATAAATATATATTAAAGTGTTTTAGATTGATATGTGTATTTATTTTGTGTAAAATTAGGGGGGAAAAGTCGAATACCAGAATTAATAACTGTAATCCATTCACTATATTACACCAAATTATAATTTACGCGTAAATCATTGTATTATATTGTAAATATTACAAAAATACTATTTAAACATGCTTTCATATTAAATTTATTATTAATACATTCCACATGTGTATATAACTTTATGAATCATGCATAGTGTTTTATAAGAGAATTAGCAAGATATTGCACTAAATTATAGGAAAAGTGGTATTAAAAAAATATAATTCTGCGTATTATACGATAATAGTATCACTTATAAAAGCTTTACTGATCATAGTTTTAAGGGTCAAATAATATAAATTTATATGAAAATTAGTGGTATTGACACTATTGTCCTAATTCGAGAATTTTTTTTGCCAATTTCTGAAGATATATAGTTATTTTAAAATTACATGGGATTTACTGGTTTAATAAGCTATTCTAAAAAGAAACACTAGAAATAAAGATATGACTTTTTTGGCAAATATTCTCCTTGTTTCGCATTTAACACCATATAAATAGTTTATAAACTTAATTTTTTTTTATGTATACATATACTACATAATATAATTTTCTTATCTGAATTTTCATCAACCAAAAAAATTATTATTTATTTTGTGAATTTCAAGGTCATGTAAGATAAGCCCTTTTGCCATGTATATCAATTTAAAAATTACAAACATGGTTTTTAATCTAGAAATTTTTAAAGTAGACGATATATATGTTTGGTTACAAGCTAAATTAACTGTATGTTAATAATAAAATCCATATAGACTCAAAATACTGGCTATGTTTTTATAGCAGAGCCAAATATTACAAGCATATTTTCTTTTAAACCGATGTTAACGCAGAAATATGTGCTATATCCATATGAAAAAAAATCGAAATGCGACATTCTTTAATACCACAAAAAAATAGAAACTTCGATATCTTAAAACGTTTGATATTGTATACACATCGTATATAAAATTTTCATCATCTATTGATATATTATTTAGATCATATAGAAACTAATTATGTTAATAATCACAACAAAACTTTATTATTATTTTTTGAACATGTTTTGGGGCATTTAGTATTTACAAAACGAAATATAGGAATGTAAAATGATTATAAATTGATTTGAAAAGTAAAAATAATATAATTTATTTGTAAAGTTTATAAAATATAGCTAATATGCTCTTAGAAGGTAGTTTAAAATGGTTTTTTAAATTCCATTAAATGGGGTATTGAAATCATACAATACATTTGTTTGAAAATTTTACCTTGCTATTTTATTTGATATGAATGCGAAAATAGAAAAAATGTTAAATGACTTAGAAAATTGGCTCGTAATATTATTCAAAATCAAATAAAAATATATTTCCATGCGTGAAAATTATGCTACAGAACAATAAAGAATAAAAAAACCAAAGTTTTGAATGTCTACATTTTTTAATCACATAAATAGCTCTAGAAGTATTAATCGTAAAAATATTTCGAATAAAATACTTCCTGTGTCGTTTAATGAAGATATCATATTTCTAAAAAAATCACATTCATTGCGGGTATATACATATTATTTTTATAAAAATAAATGTATTTATTTTTCTTACGGCAATAAGGTCGACGTTATGGGAAAATCCCATCATGCCAATAATACTTTCTATTACTTATAATTGCAACCAGGAATTGTGTCAAGTCATTTTTGTGTCACAAATAAGGGTTTGGTTAAATTAGGGTGCTTCTTCAAGTCACGCGTCGTTCTAACGGTGTTTGCTGTTATCCTTGCAGTCAAGAGGCTGTAAATATCTCTTTGGAAATCTAATGCCCTTACGTGTTGGGAATTAGACAGGGTAGTTATTATATTGAAGATTCTAGGTTGAATATTGTCACTATACAGCCATTCCCTCTATCATTCTTTTTTTCAAAACTGTGATACGCATCAATATTAAACAAGAAAACAAGACATATATTTCCCACGTGAATCCATTAAACAGGCACAATATTTTTTAGATTTCAACAATGGTGTATATATCATAAATAAATAAATAAGGCATAAAAAATTGACAAAAATAATTGTTCTTTAACTTTCGCATTTGAATGTTTTTTATCTGTCAAATACTAAACGTTTGTAAATAATTACTTCGTTATTTTCATTTATTATCGCCGATTCGGATCAAAATTCGGGCCATGATTAATCTAGGATACTTTTTTTTAAAAAAATTCCTTACATAGAGATAACTAAACACTAAAATATGACTTTTTACATATAATCTTTATTTCGTGCGGTCATTCTTTATTTCTTTTTCGAAAATAATGTATCTTGAAATAAGATAAGTTTTTAAATCTGATGCAATCATGCATAAAATCTATTTAATCAAAGTTTTAATAAACTATTATTCAATTATTTATATACATCTGAAAAGCTATTTATTTTATTTTTCAATTTAATAAACTTTAAACGAAAATATCATTCGAAATTTATACAAATTTGTTTGTATATAAATTAAAAATCGTATATACATCTATTAAAATCGATTGACACATAAATGGTTATTTTTTTTTGATTTTCTGATTATAAAAAGCTTTATGAAAGTTCAATTTATAGTAGCCAAAAAATAATTGCAGATAAATACAAAAAGAACTTTTTATTTTTATTTTCATGATCGTTTTATATCACATCTATTTTTTATTTTAAAAGAAATCATAAAAAAGCATTTGAATTATTTTTCAAACATTAATTTTGAGCTTAAGGTGCAAAAATTATTAATATAAATGAAATATTTAATTTATAAATTCTATTTATGTGCTCAAATTAATAGCACATCCGTCAAATATATTATATTTATAGTAAAAAAACCATATTTTACAAACGTAAGTACATGCTACTTGCGTATTGTAAATTAAATTATTCGAGTGGCCTAAAAACATGATCTTTTATGCTGGTTGAAAGGTTTCAATAATATTTGCCCTTTTCTTCTATTACAAAAAATAATTATTTTTCCAATTTCTTTGGTATTTTTATATTCATAATAATATAAATGAATTATATGTAAGGTATAGACTATCGCAAAAATTAAAAAAAAGCATGGTGGTATTAAGGGCAAAAAAAAGTCTAAATATATTTTGAATACATCAAAATAAACCTTATTGATCAGAGAAACTTAAAAAGAATATTACTTTTTCAGTAGAATTTATGTTTTATTTTATTATTTTGGTTTTTCGTGAATAAAGTAATTTATTTATCTATTTTTGGTATAGTTGATATGATACATACAGAGTTATTATCATCAGAATTCTTTTAAATGGACCAAATTTTTTTCACTTACACCCCTTCAGAACTTCCGTCGTCTTAATTTCTATATCCCCATCTATAAATCTTCTCTTTCGAAGGGAAGTAGAATCGTATCCCACATGCACATTTTGTTGCATTCTTGGGGGTGGGTTTTTACTGCTGCGTATATTAATTATCAAGCTTGCATACGATAAGGTATAAATGGCAAAGTTCAAAAGGAAACTTATTGCCCAAACAATGATGTAGTGAAATCTCAACCGGCTTATATATGATTCTGCGGCGTTTGAGCAGCTACTCTCACCACTGCCTACGAAATTACATTTCCACATTGTTGAGGCCGTAACACGAGCATTAGGATTACTTCCTGTTTCCAAGGTGAATTGATTCAGAAAAATACTTTTATATAGACCCACTAAAAACATCAGAACACCAAAACTAATAGATAAAACCAAAAAGCCCAGAATTAAGTGCAGTTTCATCAAATATTTAACCTTAGAGTTTATCGCACACGATGCAAATAGTGCAAGAAATATATTTGAAACGATTGTATATTTTAAAATCAAATCCATGTCAAAAAACCCCATGTTTAAAGTACTCTCTACTCTGAAGAAGTTTAAGTTAAGTAAATAGATGACAATAAGATATAAATTTGTCAAAACCACCACCAGCGAAAATAACTGCCCGAATAATCGAATCGACTTGAATGCGCGTGTTGTCGCCATTTTTTCTTGTCATTATTATTTTCCAATAAAACATATTTATCCCATTAACCAATAATTTTCGATTCTCCTTTTTTTCTTGATTCTCCTTTTGTAAATACATCAAATCATAAACATAATAAAACGACGATCAAATAAGTTGAATCTTCATATTTTTCGTTTTATGCACGAAAAAACGTAGAAATTTTCTTAATTTCATATATATACCATTTTTGATTCATGATAAAAAGTAATCGCTGGTTTTATTTTACATTTTGACAGCAGCGACCAATAGTAGATTACTTTTTTAATTGAATTCACCAGAAATTAATTATAAGAAACAAACGATAAATATCATTGTAAACGGCATTTCTAAATCATAAAAATAAAAAAATATGGTCTAAATATACCACTTGTATTTTTAACATCTTAAAAAAATTTATTTTAAAACTTTTTTTAATGTTGCCATTTTTATTGTTTTAAAATAGTAAATATACACATTTCTGATTACATTACCGTATAATTTCAACAAGGAGCATTGAATAAATTTTTTTAAAACACTATAAATATAATTAAATGTATTTGTCATCAATGAACAAAATTTAGTTCGATTATCGTTCTATAAAATAGATAAAATGCCCTGAAAGAAAAAAAATATATAAATTTGTATCTTTCTACATATTTTAACATTCAATAATAAAATTTTTTTTATGAAAGATAGCTTGAATTTTTTGTGAATTTTATATTATAGTTATTTTAATTTTAAAAAAACCATAAATAAAACCTTTGAATGTAACTAGTAAACTTCACAATAAAAGTCGTAGAATTTAATTATTCGATCTTTCAGGAAAAACATTTTTTATTTGTCGATTTTTGATTAATTTTAATTGAAGTTCTTGAATCTAATTAGAAAGATATGTTTCATATAAATTATTCAACCTTTTATTATGTATTAACGGCATTTTATAAGTCTTAATCATCAAATTCGTTCGCTGCAGAGTTTTTTTACGGATCTGTAGAACATTTAAGTGTTTGATGCAAATTATAAAGAACAACCTTTTCGTCATTGCCCGGAAATTTTTTGCTTTTACCAGTTAAGTTTAACTAGGTTAAGATTTTGTGATATTTAGTGCCTTAATTTATATTTCGTTAAAATTAAAATAAAAACTCTACATTATATTTAAGAGAAATTATTATTGTTTTATAAAATATTCAATATACTAAATTATACTTATATATATCTCTCAAAAATAATTTTTTTAAAAAAAACTAGAAACGTAAAATTAAGTCAAGTCTAAAACTTGTTTTTTATAAAATATAGGCACTAGTGACCTCGATATTTTTTAGCAATTTTATTTTGTTGCTTTTCAAAAACTTATTGCAATAAAAAAATGTACACTTTTCCTATTTTAAATCTGTTTTTTACACGTTTAAAATGACATAAAGATTAAAAATTAAATTTATTACCATATAATTTTAATAAAATTGTACAGATCAGAAGGATCGTGATTAGCTTGTGATAAATTTAAAGCAACAATTAGTCCAAAATCGATCATACAAATATGAAAATGGTTGTTATTGTATTTTTTACTACGGATATTAAATGTCCAAATTTAAATAATATAATTGTCTAAATAACCAACTGCATTACGGATAATTCTTATCCTACAAAATACGCTTGAAAGCCGATAAAAATTAAAAATTGTGGACATAAAAATTCAACCACATAATCTGGTTAGAACTTTTATTAGAAATACGAACATTTATAATATTTTATCAATTTTTTAATTATTGTGTCCTATAATTTTTATGAAGATGAATAAAAAGGGGAAAACATAATCTAATAATATACAGGTCATCAAAATAGCAAATAGAATTTCATATATGTTTTAAGAGATTACTTGGAATTTAAGGTCAACTTTTAAAAGAATATTATTATTAAGAATGCATATTTACAGCGAAATCAAGCTTTCCGATATTTTATTTGTTATATGAGCTTAATTATCTTTTTACATCAAACATTAAAAATAGCTCCTAGATATACATAAACAGAGTAAAACACTATAAAAACATGCAAGCATTCTGAAATTTTGGCTCTTCAAATATAAATCAATTCAACAATACGTTTAGAGAATTTGTAGAAAAAAGATATTTCTTTTATGCAAGACGGAACATTTTTTGTTACTTCAGCAATTAAAAATCCGATCATATCAAAATAAATTTAAATTAAAGACGAAAAAACCATTAGAATGGATATATTAGCCTTATTAGTATATGTGGAAATATAAATTAACTATACATTTCTAATTTTTCACCAATATGGGCATAATCTATGTGAAAAAATAAATAGATCTTAAATCAATTCCCAATGATCATCCATATAAACCATTTGTTTTTGAAAAAAATAAAAACTTTTCGGATATTTTCAATGCACGCTTTATGAGTACTATTTAAATGGCAATAAAAATCTTTCTTTTTTCTAATAAAAACAATTGAATCATATTCTGCAAGAATTAAACTTTAGCCAATATGTTAAATTAATATAAAATACAAATGATATTGTATGTCTCAGCAGCCATGGAGAACGCAAAAATAAAATGTTTTGCAATATCAATTAAATATCCTATATGTGCTAGAAATTGTGTTTATAAGAATTTTATACAATGATCTAACTCATAATTGTATTAAATTTACGCTTTTAGGCATAAAGAATCTTCGGATAAAAATGTAAAAAAACCATAGCATATAAAATTATTTGCTATATATAGATTCTAAAATAAAAAAGGTGCTTGAGTGACTCGAATCGAACTTTGAAAAAAGCTATATAATACCTAAAAAATGCGTATTTCTTACATATCAAAGATATTCGATATTTGTAAACACATCTTGAGTTGATTTTCCTAGAAAGTCATGCGAGTTTGTCATAAGAAGATAAATTTATGCTGTTTTAAACGCTCTAGATAAACGAAAACATGCAAATTTCTGTATATTTATAAATTTTCTGCGAATTATTAAACTACTTGCTTTTATATAAATTTTATTATAGAAAATAAATCTTAATCTGAATTTCAGTTTTATTATAAGTTCACAGATGAAAATTTAAATTTATTATTTATAATATCTTCTGAGGCTCTAATATATTTGAGGCCTCTTTTGGCGTAATAAACCCTACTTCTATGATAAAAATAACTAAAAACCACAAATAAATTATTTCGTTTGTGTTTTATTCCATTTTTTATATTAACAGTGGCATAAATATTAAAAAATTCAACCATGGAAAATAAATTATGACGATTGTTCAATAAATTGAACCATTATGCATATTCTACATGAATTTAAAAATGAAGCTTTATCTCACAAATTTTTAAGAATATGCCTTGGTGTCATGCGTTTTATTGCGTCAATTAGATGGTAGAAAGCCGAACATTTTTGCCAAATCATAAGTTTTTTTTTAATGTAGTGTAATTCATTTTGGATCTATTTTTGCACAAAACGCGATAACAATTTAAATTTCCCATTCTATTAAACTGTCAAATAATGAGAGATTCTAATGCCCATTTGTGCAATTTGTAAATGATCAAACAATCAAATTTATATATAATATACCAAAAAATGAAAGATCTTAATACCCATTTGTGCAATTTGTAAATGATCAAACAATAAAATTTATATATAATAAACTAAAAAATGGTTAAATATTTTTATTGATAAATATGAAAATATATTCTAACTAGACCTCTTCAATTTATATTTAATTAAACATTATTTATGAAAATATTAAGACACTTGAACTCATCTCATTTGAAAGAAGAAATGAATTTTTTGAAGATAGATCAGGGGAAGCTGTCAAAAGATGTATCAAGGAGTTGTGCAATATTTCCAACGGACTGACTACGTATCAAGATATGGGAAAGGGATATAAAATTTTAATATTGATAAAAACGAACAATATTGCAAGATAAAATTAATTTTACAATCTATGAATACTTGATCATGGGAAAGAAAAAAATTATTATAAAATAACCTGTTCATAATATTAAAATGTAAATCAAAAAAGATACACAGTAAACCGACAATTTTAAAATAACAATGTAGTATATTGTGATTCAAATAGATATACATATTTTATATATCGTATCGATACCTGGAAACATTTTTTTTTGTTATTTTAGCATTAGAAAATTTACATAATGATCCTGAATTTAAAACACTATAAAAATATTTTATATTCAAGTTTATTCTCTTATGAAGCATATAAAATTAATAAATAACCCTGTGAGTATCCATATGACCTTACAAACATTGATTTAAATGTAGTATGCCACATCTTATATCTTTTTTCTTACGATTATATAAGTCTATGGTTTAAAGCCCGTCTAAAATTAATAATGTTAAATCGTATATCATGAGAATGAATCGCTACGTCAAAAGCTTAAAAATGTAAAATGGTTAATTTACAGCTTTGAACATATTATTTTTCTTTGTCTAGTACTATAAATTGTGATTTTGTGGGTTTTAGCTATTTTTAATCTTATTTATCTTTATTAAAAAGACATTATTTGATTTTTTTAGATTTTCTTATATTCTTCACAATAATTTATTTCATTAAAATTATTTTTACTTTGTGATCTGAAGATGTATAGAATTGTATAGCTCAAAAGTCGATCGGTAATGATTCTAATCGATTGACTCGAAAAAAAGTAAAAATTTCATAAACACATTTACTTAATAAAATAATTGTGTTTTTTTTAATTTCTTTATTTTTTTAATTCATTTATTGCATAAATATATATTTTAACCGGATTTTCTAGGCATGTATAGTACAGCACAGAAGTTATATCGATAAAAATCCCAGTTTCTCAACCAAAGAAAAAGATAAATTATATAAACAGTTTTAAAATTGACACATATGAGCAGATTTATTATATGTTACTGACTGCACGAATATAATTTTAGTGGATATTCCATTATACCAAGACTTGCTCTAAATTATCCTTGATTAGCAAGTGATAAGAAGCGAAAGTAAATTATTGAATTGACTAAATTCATACACAAATGATGTGTATCGTTGGTTTTTTTACAAAATTTCTGCTATTTTATAAATTTTTTATTATAAGTAAGTTATTAATTTAATAAATTATATTTTGCGATGATATTCGTTTCCAAGCTCTTTTATCTATAGTTTTAACTTCACATCTGCAAATAAACAATTTAAAATGATAATATAAATAGGTTTCACTGCTTTTTTTCAGAAAAATTTTGGGTCAAACACAAAAATAAAATTGAAAATATTCCAATTGCTATCCTAACGTCATTAATAAAATCGCCTCATAAGTTCTTTATATGAATTTTATCATTTTTATTTTAGCTTTATTTTTAAAATCCAGCAAATACAATTCATGTAATCATAATTTTTCATAGACTAAGATAAATTAATTCCATAAACGTAATTTAATTCCAAAGTTTTTAGAACACTTTCTTCATCTAAATAGAAATGTATATAAATAAAGAATGCAAACAAAAATAAATCATGATTTAGAGGTAAATAATATACTCACAGAATTAGAGACACATTTAGGCAAAAGACAAGAGAAATTAGCTGCTATTTTAGAAAGGTTGTTTGTTGAAATGCAGGATGTAACACTTCACGCGAATAATTTTATAGTTTCTGAGAATAAGAGTATTATGTATAGAATAGAAAATATAATTGAGAGTATAAATGAGATTAAGTCTAGAAAACACCATATCCGAGAAACATATAATATGATGCTGATTGGTATGGACAAATTCATAAATAAAAAAATGGACCAATGAAAATTTATTTTAATGTGATCATTATCGTCTAATTTTATTTTATACAATACGATTTACTTTCTAATAAAAGATTTTTTCAAACGTAGCTTAAATTATGAATGAAATAAATAATAAGCAGTAATACGGGGCCAAAAAAATACATGAATGGGTGTAAATTATTTTTCGATATTTATATATAAAAATTTAGCTTGCCATAGATTTCAACTGAATTAAATCTATAATTTAATAAAAATAAACAAAATATAATGAAATAAAGAGATCCATATAAAAAATCACGTTTGCCCATTGTACATAAAACACCAGAAATACATTCTAATAATATTTTTAAAAGAAAGATAAGCAAAAAAAAACAGTATATTTTGCCCTCTATAAACATTTAATATAAGTAGACAATATAAAACCGTTTTCATAGAACACTATTAGCCCCATTCGTCAAAAAATGGGATATTATGCCCCCAAATCACCATAAGATTATATTAGGAAGCTACAAATAGTAACTACAGCAGAGCATACCCCCCAAAAATATAATTTAGGATACTAAATTTAATCAATAAGTTTCAATATGAGAAGATTCATGTGAATTTAGTAAAGACGAAGATATTGGAAGAAGCGTAACTAAATTCACATTATAAAGAAAAGTAGAATTGTAAAGAAAGAACTTAAGTCGTTAAAAAAATCAAACAAACCCTGTAAATACAAATAACTAAATGGTAATTAGGAACCGGAATTATTCCTTAATTAATGAATTGGGTAGTATTAAAAAATATAACTAAAAACCTTGTATATTATAAAAATTTGTATAGAAGTGGTGACTATATACAATCACTCACACTTCACAAGACAATTAGCTCATATTATTTATGATAGAATAGTATGATCAAGATGACAGAAGATGTATGAAGATATTTTAAACATTTCTAATTCACTTAATAATTCTTGGCAAAAAGAGGGGCTTGTATTGAAGAAACTAGCCCATATGAAGCAAGATAATTTTTTCTATATCCCAATAAATTTAATGCTAAAGTTTACATAAAACATAAAAATACTGTGCGTGAAATATAAGAACCTACAATATAACAATCAAAAGCCGAATTATTTAACTAAATTTTTTTAATCTCTAATATATGGGTGATATATTGTATAAATTAACTGCAGATGAAGAATAACATATAGAACAACAAAAAAATATAGGTAAATTATGAAAATGTAATATTATTCAATGTATGATTCTAAGAATCTATTTGTTTAATATTTACCGACATGGTTTTCTGTGTATTTTTAGCCCTATAAGATTTAAATAATTGTATATGGTTTGGTATTTTATTATAAAGATTATATAACTACTAAAATCGAATTAAATACATAAAATTTTGGCATCAACGGATATTTAATTTTATTTGCCATTATTTTTTTTTGTGAAATTTTACTGTATTATTTTATTATATATATTTAACTACCATATAAATCAAATTAAATAAAAAAAATAAAAAACGGATATTTAATTTTATTCACTTTATTTGCTGGAATTTTACTGTACTATTTTATTATAAACATTCAATAACCACTAAAATCAAATTAAATAAAAAAAAATAACAATCTGATATTTAATTTTATTCACTTTATTTGTTGGAATTTTACTGTAATATTTTATTATAAACATTTAATAACCACTAAAATCAAATAAATAAAAAAAATTGGATATCAAATTTTATTCGCAATTTTTTTGAAGTTTTACTGTACTATTTTATTATAAACATTCAATAATCACTAAAATTGAAATTAATAAAAAATATATATAATAATTGGATATTAAATTTTATTCGCTGTTAAAAATCCCGGACGAAGTAGAAGCATACATGCAAGCTCTCACACTCCGCAAGACACTTGAACTCATCTCATTTGAGAGAAGAAGAGTAGTTGATGAAGATATATCAGAGGAAGGTGTCAAAAGATGCATCAAGGAGTTGTGCAATATTCCAAACACGCTGAACACGTCTAAATAAATAAAATCGATAAAAAGAAAATTAACCCATAAATAAATAAACTATTAAATTTTAAATTGCGATTATCGTTTCTTTAGCGTTTATCATATATGCATGTCACACATAACTGATTTTTTTATGGTATTCACTTAAATGAACCTAATAATCTATATAATGTTTTCTTTTTTATCGATACTGTTTTATATACAATCTTTTGCGAATGAAATTCTACACTTAAGGGTATTTCTTTTTAAATTAATTATAGTGCGAGTATTATTTGAATAATTTTAAAGTTCAAGAATACTAAATTAATGTTAATCCACAATTCGAATTTCCTATAGATAAAGTTATCTAAGCTTATTTTGTATTCTTTAATTTATATATTTGATCGATATGTCACATCAATTCATCTTTATAAGTGTTTTGGGATCCAAAAGATATCTTTAAGTAAATTTTTTTAAGTAGTTGTAAAAAAAAATTAAATGTAAACGAATGATTGTATGACAGTTATTCTTTTTATCTGTTCTATATGTCTTTGCATTAATCTTTTAATTACCTTTTAAGAAACCAAATAAATTATAATATAATTCGTGTATTATAAATATAAATATAGCCTTAGATGATTTCATTTAAGTATTACACAATTTAATTAAGATTTTCAAAAAATTATCATTAAATTACGATTAGAATTAATTGCATTTGATGCTGCATAAATTAAGTTGCGTACCCTATAAATTAAAATGCTAAGTTTTATAGTCTTATTGGAATTTGATGAACTAACAGGCTCAATGATAAAGGAAACGTATATGAACAATTCCGATAGAAAGAAATGTAATGACTTTCTCGATAAAAACAAAAGTTGTATAATAGGGAATAGCTTTCCTGATAATAGTTCGCATACGCTTATGCATGATGAATTTATATTTTTTTTAGAAGAGAATATTTATGGTTATGTAATTTTTCAACAAATAAAAGATGAAAGTAAAAGTCGAAAATATATGCAGAGAAGTATTTGTTTTATTTGTAATAATTTATCGATTACCCTTCTCAAACATTTAAAAATGGCATCTTTAAGTGAAAATAGACTAAAAAATATTTATATGGAATCTAAATTTCATTATCAAAATATTGATAGGCTGTGTACTCAAAAAAAATTTAGACACGATATGGTAATTAATTCATTGAAAGAATTAAACAGTTCCAGGAATGATTTGGGATTTCCAAATACTATTCAAACTTATCTACAAGATAAAAAGGAACGTTCAGCTATGTTTAATTCATATAGTTTGAACATAGATCTTGAAAAATCGATGAAATTTATCAAAAAAAAGCTACATTTTGTTTTAGAATCTCTCATTTTTGGCCATAAAATAAAAATAATGTCAATAATTCCATCCAAGATTATGGCTTGCATAGATTATATGCTACATATTCTCGAACCTTTAGGTTATCAATACAAAATATTCCCCTTTTTTTCATTACTTAACCCTCAAAAGACTTATATTGAAGATTCAGAATCTTTTATTTTAGGGGTAACTAACAACATTTTGTTTCGAAATATGAACTTTAAACTAACTATAAATTTAGATTCTTGCGAAGTCATATATGATGCAGAGAATTTTGTATACAGCGAACTTCTAAAAGACTTGGGTGTAAATTCAATAGAAAGTCCAATGTGCTACCTGATAAAATTTATATATACAAATATTTCTAAACTGGATAAAATTGGTCAGAAAAGAGGTAATTTCATAAATTCTTTTATTAGTGTTCAGGAATCTACACAAAATGCTAAAGAAAAAATATTTCAGCTCTGAAACGTATTTTTTCTATTTATATAATCGAAAAGACGCCAATTTTATAATACGTAGATCTTGGAATATATGACTATCTTGGCTTGCTGTATATCTGCCCGATTATCAAACATAGAAAAGTAAATATATAATTCACTATATGTATTGCCAGAGAAAACCAACATAATTTCTTTTCTATTAAAGATTTTCGTTCACAATTAATTTTTATTAATCCAAATAAATATTTTGCATATTTTTGTTTTGCTTTTTTATGCTACTATGCTTTCTTCATTAAATTTTAAGTTGATGTAGCTAAAATGTTTATTCCCTGAAAAATTTCTAAAAAAAATAACATTTCAAATATTATTTCCAAAAATTTTTTTGATGGTGTTAATATGACCTACTTCATATTAAATATCATTTAAACCTTGGCAAAATGACACATAACGTCTATTCAATCATAGTCTAGACTTATAAGTGTAATGTAATATCTATATAAATTTTTTTAAAAAAAATCTGTTATGTTATATCCAGTAAACACAAACAACGTAGAAACTTTCAAATTAATTCTATTAATAAATTAACAGATAAGCCAATGGAAGTATTCATATTCATAAAAAAAAATATTTTATGATTTTTAATATGAAAAAGATAAACTTAAATATATTAATGTTGGCTTATAGATAATTTTAATGCTATACACCACATTATACGTAATATAAAAGATTTTATTCAAAAATTTTAGGCATAAAAAATACACAAGAGAGATAAAAGACTATAAATTCGTTGTATATATTTATTTTTTTGTACTTCACATATAAAACGGCGGAAATTCAGTGTGTATTGTATTTACGTAGAAATAAAGGCATAAAATCTCTTAAAATGAATAAATTTTTTAGTTGTGAATTTATCATCACGAATTTCTTTATATTTTTATTTAAGTCGCAAAATATAATTTTTCGTTATTATTTTGCAGAATCAGTTTTCTATAGTCTAAAATTAAGTACAAAAATATACCATCATTATTTTTTTTGCTTTGAGGGATTAAGAATTTTGACAAAAAAGGCATTGTTTTTCTCTTTTATAAAATACATTCAAAAATTGAAATGTTTAAAACCACAACTATATATAAAAAATATTTTATCGAAATAAATTTCTCAAAATTTTAAGAATTTGAGATGAGAGGGTAACTTCTGTCAACTTAATTTAGACCAGAATCAGTTGATTGTCTCAAAACAAAAATTAAAGAATTAAAAAATACGAATAATTAAATACATAAACAAATAAAATTTGAGGCTGATTAAAACTTAGAAATTTGCATAATTTTGTTGGTGTTTGAAAAAAAGATATTCATAAAAACATATAAAACAAAATTTAAGCAACTTTAACTAAATATTAAGTGAGCTTACATACGTTTGCATAAATGAAAAATATAAAAATCACACACAGTACAAGAATATTTGGATCTCGGGCAAAAAATATAATACCGCCGCAAATATATTTCTATTAAGGATGAAACAGACGCTTTTGTCTGTCAAGAATATTTTAACTATCTCTAATGTGCAGCAAAAAAATTATTTCTTGTAATCTATAGTTTTTAAGGTAGGACTAACGCTAAAGTATAAAATATGAAGCTTAAATTTTGACAAAATTTTTTTCTAACTAAATAAAAATGTTTGAAACTAGAGATTATAGTAAAGTTTTAGTTAGATTACGTGCGTTGAATAATATTAAAACAAATCAAACATATTTTATTGATGATATAGGAAATCGTCTTAAATGAACATCTATCATATTGACTACCAACTACCTGGATCAGATAATAGATATATGAATAGTCTATTAGATTTTTTTGCGCACACATCAAACTAGTACATATAATTTCTTTTCTTTTTATTATTTATTATGCATATTGGAATAGCCTGCCATACAGTAATGCCTTTCATGAATGCATGCATATTTTTATGGCTTTATGATATTTAATTGATAGATTGTAGAAAATTGGTAAATTTTCATTTATTATTCATTCTTCATAATATTAAATAAATCGTTATTTCCAGTGCTCTAAATTATTTATTCTAATAGTTTATGTAAAAACACTTCAATGTATAAGTCATGAGCGTAGAAGATGTAGTTAGGAAGAATGTAAGGATGATTTTCTTGAAAAGAGTATTCAGAAAATCTGTAATTTAGAGAAATCTAAAATTATGCGCGAGCAAACATGAAAATATAAAAGAAAAATTAGCCGTTAACCCTTAAAAAAATAGGTAATGGATAAGATGTGGACACAGAAAACAAATATAGTAAGACTTAAAGATGAGAAAAATTCAAATATAATGGTAAAATGGGTTTTATATAAACTATAAAAGTTTTAACTAATCGTCATAATCTTATGTCGATGTTTTGATTAGATCTATTTATGGTTTGACTCTTGAACTCATCTCATTTGAGAGAAGAAGAGCAGTTGATGAAGATAGATCAATGTAAGGCGTCAAAAAATGTATTAAGGAGTTGTGCAATATTTATAACACGCTGAACACGTCTAAATAGATAAAATCGATAAAAAGAAAATTAACCCATAAATAAATAAAAATGTAGTTGGGCTAGTTTTTTTATCTTGTTAAACCAAGTAAGTTTTGGGTTATTCTATATCAAGCAAGCCATATTTTTATTTTTTTATCATATCATCCAACAGAGATTTTCTTTTTTATCACAACTCATTTATTCAAGTATATTCCCAGATTGAGTGTTTGTGGGTATGTCTTTTCTTCTATTTTGATTCATGGTTCTTTAATGTTATATCATCATTTTTTTATGATGAAACGTCTTAATTACGACTTTTGGCACTATTGTTGTTATCTACTTATAAATTAGTGAGAGTCATCATCAGATATGTTTTCTCTGTTTCAATAAGTTTAACAGAGTTATCTTTTATTCATTCAAATATGTCTATTCTGACATTTAAAAGTTTATTGTCCGTTTTCATTCGTGTACCCACCTTGTCTCTATATTTTCATTCTAAAAAACATACCTATTATTGGGAATTAGATAAAGAATTGTATTTTTGATTTGCATTTTATATATTATCAAACAGAATGTGTGATACATTACTTGGAGCAAACTTCATTAATACCTCTTACCATCCCTTCCTCTGCTACATTCTCATCGATACCCCTTCTTCTCTCAAGACTTACCGGTTCACGGTTCTTTTTAATTCCATGCTTCGGGAATCGGATTATCGATAATTTAGTATAATATCCATGTAATTTTTCTTATTTAAACCCATATTTATTAGTTATCAATGATCACATTTTAAACAAAAATTTTGGCTATCACACATTGTCTGGCATGATTTTGTGTACCATACCCCTTTTCACTACTTATATGTTTAAATATTTTTCCAAATCCTATAATTTATATATGTCCTATTTTGATTTATACTTCCGTGACACATTTTGTGATATTAAGTTACTATAGCCTACAATATTGCGACAAAAGAAGAAAAATTTGTTTATGCTTGTATATTAATCACATGATGATCTCCTCAAGTATTTTTTTATTAATTTCACGCTCTCTGTTATACTTATACTATTCGTACTTGCTACACTTATTTTGATTAAGGCTATAGACTTCCTATTTATATTGTATATAATGTGTCGTCAGTCACAAAATACTTATATACCTGTATTTTTTCAAATGTCCACCTTTTTTCAGCAATGTATTTGCATGATTTTTTTGGATCGGATGGGTCACGCATAATTTCATATGTATTTTAAAATTTTATTTACCTGTTTGCTAGCATAAAATGAAGACATATTGCAATTTATTTATGTCTTTTTATATGATACAGAATTGCCTATGAATCATTTATTTATAGGGTTTTGGACCTCTTATCTTTGTTTGTGTTAAATTTTAGTTTGTTTTATATGGCAGATTCGGCTAAAATTTTATTTAATCTTTTCATTTTAGCTCCACATATTCTTGTTTCCAGAATTATCGATATAAGATTTTCTTCAATTTTATTGTTTGTGTGAACTCTTCTAATTAGTTGACATCCGTAATACATCCATGTCGAATAACCGGCTTTGTGAATACACTATGATATCACCACACAAAAGTATTTAAATTAATGCGAGATAGTTTTTTTATTTAATTATGACTTAATTTGATTTTTAGCTATTATATCTTGTCAAAGCAAGACTTCTGAATGTTTCTTAAGACATATTAGGCGATACTTTTTTACACCTCGTCATCTTTACAATCTTACTCAATAACTATCTTATTTCAGACTCAATAGTTCAAGTGTACTCCCTTATACTATTGTTTGTGTGTATGTTTCTGCTTCAGTTGGCATTTCCAACTCCTTAATATACGACTTAAGATATGTTGTAAATATCACTGTGTATATTATCTAATTGAATGGGGCATATTTAAAGATATTAATAAGAAGCAAATGCAAAACTTGTACTAAAAGTCAATAAAATTTCATGGGTGATTTGGATACACTCGAGGCTAACTTTAAAACATTGGTTTTTTTTTTAAATAATTTAATGTCGATCTAATAGTTTTTAAGCGGTTCGAATATAATTTATAGACTAAAAATAAAATACATTTTAAAATCAATTAGAATAAGTTTAACGCTTAAAATTTAATATAAAATTATATAATGATAAATTTTGCTTTTTTCTTTGATCATAGAACCAGCTAATAATAACACATACCCAATAGTATATAATTAATTAATCTTTATATTTACAAGCATAATAAGAACAAGCAATAGCTAATGCTGTAAATACAAATATATTACATTCAGGGCAAATTCATATTGCATAAAATCGATGTATATCATAAAAGTAATTTCTATTAATAATTTTAAACAAAATACGATGTAATTGCAAAAAAAAACATTATAGTATATTTACAACTTTAAATAAGCATACAAATACAAATTATATACTTGAAATTTAATATAGAGTTGCCTTAAAGATATTTTTATTCCTAAAATTACATTTATTACGAGCAGAAACTATTTCATAGTGTTTTATTTTATTTACCAAGCATCTAATAATTATTTATTGCACTGATTGAAAACCCTTTATTAAATCCTAAAAAGAACAAATTTTAATGATCACAGAGGAATTTTATAATTTCTCTAAAATCCTTTTTTTTAATTTGCAGTTTTGATTTTTTTTATAGTTGATCAATAACTTTATTCTCTTTTGTAAAAATTTATATTTTATCTGATTTTTTACATAATTATATTGAATGCACATATGATTTTTAATAGATAGCTAAAAATATTGCTTATAATTTAGAAAAATACAACAAATTCTCAGTAAATTTTTCAAATTTCTTTCAAAATGCTAAGTCCTTAGTTGTTAATTTTTTCTATGTTTTTTTCATGCTAAAAAGCAGGATAAATGGCCTATAAAATTATTTTATTCGGATTTTGCTCCGGATAGCGATCAAAGCTTTTTTAATTCAAATCATCATAAAATTACGAAGTTGTTTGCATGATAAATTCATTATTAAAACGGAATTTATTGAATTTGGGGTACTTTTTTAAAATTTAAAGAATTTTCATTCTAAATAAATAAGATGTCGCTTTTTAATACAAGTAATAAAAATTTAAGTTTTTTATTAGAATTGCTAATTCACTGAATATATTTTTATTTGTTCGCAACGTTCACTGTGCTTTTCATACATATGAGTTATAATGCGTCACTATCAATAATAAAAGCTATCGTTCTCCGCATTTTTTTTATTGAATACTAAAATATACTATATTAAAAAATTAGAATATTTATCAGAATTTTGAATAAGGGCAAAATTTACCTAAAATATAAATCATTTAAAATACTTAGCAATAATTTTAAAGCTAATAAACAAACATTAGCTACCCAATTTCTAAAATATATAGATACGGGTTAAATTTGTTTGATATATCCCGTAAACATAGTTTTCATTTTTTTATTTTGATATCATGTCTTTGAGCACACAATTATCTACGAATTAAATAGCGAAAGACGATTTTTAATATAAATATTTAGAATTCTTAAATAAAGTTGGCCCTTTGCTAAAGTAAAGACAATTTTTATATTATTAGTGCGAAAAAAGAATTTGTTCAATAATATGATTTAATTTCAACTACTCAGTTAAATAAAGTAAAAATGATATATTTGTTTAGTTGAGGATTTTTTGTATTATATAATAGCTATTTTTACAATTCGTATACAAATTCAGAATTAAATAGAGTACGTATGATGTTTTTGATCTGTTAGAAGATTTATAGTATATTATAATAGCTATTTTTACAATTTGTATACAAATTCACAATTAAATAGAGTACAGATGATGTTTTTGATCTGTTAGAAGATTTATTATATATATAATAGCTATTTTTACAATTTGTATAAAACACCCTGTTTGATGAGTACAGTTGATGTTTTTGTAATTAGATAGATTTTGTATTTACTGTATATCATAGTTGATTATTATATTTTTAAGCTAAGTATAAGTTAAATTAGATGCAGACGGTGTTTTTGTTTCTTCGATAATTTTTGTATTTTAATGTACATTATGGTTGTTATTTTTATCATGAATCCTTCATAGACTTTTACAGTCAATCTTAAATTGTATAATAATTAGTTAATTTGAGCTTAGTGAAAACCTATTAAACTATTATCTAGAATATTATAAACCAATTAGCAATCTGATCTACAGGTATGTTTATTGGATGTGTTGTGGACATATTTAGAACTGGTTTTCCCTTGTTTGTACTTACTGAATTGGATTATTTTAATTTTAGTGCAATTTAGATAACTAAGTTAATAGCGAAGATTTACTTCAAAAGCCCCATTAGACTTTTGTTTTTTTTAATCGCAAAGGGGGTTAAAGAAATTTATACATTTTTTTACCTTTGTCAAAGATAGCCACTGCTTTTGTAAATAATTAATGTGCATTTACAAAATTATCCCCAAATTCTAGTGGATATACTTATCGAGCTTATTTTAATATGCAATAATGCATTCTAGTGTGTTTTAAAATCAATATAAAAATTTTAAAGAAAAAACAGAAATCGGTTATATAAATATTTTTAATATTAATTTAAACGAAATCAATAGATTATGATTTAAAGCTATTTAATAAAATAATACTATGCCACATTTTCCTTCAGAATTCTTTCAATCTTTTTTTGTTTTGTTTTAGAAAGTAACTGCAATAATGAACGATCAAAATCAAACGATTTATCTTTCTCAAAAGGACAGATTTGGGGAGGTAATACCGAACCTACGGAATATTTTGTGTGATCAAGTATTTTATTTGAATTAAAAGAATCAAAAACAAACATGGGCTGAACATATTTTCTATCAATTTTAAAATTTAGAATCTCCTTTTCTGTAATATAAAAATCGAAAACTTCAAATTTGTCTGTTAGAATCCCCCCACAAGCCTCAATCACATATTCTAAATGTTCATTATTCTCATGAACATAAAACGCCAAATCTTTGAAAATTTGACTAACTGTGTGATTTTCTATTCTAAGCTTATTTAGTTTTAATAGAGTTATCCTAAGATGAAAAACACAAAATCGTAAACAATACAACATATCAGATAAATTATATTTTTTCAAATTGAAGCTATTTGATTTTTCGAATGGCACGTTCCACAAAATTTCAACATTATTTATTTTAATAAAATAATTATACCCACTCTCAGTAATAAATACATATTTCAATAAAGAACATTCCTTTACATATTTTTTAAATTCAGAAAGTGCAACAGAAGCGTCTTTTAAATTTTCACGTACAAAACAACAAACACTTTCATTCATTAAAATATTGGTCGTTAACACAGATTGAAATAAAAACAGTGTATTTAAAGTATCGTTCAAACCAATAATCGAACTAGAAAAATTCTGAAATCTATTTTTGACAAGCTCAGGATAATTATAATCAATATCTTGAAAATTTTCTAGCTTGTCCACTCTTTTATATTTTATATAATCTGCCTTTCTTATATTATTTTTGCGTCGTCTTTTTATCGTTATATATGCTTTTGAATCTACCAGTGTTTGTATATCTTTTATTCGATAAAATACATAGTCTAGATGATCGTATTTGTGCTTGTTTGTTGCTTGAACTGGAAGTGTGTTTGTGAGAATTACTAGTTCTTTGAATTCATCGAATTCTAATCCAAGTTTTTCTGCTGCTTTTTTTCGTGAAATATATTTTATTTCTGGTTTTTGTCCGAATATCATTTCTTTATCGGGGTTGATTATTTTCTTTTTTCTAAATTACATTTTTTTGGGTCGATACTAATTTAGAAAAAAATATGTGATGAAATATGAAAACTACATAAAATTCCAATAATTTATAATAACATTTTCAGAATATCAAAGACAATATTTTTGAATTGACTAAATTATATGTATAATTTCTTCAGATAAAACCAATTCAATACATAAAAGGAATTAAATACATCTAAAAAGAACTATATAATATCAATAAATATTTTTTTTTATCACTACATGAGTTCATCCATTTCTTTTTCAAAAAATGAACTAAATACATCTGAAAAGAACTATACAATATCAATAAATAATTTTTTTTATCACTATATGAGTTCATCCATTTCTATTTTCAAGAAATGAACTAAATACATCTGAAAATAACTATATAATATCAATAAATTTTTTTTAATCTTTATATGGGTTTATTCATTTTTATTTTCAAAGTAACACATAAATGGATAGATAAATAACATCAAATCAAATTTTTTGAACATTATAAATAATACTCTTTTTAATTTCCTGATAAATTATGATGTATGACCAAAAAAAACAATTATTTACGTGTTTCTGAGCTCTCAAACAATCTATGAATTAAACAAAACAAGCATTAAGCTTACGAATTATAATTTTTTAGTATATTTGAAACATATTTTGCTTAAATTATCTTGTTTAAGAATCTCGTTTACAACAACAGAAATTTAAAAATCATATTTTGTATTTTTCAAAATATAAACTTGTAGATAAAATCATGGTGACTATTAAAATATATTTTATTATGTTATTTTTAAGACATGCGATTTATATTATTGTACGGTGTAAAAATTTATTTTTTTAAAGATGAAGAATGACGACCTCTATATTTACCCATACAAATTTTAGAATGCTCTTAAAAAAATAAATATCAAATTATGCATTCCACAAGCCATATATCGACTAAGCGGCTATATATGTATAAAATTTAATCATTTAATGTTTACTTTGAAATTCAAAAAACAATAATATAAATATGACGATGTTCGATAAAAAAAACTCTATTTTTTGTTTATTTTTATAAATATAGAAACATTAAATAAAAGAACACTATTTAATATTTATTTTTATAAATAATAGAACATTGGTTTTAATTAGCTATATGTGCAAAAATAGCTCTTTTAAATGTAGCAATATTAAATAAAAGAACACTTTTAAAAGTTCCAGAAAATTTATTACATTTGATAGACGTTGTAAATTAAAAGAGAAAACAAAAATCAGATTAGATCGAAAATTTAAGTCTAATAGAAGTTTATAAAAAAAGAACATGCATGCAAAAAAATTTATCAACTCATGGTAAATACATAAATTAAATATAAAAAGAAATACAAAAAATATCAGATAATTCAATAAAAATAGAGGGTAATACCACAAGATTCAATACGTAAACAAAAAAATATCTGTGATATATATAATTAAAACAAATGCAAGAAACAAAAAAAAATATTTCAGAGCTGTAACAATAAATTTAATGTTGAAATTTTTACATATATTGTAAAATTATGCTTTAGTTTGTAAAATGATTTTAAAAAAAAGCCCCCATAAATTAAATATTCTCTGCTGCAAAAAGCTCATATCAAAATTTTATATTGGAAACATTTATATTATTTTAGATTGTTTTTATGATAAAGGTAGGCACAAATTTTTTTTAAAAAGTTAGGAATTTGTAAATTTTATAACATATGAAATTTGCATGTAGCATAAAAATACTTTAAGTGCCCTAACTACATTTTTAAATGACTAAATCTATTAAATTTTATACACGAGACATAGAAATATATATAAAATTTTGATAATAAAAAAGAAAAAGTAATTCTATTGCTTATTTTTCATTATAAAAAAATTAAAATTATATTTATTATCTTATATTACTAAAAGATAACATTGAAATGTTTATAAATAATAATTATTTAGCGAAAACCCATGATATCAAGAAAATTGCACAACGAATATACAGAAATTTATTTCCAAAACTTTAGGAAAGCATCGAAAAAAAAATTAAATTTGTAAAATCGAATTTATATCCCGTAAAATCCCACATCTAAACCATATTTTTTTCAAAAGAAATTTTATTTATTTTCAATGATTTTTGAAAATTTTATTAAAAAATGATATTCTATTATAATACCACATAAAACAGAATATTTATGCATTGCAGATTAATATAATGTAGAACAAATTATAGCTAATCAAAATTTTTCAACATTATTTTTTTAAAAAAATTTTAAACTAATTTTCATCTTATATTTCCGCAAAAAATATAAAATAAAAGAATATGTAGAGATTATTTTTTTAAGGCCAATCTAAGTCACAATAAAATACATTAAGGGAGGTAAATGTGATTTAAAACTCTATTAAGATTCTTAAGTAGATACGTAAACGTGTTCATATGTTGTAAATTTCCGAATATCATTTTTTTCTATTGCTACATAAATCACACCACGGTTTTCTTAAATGCCTTACGCGTAAAACAGACGATAATTTTACCCTTTTTTATTTATCATACCGCGAGCATATATATGCGTTCTATTTTTTGTGCTTTGAAACTTGTGGCTTTTTCGCTTGTATATCAGTATATTTTACTAAAGCATACGGTTGAAAATATGGTACTCGCGTTGTAAAGGACTTTTCGTTATTCATAATTATTCTTGAATTTAAAAACACATAACATAATAAGTACTTTAAAAATGCGCCTAACTAGGTTTTTTATGTGATTGATCATCAATATTTTAATCCAAGTTCTTAATTTACAATTTATGCGTACGTGGCATATTTTTGATTAGTTTTACAAGAAGTTACCGCTTATTATCAAATAATTGTATTTTTTTATCCGTATTTATTCACAGAGCATAAAAAAATTCTTGAATGTTATTCGTAATCGTTTTCTATAATATTATAGTTATCCATAAATTTTACTTCGCTTAAGATCGAATTCAATTAAATGATTTCTAATAATTTAAATGAACATTAAGTATTTATTGTTCCAATTTTTCATATATTTTAAACTCGTGCATTTTTTTGTATACGTCAAAAAAAAACATCGGTTCTTTTCTAATCATACAGATTTTAATTTTCCGTAAAAAATCAAAAAAAAATATTCAAAAGCTATATGCAACCAAGACTATCAACATCAAGTATATCCAAAACATTAAATTATTTCGTAAAATTAAATTGTTATCAAATCTTTATTACACCAAAATGTTAAGAAATAATTTTCTATTACAATAATTCGAATTTTTCAAGCCACACCTGTTAAAAAATAGCATTCAGTTTTGAATCATTTTTTACGAGAAAAAATCATAAATAAATACTTAAATATATTATACACAATAAATTGCGAATTTCTTAAAATTTTTTCTTTAGATTTATTACCATTTTGAATCTTCTAGTTACGTAGACATACAATTCCATATTGCACAAAATTAATTTAATAGATTAAGATTTAAATAAAAAATAATTTATAATGAAATTTGTAGAAAAAATGGCTCACTGTCTATTCTAATGACTCTGCTAGCAAAAAACTACAAAGACACGATAACAAAATCTATGAAATAAAACACAGCAGATTATTTTCTATATTTTTATAATTTAATAAAATACTAAAAATGCTAGGATTCTACAGTTTATGAGGATTCAAATATAAATATACAGCAATATTGATTCATATTTAATAATTAATTATGTAAAATGTTTAAAATGGTGCTACTTAATTTCACGTTCCCGTTCAATAAAGTAATGTTTCTAGACATTCAAAGCATAAGGTCTATTAGTTAGAGTCTCGAATATACATTAAACAATAGAATAATTGTTAAAAAGGGTGTAAAAAGCACGGACATGAATTTTTTTGCCTTATATGCAAATCAAGGCAAAATAATTACAGTAAACCCAATATAAACCTGTAATACAAGAATTTTCTTCATAAATAATATAGAAAAGTGCTTTATATGATCATTAAAACTATCAGGATATAAATATTTCCTTTGAATAAAAAGGCATAATGGATCATAAAAAAAGGAAAATTTAGGATGACATACTAATTCTGAAAATAAATGAAAAATTACATATATCACTGGTTTAATTTTCAACCGAAAATCCAATGAAAATAGCTCAAATATATAATTTATTTTTGTTAAACTCAAAGGTTAAATCAAGTGCAAATCAGTATAGTATTGATTTCGAATTCTTTTTTGATCTAATATATGAACACTTACGTTTAAAAATGATTTCATATTTAATTTTATAGTAATTCGAAGTTCATGCTCTCTCTTACGAAAATTAGTGAATTTGGGGTTTTAGATCTGAAAATACATCTTGTTTATTTTCTAGGATATAAGTTTTCTTGATAAAATTTCTATTGTTTTGTAAATGGATTTTTTTAAGTGCATCAGCAGTAAGGTCAAGAGTTGATTTATTCATTTAAACTAAACGTTTATTCATTAAATGAACTCTAGAATTCAATAGCGAAATACAAAATGGCTTCGAATTAAATAAATATAACTGCGTTATTACAGTCAATAATTTATAAGTCAGCTATATTATTTTTACATCAAAACTGTCTAAATTTAAATTTTATCATGAATACAAAAAGTTGTTACATATAAATGGATTATTAAGGCTTTTTTCATACAATATTTTTTTAAGATCAAAAAAAAATTTATTCAGTTTTTATATTAAATATATACGTCTTTTATAAAATATTTGATTTAAAATGGTTCATTTTTTTACATACTTATAAATGATGATTTTTACCACATTAATATAAAGAAAATATTTATTCTCTAATGAAAAATCACAAATATTATTTTATCGGCAGTAATAAACCAAAAGAAAAATTTAAAGAAGTATTTAAAATTTAAAATATTGAAATATATCTTATAAATAAGGTTTTTAGCCTTTATATTTATACTATAAGTTGATTTAAGTCAGAAAAAAATTTTTTTACAACAAATAATTTATATGAAAGTAGAATGAAAATAAATGGGCAAATAAAAATTCTGCTCTGTTATAGTAATAATTTTCAGTTTTTTATTTTTATATCCGATCAAGTTGAGAACACCAGTATTGTATAGCATAAAATACAATATTGATTGTGTTTCGTTTGTGCTATGTTTTGAAAAAAGGCATGTAAAACGACGTATAGATACAAGCTAATAAATATTTCAAAAGATAATCATATGATTGAATTAATTGGTAAAATATTATAAGTATTAATTAGTTACTGAAAATAAGTGGTTTTGGTTTAAATACAAAAACCTTATAATAATACCATATTTTTTTAATTGTTGCGATCTTCAATAGTTCTGGATATATTTAGAAAACAAGAGTCTTCTAGTTTTCTTAATGCCATATAATTTCGTTTAAAGAAAATCACCAGTCTAATCGATGTTCAGTTTTTTGGCTTTTAAATAAATGGAAATTTATCAGAAAAAAATTAGGTTTTGAAACATTTAAATATTTTGCTCGCCATACATGAAATCAATAAATTATACCATAATTTTATTAACTTTGGCGCTATTTACATCGATGAATATTTCATTTGATTAAAAGTTAGAAATATTTTTGTCAACTCAAATTTTCAAGTTCCGAATTACGCATTGTTTTAAAATATGCACCTGTAGACCTCCAATAGGCTTAAGATCGTTAATAAATGTATCATTTATGCAATATGTACCTACATCCTTTTAAAAGATATTGGGTCGACTAATGAGGCATAATCGATATTTTTGTATTTTATATCCCAAGAACTAATAAAATTCTGGTTCTTTTCGAAATTAAACTTAAAATATAATATCTTGAAATTACCAGAATCGTATGTAGATAGATTCCGTATTTATTTTAAATACGAGAAAATTTGCAGAAAAGATTTCTGCCCACCTAAAAGTTATATTTGAGCGCCCGATTTATCAAAAAATTTGAATGGATTTGAATACGGTGAATCGTGAATCTTTGACCGATAGTTTTTTTACTTGGGATTATAATTTTTATGGTTCATAGATAATACCGAGGAATACAAAAATATAACTTTTTGGGCGCTACGAGCACCCGTAATATAAGTAATTATAAACCAAAATTTTTCTTGGGCTTGTTATAAATAAAAATAAAGATTTCGCGTTCGTATATTTTATTCATAAAATAAAAACGAATTTAATATTAATCTAAGATACTTGAACTCATATAATTGTTAAAAGAAGAACAGTCAATTAAAGGTATCGGGTGAAGTGTAAAAATATGCATCAAGAGTTGTGCGATATTCCTAATGGACTGCCTACGTCACATAAAATGGATTCATAAAAAAAACTTAACCCACAAAAAAAAATTAATATTTAGATTTAAACTGCTGCCGCATTTTATAGATTTAAATTCAGTATCATTAGTGGTTGGTTTCATGAATTTAGCTGCCATATAAATGTAAATTTGAATTAAACTAATATGGTTTGGTCTTTATGTTATTTATATGTTTACATGATGCATTAATTTATCATATCATGTTTTAGTCATCATTAATTATAAATTCATGACTTATACATACATTTTATCTATCTGATAATTAATCAAAATACACTTATTAATTACATGCATTCGCAAGACACTTGAACTCATTAAATTTGAGAGAAGAAGGGCAGTTGATGAAGATAGATCAGGGGAAGGTGTCAAAGGATATGTCAAGGAGTTGTGCAATATTCCCAATGGGTGACTACGTCACAATAGATCGAATTGTTAAAAAGAAACTTACCTCATAAATAAATAAAATTGCATGCATTTATGGAAATCTTGAAAATTATAAAAAAGATAATACAGCTTTTCATATATGATCAGCTTCACAAATATAAAAAACTTGGATTGCATTAAAATAATCTATAATTATCATCAGAAAACTTTTAGTTTATTTCCATAGTCTGTTAAGATGAACAACTTCTTAATTTGTATTTTTTATTTAATATGTAATATCCACGATCAAATAAACTGATTTCAGCTAGGCTTATAGAAATCAACATACATCGTTTCCAATTTTTGTGATTATTTATTTGAAATGACTTGGGATATCGAACGAATTCGATTAAATATGAAAACTATAAGATTGAGAAAGACTCTTGAACTAATAAGTCTTGAGAGAAAAAGGGGTATCGATAATGATTTAGCGGTGGGAGAACTGGTAAAAAGTATTAATGAAGTTTTCTTTAAGGATTGTGTCACACAATCAGTTACAGAAAATATAAAAGTCAAATCAAAAATTAAAACATAAATAAAATAATATTCTGATGATATATTTTATTATTTGATCTAATTGATATATATCGTCATTAATATTTGGAATTTCGATTCTTTTGCTTTGATTCCCCAAATAAATTCCAGAGTCTGGTTTTCACCAAATTTATAGAAGGCAAGTCGAAATAAATGTTTATTAATGTAAATAATACCGTATTTAAATTAGAATCTAAAGACAATCAAGTATTTAGTTGATTAATAAAACAAAGCTTATCCATCCCAAGCATTACATTCCTTATTTAAATACACGATTAAAATTTTTATATGTGTTCAGAATCAAAAATTATTTATTATCGTGAAACAACTTCGTTTCAGATTTTGTTTTACAGTGAATTGATAAAGTTTCCGTAATCAAGAATTATATGAAATATATATACATCTGGATCTATACCTATTCCATTTTCTGTGATAACAAGCCTAAAAACAATCTAATTTACAATACAGAAGTTGGTTTCTTCGGTGGATATGGAAATGATTTTAATTTTCCGCCCCCAACTTTTGCAAATAACTGGCCCTGAAAGATGAAATTTCATTTTTTATTGAATATTTTCCATCATCATGGATAATAAATCACGAGAAATTTTATTATTAAACTTAAGAAAACCTTTTTGCGATAAGAATGAATCTACTTATAAACAAAAAAATTTATTTTATGTGGATATTTAACATTTTTTTTTATGAATAAGTTGGTACGTGTTATATTTTAAAAAATAGAACGTCATTTTAAGTGTTAATAGCTTATCTTTATGTATTCAAATTATGAGATACACCAATTTAAAGGCTGTTAACATGGTTGAATGCTTTATATTATGATGTAAGCTACGATAAATCTAAAATAATACTAGAGTCGATGATCCTAAGTTTGGGCCACCGCGGATCATGCATCTTAAAAGGCGTAAATATCACAATGAATATTTCCACCAGATAGTTTTTTTTCAAATAACAACGATCTATAATTAGTTGGAGACTATTCTGGGCTTTTAAAAAACCATCATACTAGAATCTAACCATACTAATATTTATTTTAGCGCTTTAAAAAATCCAAAACAATAACAAAATATTGTTGATGACTAGTAAGGAAATTGATTATAAATGTAATGTTAGATAAATTATAATCGTTTTCACATATTTTGATATTGATAATACCTTTCATATTTATAATTGAAATAAAGCCTTTTTTTATCTTGCTTAGATAAAAATTTCGAAAAGAAAGACATCTAATTAGGCTTAGTGATACTTAAATCAAATACTTGGTTTTTTCACGTTTTCATTTAGTTTTAAAACGAGAAAATTTCACCTTTTAACCATATAATAATAATATAAAAACCAAAATTAGGGATAATCTTCCAAAGTATTTATAGCAATGGTCGAAGATTGCATGTTAAATGTCCAAAATTTATCTTATAAATTTTTTATCGTGTAATGTTTTAATTAAAATGTTTAGCTGTTTCTAAAGTGTGAACACAAGCTAAATTATATAAAAAAGTATTCGATCTGTATTATCTCCAACATCCTATTTTTTTTTAGGGTTTAAGTTTTTTTTCGGTGGAATTTATTTATAGACTAACAATTTCCAAAAAAATACATATTTTATATTTTATTTCATATGCATACAAGACAAACAGAAACTTCACATGACTAAATTTTTAGTGATTTCATTAGAAAGTAGCGATATGATTTAAATAATGTAAGAAAAAGTAAACCAATTTGAATATTTCACACTTAGAGAGATAGAAGAATTTTGTGAGTATTTTAGTGATATTATTAATTGATACATTTATTTTTTCTCCTAGAAACCCATCCAAAATATTTAAAACTTTTCAAAAAAATTATCTAGATTATTTTTAATAAAATTTTTTTGATTTTTCTTGCGTAAACTATTTTATACATATTATAAAAGTAAGGAAAAAAGCAAAGAACAATGCCTCTGAGAATAATTCATACCAAAAAACCTATAAAAACAATATTATTCGAGCAACAAATATACTAATTTAAAATATATGACAATTATTAAAGGTATTCAATCAAATGATATATTAAATACAAAGGTTAAAGTTATTTTTCATTAGGATCATATGATTTGTATCAGACTTGCTCTAAAATATTGTTCTAGTTTTTATGGCGTTCTAGTGTATTTTATGATGTATAATTTGCAATATTAAACACCATTTATGCATGATACATGGCTTAAAGCCAGGAAAAACATTGTCTAAGCTAAGTATAAGAAATTTCGGCTATTTAAGCAAGATAAAATTTATAAGAGACATGAAATTATTATTTTTTTAATATTAAAAAATATTTTAGATCTAATATTAATTAAGAGTTTTTGCATGATGTTTTGCTAAAAAGAAAATCGATACAATATTTAATAATAAAATTTCAAGGCATTGGTTTACCTATATTTTTGACAAAACACTAGCGACTAAGAATACGTAAAAAGTTCTGCTCAAAAATGATAAATAAAAAAAAAGCACAGACACTGTCTAGTATAATTTAAAAAACCAATACATACATATATTTATGCTTCAAGCTTTTTTCTGTTCAATTTACAAAAAGAAAAAAATTATCTAATTAAAATTAAAAAAAAACTCTATTTTCTGGCACAAGAAATAATTTAAATCATATAAATGAAGACAATTGTATGCCATAAGCATTGCAAATAAATATTTAATTTGTTTTTAACTGTCTTCACGCTTATTTAATATTTATAAATTATAACGAAAACATTAATTGACACTGATATCCATATAATAAGCGCATTATTTAGATTCATTTATCGTTAATCCTTCGAGAATATAATTTATTGATACTATTTGACGATTCACAATAGTCCTCGAAAAATTAATAATTCAAATTTCTGTTTTAAAAAATCATCTAAGATATAGGCGTAGGATTTTCTATATATTTAATTTTTATTTATTTATAAGCTTAACAATATTTTCTCAAGTACCATAAATGATAGAAAATAAATCAATGATTTACTGGACATTATTTTAGATTGCCAAACTAACCAAATTTATTGAAAACTAAATAATTCTCGATATACAAATTTAAAAAAAAGCATATGAACGAAGATAAATTGCACTTAGTTTTAAATATGTAATGTGAATAATAAATCTTCGGGGGGTTATAACATTTATGTATCCAGAAAAATTAATCAGAAAAAATCCTAAAATAAAATAATACTTGAGTGAATAGATTATAAATTTCCAATTGTGTTTCTAGTTTGGGATATGCATAACTTTTCGATGGGCATGAATTCTTATGTAATTTTTTATTATATGAGCCTTCCTGATAAAAAAAAGTGTGTGGTTGAAGAAGATTCTTGATAAAAAAATATTTTCTTTTGATTAAAATTTTATATATAACATATTATTCTAGTAAATAATAATTTTTTTTACAGTCAAAGAAGCATTTAATATATTAAAATACATTTTTACAATATTAAAATTATATTATAAGCTTCTGAAGTTCATTTGATAATCATCTAAATAGAAACGATTTAGACCATTATTTTATATTTATGGGTTAATTTTTTTTTTTATCAATTAAATCTATTATGACGTAGTCAGTCCATTGGGACCATTGCTAAACTCCTTGATAAATATTTTGACACCTTCCCCTGATCTATCTTCATCAACTGCTCTTCTTCTCTCAAATGAGATGAGTTGAAGTGTGAAACGATTTGATATCAGTGCTTTAGTATTATATTCCGAAAATTAATTTGCTTCGAAATATACATATTAATATGTGATCTGATCAATATTGAATTTGACATTTATTGATCTCTAATATAATTATTCAATATTAAAATCTATATATTGGTATTATATGAAGAAATTAAAATGAAAAGGTTGTTTTACTGTCTGATTTTTCTAAATTTCTTGATATTTTGTAAAAACAAGGATTTAAAAATTAAAAAAGAAGAAAACATAAATAACAAAAGTAATCCAGCGAAAAAAAGAGATAAAGAAAAAAACAAATCACACGCTTCCAAATATTATAGACTTATTTGTGTCTATCCAGAAAATTCTTCGAGCTGTGAGGGAGAAACTTCTACACAAATAGGTCAGAAAAATTCATCAAAGGCTAATTAAAGAACTTGCTGTAATACGAATAACCCCACATATTAGGCCATATATTTCACTAAACAATTTATATTGTCTCTTAAAACGTCTTATTTACTTCTTTTATAAAATTTTTATATCAAATATGGTATAAGCCCTTTTTATTTTCATATCTTCAGTTTGTTGATGTTTTTAATTGCTAAAAATAAATTATAGTCATAGGAAAACCGTTTTTTTGGAAGATACATAAAAAATACCCCATTTCAACATTACAAAATTATTGTAAATGCCCTATTTGGAAAATAAATTGATTTTTAAGACTTAGGTGTCCACCCAGGAAGTCATTTTATTAACAAATGAGAATTATGAAAATTGATAAAAATAATAAAATACGAATAAGTTTATCATATTCTCATGTTCAATTTATACTTGGCCATATTGAGAAATATAAAATGACAATATATTTTCATGAAGAGCTATAAATAATCAGAGAACTTTTTCTTCTTATATATATTGAGAAAATTTTACAAAGATAAATAGTGAAGCTCATAGAACGACCGCCCGAAAAAAAAGCCGAAAAATTACCATAAAACAAATTAAGAAATCTTCATTCTCTAAGTAACCATACTAAAAATTATTTTTGGAAAAAATCAAATAAGCCAAATTTGGCATTGTATTTAACAAGCATTATGTAGGTTTTCAGAACATATAATCCACAAAATTGAGTAAATTAAATTCACAGCGCCTGTCGAGAGGCATAGAAGCACATAAAATCGTATGATAATATATCCCCACGTAAACCTTAATAAGTTAATAGATCCAAAAAATGGCGTTATTTTTTATAAATCCGCTAATTATTTTTCTTTATTAGTGGCCGAAATTTTTGAGTAATAGAGCCCAAAATCAAATTTTAAAAACACTAATTATAGAAAACCACATTATAAATAAATACTTATATATTTAAACCCCATAATCTTGCAAGTAACGAAAGCCGGATGGTGAGAATTGATTAAACACCTGATAAAATATACAAAGATAGTGAAAAGGCTGAAGATGTCGTTCTTAACAAAGAAAAATAAGATAAAGTATAGAAAATAATCACCTATATAATAAATATAAAATCAAACTTCATAGTGTTCATTAATTACTATAAAAAAGCATCATGAAAGCATAGCCCCTAAACTTTTTTTACAAATCATATTTTTTTGAGGTTATATATATTTCAAGAAGATGTTAAGAGGGTCATTGTTTTTTTGGTTGTTTCATTGTGATTTTATTAGATCATAAATCCCTCTTATATCTGTTAAATCAATTATAATATTTAACAATATATAAATTAGGAAAATAAACAGGTGAAGTGACCACATAATGATGTTACTCATACATAATAAACCTTACATATAGTTATAAAGCAGTTTTTTTTGATGATTAATGCATATTATAATCACAAATTTCTTTATTATAGACTAAAGTATGTGATAGGTGTGTTACACAAAATGGTCTTTTAATCATTAAAACAAGATTTAAAAATGTAGTGACGTCACGCCTTATTAATATTAAAGTAGAAATAATAAATTGAACACAATATGCATTTACAAGAAATAAGTTTGCAATTTTGTTACATATTCAACTTAAAATCACCCACCTTGTTTTGGACTTAAAATATCGCAACATATATAATAAATTTTGTGTCCTCATGAGTGATATATTAATTTACAATCGAGATAATCAAAAGACCAGTAAATAGTTAGCAAACACCATATAGAATTTCAATCACAGACATCATATTGAGTTCCTGCACAAGAAAATTTGTAGTGAAGGTAAAATAACATCATATTTGAAGGAAAAAAAATAAAAATTAAGGTATAAATATTTTAAAATAGATAAAAAAACAAGGGTGTATTTTAATGATAAAGTTTACGTAATTCTTATATAAAAATCAATTTATTTTTACGTTATCCATTTCTAGAAATGAAACTAGATATTAGAATTTATAAATTCTAATTTTATTGTCATAAGAGACAAGAAGCGTTTTATTTTTCAGCCAGAACATTGTGCTTATGGAAGAAAAAAAATGAGGTATCTTATATATTTCACCCTTATTTGTAACATCTACAATTT
Source organism: Rhyacophila brunnea (assembly GCF_057557595.1). Lineage (NCBI taxonomy): Eukaryota > Metazoa > Arthropoda > Insecta > Trichoptera > Rhyacophilidae > Rhyacophila > Rhyacophila brunnea. The sequence continues at coordinate 332,265 of NW_028232825.1, forward strand.
TTATGCTATTATCATCACTATATGCCAATAGATTTGAGGTCTGATTAAAATTAATTTTTGTGATCAATCTCAAACCACATGTAATCATATCAGTTATCTTTAGATTTTCGAGTAAGAAGATTTTACCATGTGATGTAGCCACAAAAAATTTGTCTTCATCAAAATATGTGAAATCTGTAAATGACGTATCAAACGTTAATTTTCTAAGAATATTTACATTATCTTTTTCAAACTCTAAGAATTCACCATTTAACGAAGAAATATATAACTTATTGTTATAAATGTATGATTTAAAAACGTTCGTTATTTTTTTCGGCAGAAGTATATCTACTTCTATTTTATCATTTATACAGGAAATTCCACCGTTTCTAGTCGTGAAAAATATCTTTCCTTCTTGATCTATGTCTAAAGATGTGATTTTTTCTTCTGAGTTATGAATCAATTCGATTTTTTCATCTTGTATCAAAAATATTTCATTTAGTTTGTTATATAAACAAGTGTTACCATTTTTTATTTTAATTGAAACTGCTTCACTTTTTAGTTTATAATCTTGCTTAGCTTCAATAGCGTTATTTTCTAAAATGAAAACTCTGCGTAATGCACCGTTATAAAATCCGATTAAAATATCATCGTCTAGTTTTTCCAAACATGAAATTGTATCTTCAAATTCCAAATCGTCAAAGTTTTTAATTTCTTTAATAACGGCGTATTCTATTTCGATGACATCTTCTTCACTTATACCCAATTTTTTGATCATAAATTCGATATCATTTACAAATAACACATTGCTTATGAAAAGACAGTAATCACAATTCAAATCTAGTGTTTGATTTAAAAATGTTCTAATAGATTCATCTGAAAATGAATGAGAAACTGATATATCGCTTATCTGTGAATTTATATTATTTTTTGAAATTAGACGTATGATTACTTCTTTGGTCATCTAATTCAAATATGGGTGAGCAAAAATCTTCCAATATTTTTGGTATAATTACGAAGGAAACATGCTAAAAAGAAGTTTTGAATCGAATTCAGAATCCATTTATTTTCTAAATGACAATGGTTCTTGTAATTACAAATTTATATTTGCAATAAGAAATTTCGCTCTAATAACATAGGTCATATACACAAAACATATTTTTAATTTTTAAAAAAAACTTTCCGGTCACCGAATAAATTCGATATATATGCTTGATATTTTAGTAAAATTCTATTAAAATATTTTAAGACAGAAAGAAAATTTTAGATTTCTAGTGGGAGCTAATACCGGTAAAAATTTGTGCAATTAAATGATTTAAATTTATTTATGTGTTAATTTGATTTTAAGACATTTCTATTTCTAAAAAAAACCATAGATTGCTATATAGAACAATATTTGCATGATACTTCAACAGCGTTACACCTTTGCAATCCTGAAAATCAAAATTGAGCATATTAATTTTTTTCGCATAGATTGTAGTTTGCATCCATTATATATTGAATCATTTAAATTTAAATCTACACAATAAATAATTATTTTTACATAAAAATATGGAAAAAATAGAGTTTATTATGGATCTACTCTAATATTATATTTTTATAAAATCCGCTAATTTACATATTTACGTATATTTTTAAAGACAAATCATTTTTAAAACAGAAGTTCGAAATTGGAGTTAAAACTAAATTCATGTGTGGTATTTTTATATATTTAAGTTTCCTAAAAAGTATTGTATAGTCTATCAATTAACGCTCACTCATATACAAATGCAAACGAGAATAGTACTTATGCCATAGCATGGGATTGTTATATCACAAAATACTACAAGTCATATATTAAGAAAAAGCTAGTGACAACAGAAGCGAAAACATATATAGAAATAATGATATTGAGCAAGACTCTAAAATGATTAAGTCTTGAGAATGGAATATTCATTGAGGTGGACTGTAAGTAAGATGAGCTTAAAAGAGTATACTGAAAATCAGAATATAGAGTAATCTAAACTCTTGCGCGAGCAAACATGAAAATTCAAAGGGAAAATTAACACGTAAACAAATATTTTAGGCCATTTATTCTTTTAAATTAATTTATAATACGATAATTTCAGTTATTTTTATCGTAATGATACTACAATTATTTTAAATAAACAGTTGTCTTAAAACTTAGTAATATTCTTCATTACAAATTTTTTTAATGATATTACTCAATTTAATTTCTGTATTTTATGGGAATTAAGAGTAGGTTTGCTGGATTTTTGCAAGATCCACAACACATCGTAAAGTAAAATCAATACAAAAGAACGATTTAGATAAATATGTTTAAGAATTTTAGATGATATTTGATTTTTTTAAATGGATTAACACCTTGTGTGCTTATGACATGTCTTTCTTTCAAAAATACACAATTTTTCAAATAATGAAAACAATTTTTTTGGAATATAAATAAGGAAAATATTAAAATTCAATTTGACAGTATGTAATATTTATTAAAGATATTTTGTTGATAAATCGTCATTTTAGAGGCTTTCTACCGCAAAAAAGTGGTTTATATTAATTACCATAAAGAGTATTAATAAGGGGTTAAATCCGAACAATTACGATTACTTAAACTAATCTCTAAGAAGTATAGTCAAATCAGCAAAAACATATTTCAAATTATATATTTTTTGATGTATTTTCTTAACAACCTAGGTATAATTTCTGTTTTTAGGATTCTAATGGCATCATTTAGCATTTATACATCAAGTTTCAACGATCGTAAAGACTTGATGTATAAGGTTGAAATAATTAAATACAATTTATTCATTTAGGGGTAAATTATTCGGTATAATTTTAGGTTTTGTTCTCAAGTGCAACTTGCTTGATCTCTCACCCGCGCATATTATTGATATTTTTGGCTATTTACTTCTCTCTGAAGTCTTCTTAAATACTCCTCTTCCGTTCAAGACTTACTAATTCAAGGGGTTTTCTCAATCCCTTGGTAAATAATTAAATGATAATATCTAATTTTAAATTCCAAACCTAATAACTAAGAAATTTTTAGTGAATTATCTTAACGTGTAAATTTTCGAAATAAATTTATATGTATCGCAAATTTAAGATTCTTGATAGAGCTCATAAAAATACAAAAATTTGTTGTGATAATAATTTTAGTTCTTTGTATGCCAAACTACATGTGCTATATATAGCGATTGTTCGATTTGGAACCGAAGAAACATTGTATGAGTTTTGGAAAAATTTTTCACGATCGGAAGCATGGTTATCATCATTCACCCGTAAAAAATAATCGTAGAGAAAGTGTTACATCTAGTTTAATATATAGAATAATCTAATGTTTAGCTTTTTATAGTTTTAAAGAAATTGTAGATTGCTCTATAAAACAGATTTGGCTGATAATTATTTCAATCTCATCATTTTTATAATCTTCCTCATTGCATCTTCTTCACACAAGACTTATTAGTTCAAGTGTCTCCCCAATACTAGAGTTTTTGCATATACTTCTGCGTCTATCGGAATTTATAACTTCCTGCTATACAACTTATGACATTTTTGTAACCACCCCATCCCAATTTATGACGCATGGTAATATTAGTGTAAAAAAAAATAATATTTTTAAATGAATTACATTCAGAAGAGATTCATGAAAAAAATTTTATTTTAAACAATATACTAAGTTAGAAAAATGGATTGTAAATAAGCTGTTAAATTGCTTTACTCAACATATGCAAATCTCTACAAAAATATTATTTGACGAGCATAAACACGGATACAAAAAATGTTAGAAAAGTATTCTATTAGAGACAATTCAAATTTTAAACATGAACAACTTTATATTAAATTAATGTGCCATCAAAATCGAATGCATTAAAACTCTCGGAAACAGCTAGTGGTGAAAAATGATCCACATAATATATATATTATTTGAAAGTGATACTTGAAAGGAGAGAAAAATATAAAATTGAAACAATTATTTTTTACAAATTTAGTAGATGGTGATCAATCATCGAAATAGATGATATATATTTATCTAGATAGAAATCATTCAAATTTAAATAAATGATTAAACACAACAAATAACTTTATTAAATATGAAAAACCATTAAATTTATTGATATTAAATAATAAACAAATTCATTTCGGTATCTAATCAATGTATAGTGTTAGCAATTATTAATGTGTATCTAAAGCAAGCCAATATATACCTTTGTCATACGAACATGAATTTTATTTACCTATCATACAAAAAATTACCCAAATACAAAAACTGAGGCGTACATCTAAATAATATATATGATTTTTCATATAAAATAAGAAAATAATAGTTTTTATTTAAAGATATTATATTTCAAAACAAGATAACTGTTTTGCGCTAAAATGGAAGAAAGATAACTTAATATTTTTTTATCTATGTAAAATTTCATTTTAATTATGATTTTTAATAATCTTTTACTATTTTAAAACAATTTAATCTGTCTTTCATATATTTTTTTTTCTATAAATTTACTCCACACACAATTTTTATGCCACGTAATTGTATAATTTATATCCGAAATTATAATTTAAAATGCAGATAATTTAGTAAAATAAATCGATTTTTTTAGTAAATAAAAATAGGCAAAATTTTAAACTCAAAATTAATATGTGTAAAAAGTACGCTTGACTTTATAAAGCAATTTGTTAAATAATATGTAAGTCTTACGCTTTGTATTCTAATTGTCTTCAGGTAAAGTTTAAAACTATACAGCACGAAACTTAGTTTTAAAAATATAATAAAAACGTCCACAATAAACTATAAACAATTTAAGTAGTTTTCATGCCTTTATCTTTGCTAAATTATAAATTTTTGTGTTCAATATATGTAAATAATATATTCTCGCAATTTTATGCATATATTATGAATAATTTTTTTGTCTATAATAACTGTTTTTTTTGAAACAAAGTTTTTCAGTGAAACATAGATATTACATATCATAAAAAAATACATTATGTTTAATCATAATTCATGATCGATTTCATAACGAATATGCAATTACAAGTAACATCTGCTTCCTAAAACTCAAAATCGGATCACTTTTAACCATATTTCGTATGTTAAAAATTTTAAGCTGGTATTACAAAATAATATTATGAAATAAAGGTAATTATCAAAATTTAATTGGTGGTTTTTTTATTTATAGATAAACAATATAAACTATTTTTATGATTTTCCATAATAATGTTTGATTTTTTAGGTTAAAACTACATAAAAAAAATAGGGAAGGGCAATAAATATGTATTCTCACAGAATTTTAGATTGCAGATTTTGTATATTTCAAGTATCTTATAATCCTATTTTTTTAATACTAAAAGATTCTAATGCTAAGAGGGGTTCGGCAGCTAAATATTAGACAAAAAATGACAAAAAACATTCCAATAGATTAATATAATAGTATAGTTTTAAAAGATACTCTTACGGCACATCTAAATCAAAAAAATATAGGTGATCAATTCGTTAGATCTAGTATAAGCATATTATAATATATATAATAGTTACGTTGTTGTGGGTTGCAAATGGTATCTTTTTTTACCATATACAATCAGTAAAAATTAAGCGCTTGTTATATTTAAACTTACTGTTTTTTTGCTGATAGCAACATTATATTATAGAGCAAAAATATATAGAAGTAAAATTTATTTTTTCCATTTAATAACGACAACATTATATGATAGAGTAAAAATATATAGAACTGAATTTAATTTTTACATTTAATAGCGACAACATTATATTATAGAGTAAAAAATATATAGAAGTAAAATTTATTTTTCCATTTTATAGCGAAATATATTTGGTTTTCGAATAGAAATTTATTTGAACATTGAGGCGGAAAATCTGTTGATATTTTATTAAATATTATGTCTTTTTATTTATAAAAATAGAGGTTATTTAGCATGTAATATTATTATAGAATGCGTAGAAACATTTATTCTGCGCTTTCAAGGCAGAGATCGTGATCTATATTCTGCTTATTGTAATTAACAAAAAATTGTCCTATAAATAAAATTCTTGTTAAACCATTAATTATGGATAAAATATAGCCAAGTAATTTTCGTAAAATAAATAATTATTTGCTATAAATATATAAAGAAAATAAAAACCACCATAGAATCATTTAGGGGTTTATTTCTTGAAAATTTTAATTATTGATATAATCTATTGTCTATCAGTAATTATATTTACCTCGATTCAATTGTGGATAAATTCATTCAAACCAAAAAACACTTTAGCGCTCTTAAATTATGTTTTATTTTATTTTAATTATGATATTTCAAATTTTGTTCTTATTGGGATGCATATACTTTTTTTAAATAATAATAAATTAAACATTTAGTTATATGGTTATTTAGACACTAATAACTAAATAACAAGCTTTTAGAATCTCTTTTATTCAATTTTTGTCATCATTAGCATTTTGAAGCCTTGATCTTCTTTTTAATTTTATTGGCTCTTCAGTTTCAACCACTCCATAAGGGTTGTTCCATGGATAATAGTTTCGATTTTGTGGTATATCAATTATTGCATTAGAGCTAGGATCGTTTGGGTCCATAACAAGAGCCTGACCAGTCTTAGGTGGATCAAATTCTTGTGATGTTCCAAGAAGATTGGCAGCTGCCGTTAAATTATCACCGGATTGAGTAACCCCATGATCGCCCGGTCCCGAAACAAATCCTCTTGTATAGTCAAACGGGGAGGCATCGGTATGATCATTTTTTTCAAGAAATCTTTCATAAATTGCATCCGGTGTAGGTTTGTGCAACAAATTGGTTCTAGAAATAAGATTGTCGGAACTCGTGTATCCATCCCGGTTAGCTATATAATTTGGGTCTAATTCTTCAAATGATTCTGTTGCATAAGGAATGACAGCATCATCTTTGAGTCTTCCGTTTGGTAAGAATGGATTTAGTTTTGATCTATTTATTTTTGATCCATCTGCACCACCAGTAAAACCAAACCCTGGATAGATATCACCAAAAACCTTTTTAATGTATATATAGTAAACTATAAAAACATACATGTGTAATCTTAGTTTAGTAGATTTAAGTATACTTGTTTTACATTGTTTTAAAATTATCTTTATGATTAGATAAACTTTTATAAGATATACAGCTAAAAAATATATACTAATTTTTTTATTTCACTTTTAATAATGAGGTCTTGCAAAAACCTTTTCTCCGGAATTACTGACACTTGGATTGACTAATTTTGATTTTTGGATCATGTCCTGCCTTGGTTTCATATAGCTTTTATATATATTGCTCAACGCAGCCTTTTTTGCTGCAAGCCTGCTTTGTAATGCCTTTTCTGGCGGTTTAGAAAATAACATCGACATAATGCTTTTCTTTGGTACTTTGTTAACGCCTAATAAATTCAGCCCGCATATAGTAGTTTTAAACAAGATCAAAAAAACCAAATAAATCCTGAATTTCATATCCTTTTGATAAATTAAGATTCTTTTATTTTCAATCTCACACAAAACATATGTGTTAGAATTGATTCAGTTTGAGGTTCAATTAAAAGTAGTGTATGTTTCAATAAAAATTTAATTACAAAAAATACATTTTAGTATGTCGAGCCACACCTTGCACCTTTCCATCCACTAGCAACTGAATTATATCTTGACTTTTCCCCATTAGCTCTCGAATAAAAACTAAAATCATTGCGTGATTCCCTAAATTTTACAAATGCCAAGAAGTTTAAATAAAATAGCATCCTCTAAAATAAAAGATACTACAAAATTGAAATTTGAAACGTTTTTCGATCAAGATATCAAAATCCATAAAATTGTAAGATACCGCTAGGTTGTTTTAAACACGAATAAATTAATTATTAGAAAATACATCTTTGACCAATAAATAAACCTTTTAATTTTATTCAAAAAATAGCTATAGAATTTATTTTTAAAACACAAAGAACACATAAAATTATATTTCCACGCAAACTCATATTAGAAGGATATATCATGCAGGTGGCTAAATTTATTATTACTTAAAACAGACACTCTGCAAGACACTTGAACTCATCACATTTGAGAGAAGAAGAGCAATTTATGAAGATAGATCAAGTGAAGGTATCACATCAAAGAGTTGTGCAATATTCCCAATGATTTGACCACGTTGCAACATATAAAATTTTTAAAAAGAAAATTAACCCATAAATAAATAAAAATTAGGACTTTAAAACATATATTATTTAATTTTTTTAGGAAAGCGAAAAATAATTTATTCATATATCAACTACCACAATGAATAAAAATTGTGGCTGAAAACCAAGATTGATGCTCGAAAATATTCCTTCGTGCAAAATCGTTTTCCCTATGCATAATTTTCCGCATTCCGTTTGAATCGATAGATTTAGTTTCATTCACTATTATTGCACATTATATGATATTTTTTTTGTATTTTGGTAAATTAAAGCATTTCAAGTTAATATTTGCAATTCCCAATATAATTTGGGCGATGTTGTTGAATTTTTAACATAAATCTAGCATTCAGTATTAGAATATAGTTAAGCATAAAACATTTTTAAGTCCCATAGCTGGCATTTTATGGTTGTTCCAATTAATATTATTCTACTCTAATGCATTAGAATTTATTTACAAATTTCAATAGTTGTGGGATGTTATGATTTTTTATGACAGATAAATGAAATATTTTTATTTAAATGAAATTAACCACAGTAGATGATTCGCAGATTTCTTTTCGCGTGTTTAAGACAGCGCGTATGAAATCCATAACAACAAATTACAAATTATAAGTAATTTTAGTCTATTTTACCACCAAAAAACACAAAATTAAATTATGGCTCAAAAAATATAATTAATGTAATGATGAAAAAATGATTTGCAAGAGAATTTCTAGATGACAACTCTAAATAGAAAAGAATGAATGTATACATTGTAAGAAATTAACAGAAAAAATTTTTCAAAAAAAAATATTGAACGATACAAAGCTGCAAGTCCGATATAAAAAAATTTCTGGGCTAGTGACATGACATGTTAGTCTTGGATGACACAAAAACCTATAAGAAATACGAGAATTATATTTGGTATATAAAAGAATTTTAAATACATCTATTACAATCAAGGCAACTGTTAAGCATATAAATACCTTTCAGTATTTCATAAACCTTCTCAGGTTCGAAAGAGCACCTCCAATACGAATAAATTGTAAAATCAATTTTTATTGCGTAAATTTGTTTTACGTTTTAGCCAGATATAAGGGTTTGTTTTAATGACGTATCATATAAATGGATTGAATAATTAATCAACCGATCGTTAATACATCGCACTAAAGGTCAAAATTAACCTTTCAATAACGGATTTTGTATTTGTTTGCTTTTATTAGATAAATTTAAATGATAAAAGCATGTTTTTAGCGTATAACTTTTTAATGTTTTAAAATTGCGAAAATGTGGATACTGTGCTAATTTCAAAGGTCTTAAATATTATTATAACTAATTTCTCGTTATTAAATTTGTGTTTTTATATTTAATACATCATTACAAACATGGTTTTTGCGTTATTTTTTCGGTTTTCCCCTATTAGTTGTCATATTTTAATTATTAATTAATTTAGTATTATATTAATACTATATATTATAATTAATCGTCAAAAAGCGTTATAAATTAAGTTTAAAAGACATTAAAATGTTTTTATCTTCATCTATCACATATATTTGTTGTATAAAACCTTTGAAAATATATTAATTATATACGTAATCAATAGAAAGACTGAAAAAAGCCATAATATTTACTACGTATTTATATTTTTGACCGTTAAGAAGATATATTGAGGTATTTTTCGAACTACATTTTAACAATTGTGATTTTAAATATATTAAAAAGGGAGCTATACAGAGACATTTTTTTATATTAAAATTATAAAAATTAATAAAAATAATTTAAAAGCACGCAATTTGTCAAAAAATTTAAGCTAAGAAGGCTTTAATTTAAAACTGTTTTTGAATACTTAAACCTTAACACCGTGATCATATCCATGCTTATAGTCATGAGCGAGCCTATCCCGATCCTCCCAAGGTGTTACGTCTTCATTATCTATAAACTTATTAGAATTTTTTTGATATGAAAGCATAAATACAATTCTTAAAAACATAAGATAGATCATTATTTAAAAAAGATAATAATATTTGTAATAAAGCAAACGGTAAGATAATCTTATACATGAAACAGCGAACGTTATCCATGATAGAGAAAACTACATGATAAGGAATATAGTTTTTTATTTAAACGATAACAGGACCAAAATTCGGAACTCCCATCGGAGGAAATGCAGCAAGTCCATACCTAGGAGAAACAACAGGCACAGCAGCTATTGCATGGTTTGTCGCTTGTGCTGAACTCATGGACATTGACCTAGCTGCAGATGATCTTGATGCTGAACTCATGGAAGCAGCTGAATTCCCAAACGTCATTAAATTGCTCTTATTATCTGGAATGCACATAACATACAAAATTAAACTCGATATTTTTATGATGCTGATGTTCATTTAAAAGTAAGAAATGCTATTTATATATACTATATAATCAGATTAGAATGAAACAGAGGTTTAAAAATCCGATTAAAAGTACTGTAAACTGGTTTCAAATGTGTCTCTTGTACACAAGTATTAAACGCAGGTAAATTGTTCTCATCTTGAAATTGAAATTTTTCAAATAAGAATCACATCCGTTTAAAATCTTTTAATACAGCAATGATAGTATAAAATATTTAATATGTTATAAAGAAAAAAATAAACTAATTTAAAAACATAAATATAATTATATCTATGAAGTAAAAATCATTATATTATTAGGCACGAAAATTTGTTGTTGAAAAGGTTTGAAGTTTAGGAATATAGAAACAACAAAAAAGTAAGTAATATTGGTAAAATATGTGCAAAATAATGTTTTTTTTCAAATATCTATGGACATATAAACCAATAATTTTAGGTTATGTATATTATGATATATCTACGTTTCATAGAAAAAATTAGTAATATATTTTTTAATTCAAAGGTCTATAACTGAATATAAGATTTAAAAATAGATAAAATTCATATAAACAATCAAAAAATCTTGTCTACTAATTCTTACCATAATAAATTAAAAGTAGAAGTATTATCACATAGTATATTAAATATTCATACTCTTTAAAATCATTTTATTAAAAGACTCTTTATGTTATATTATAGCTGTCTTTTAATAAGTTGCAGATGAAAAAAAACATTTGCATATCATGCAAAAGTAATAAAATTATTCGTATTTACGAAATAAATTTCTATTTAAGATTTTATAATTTTAAAATTTAAGTAATAAATAAATATTCATAGATGAGATTGCAAGTATTATTATTTTTGATATGAATATTTAGGGTTTAAATACATTTTTGATTGCAAGTATATAATTTAATTTTCGAATGGAATAGCCTTGTTAAATCTCTCATGTTGCTAAATCATTGAATAATATCATTTTGTTGAATTTTTATTGAATTCTCACATAAAAAATATATATCCTCACGTGTATTTAATTTGCTAATAAGTAGTCGGATGGAGTTGGTAAAGTTTATGACACTTCAAAGGGCGTTTTTAGAGTCTAAAACACACAAATTTTAATGATTTTTATAATCAAGGCTGTAAAAATAAATACACAAAAATGCTTATAAATAAGAAACATAGACCAAAAGCATTTTATATTATATATAAGATCGCGTCATCCGTTTTTTTTTTGTTTTTGAAGTTATAATAAAAAACTCAAGGCTTTTTATAGGTAAAATTGTGGATTTATGCCGTACTTTTTACGAAAAATAGAATAGTAATCATGTTTTAGGATGCAATAAAATTAGATAATAAAATAAAGCAATCATACATAAAAAAATCAATGTATATAGTATGTCATATCTAAATAACGTTTAGAGAAAATTTATATTTATCGTAAGTTGAAACTACATTTAAGAAAAAAATATCAGTCTTACCAAAAAAAACTTTGTTTTTTATATTTCATATTTCTTTATAATGCTATAAAGTCTATTCTCGATGCATAAATTTAATCTTTTTTTACATTTAACTTTTACACAACTCTTTTCGTCCTCTGAAACTATTTTAAATACTATTGTTTAAAATTTACAATTTAAAAGGTTTATTAATGTAAATATATAACATAATATGTAATTATTATCAAAAAACAAATTTAATAGCTTACGAAAAAAATGTATGAATGGTGGTAAAAATATAATATGTAGCCCAAAACATTATGAAAATACGTAAAGTAAATTTAAAAGGTTTTTTATCTGGTAAAAACATATATGTAATAAATAGAATCACATTTAATTAAATGATAAATATAATTTTACATTGAAATTAACAAACCTTACATTTATGCACATATAAAAAACAAATATATATAAGAATAACTTATCGCCGTATTTTTACCAGTGAAGCAAATATTTCATTATGGTGGTGACGCAAAATCGTTTTAAATTTTTATGGCCTTAAAAATAAGTGTAAAAAAATTAAATATAACATAATATAACATAATTTAAGTAATTAAGAATATATAATAAAACACCACTGATAATTAATTTTCAAAAGTAAATATAAGCTAAATAATTTTTAAATGGCTAAATTTTTACTGAATTTTTACAATATTTTATGAATCAAAAAGATATTTCGTGATTTGAAAATTAATTCGAATTTGAAAACCTTTTTACAAGTTTATAAATTGGAAATTACGCTATTTCTACAAATTATCGTTATTTTTTAAATTTTAACAACAAAGCTAAAAAGAATATTAGATCATAATACAAGTATATTTTAAGATCACAGTTTTTTTCAATTTGAATTTATGAATTTATACAATAGAAACGTCCCAATCAAATATTTATCACGTGTGGAACGCTGAAAATTTTATTAAGTTTAACCTAAAGCGTTTACACACTTATATCCATTGAAATTAACAGCGCAGAATTATGATTAGGTTCAAAATATTGATTTTTTTCGCCTTTAAAACAGTTTATGTTAAAAATAGCTTTCTTGAACACGATGAAACACTCTTTTCGACATTTCTTTGCCACTGATAATATTAACATCCTTCCCATGATATGAACGTATCTTAAAAAGAGAATTAATATAAAATAATCATTTACAACTTTAGTAGGATCTATTACATATAAAAAGGGCCTTTTTAAAGTATTCACATCAATTATGGATGTCTTTAGTTTAAATATATATAAATCTAATATTGACATTTGCCTCGTTATAATATTGAATGTGTTTTTAAGCGAAATATTCTAATAAAAAACCAAAAAAAAGCTATAAAACAATGTATTTTGTTGAAAAATATTTTTTTTGTGAAAATTATTGCTATTCAACTTATCTGTGACCACAATCTATGATCGTTGACATAATATATGATGTTTATTTGGAAAAATAAGAAAATACAATATAAATTTAAAAAAGAGATATTATAGTATTTTCTTTCATTAGCATAAATTCATACAAAAATTTTCTATAATCAGGTGTTGGTATATTAAAACTTTAGCCCATAAAAAATAAATTACTTTCTAAATACTTTCTAACACCTTTCTTAATTTAAAATATAAGATTGGTAATTATCCTAAAAAGCGATTTTTATATATATTTTTGCATCATAGAATGATTTTAGGTATATTATCAATTTCAGTCTTTGTGTTTATTTTTAAAATAAATGATTGGTACAAACGGTTTGTTATTTTTTCGCGAAGGCAAGATCAAAGAAATATTTAACTTTTTATTTTGTGAAATTTATATTTAAAATACTTGCTGTTCGTTTCCCCATCAACATTTTACAGATATAATTGCAATTCAGATCAAATGATAGAAATACAAATAAAAGTATATAACTATAATTTTTGATTTATTTAGAGATTTTTATCTTTTAAATGTAAATATTAGGGGCAACATCAATTATATTTGTTTCTGCTTTTAGTCAAATATTTTTAGGAGAAATAAATTTAGATAATATGTCTAGCACACTTTCTATGTAATTGTTGAAATATCTGTCAGAGAAATTTCTTTTTGTTTTATTTTCCATGGTTTTAAATCCTTTGAATTTATAGGCACATAATATACCCTATATTCATCTTAGATTTTATTTTTTTACGGGAAAAATGTTCGCATTAAATATATTAAAACACCGAAAAAAGTAGATCTACTTCAATAATATAAAATAAATAACAGAAAATACTAAATGTATCAGTTTCTATTTAAACATTTATGCATAAAAGATAACAGACTAAAAATCGTTGCCTTTAGAAAATAGAAACAAACTTTATATTCATCAGAAAAATTTATTATTATGCATTAATTTTAAAAAACCTTTTAAACGATTTCTACAAAAAAATATTTGCCATATTATTTATTATTATAATGTCGTATATTGATTCAAGATAATCTAACATGGTCTTTCATAATTATTATTTTATACTTATATAAATACTCACTTTAATTAATTTATTATTTATCTGGTTTTTATTTAATCTAATCTCCAAATAATTGATAAATCAATAACATAGTAAGGAACCCAATATAATTCCATTATTATGAAAATCCATTTAAATTTAACTTATTAATTGAACAGTAAAAATATATTTTAAACAAAACCAACAAGAAAATATAGTCGATATTATTTTATTCGAGTATTATACCATTATTTTATCACATACAATAGAAAATTCGTTTTCTAAAAAAAATAGCTTTCCCCTATGTTTTTATTTTTGTTTTGACTATATTTTAAAAATAAAATCCTTAACACAAGCTCATAGTGCTTAATATCACGTGAAATGCCAAAATTTTTTTCATGAAGTTTAATACATTAACCACATATTAATGATCTTATCACTGGTTCTTTACATATAAATTAAGTCTCTATGATTTTAATTATGTATCACAAGATTAAATTGATTGAAGCTTGATAAAATGATACATAGTTTATTTTATTTTAGACTATTAAAAAAGATTTATAATCTATGTGAATATGAATTTCATTTTAAGCATCCAAAATCATGAAAAATAAATATTTATAAATAAGGTCATGATCGGATTATATATATATATAATTCAAGAGTGGTTATTTATAATTCTTAAGGCTATGAAACCAACGGTTTCTTTTTTAATTATTATATCCAACACCTATATATTTTTCAAAATGAATCTAGAAGATTTAATAACAATTCGCTGTAAAATATACATGCATCTGAAATGAAATTAATATGAAAAAGGTAACAATTGCACATTTTAAAACTGTATTTAGAAATTTTAAAGCGAAGAATTTTTAAGTTTTTATAAAGCTTTTCATTAATGTTATTTTTTTAATTTTTTTGTTTTTTTTTTCACACTCAAAATATACAGGAACTTCTTTACACGTATTTTTATTGATTTTAAGCTTATTCATTTTTTTACATTCTTTACCAAGGGGTATTTGGTACTAGGAATATTACAACACCTTATGTATTTGTCATAATATACCCCTGATCATTACCATTCAACAGTCTTTCTTATCTTAAATAATATGAGATTCATTTATTGTGTTTTTTTTTATCTCAAATGTATTTTATGCCTAATAAGTAGTGTTATTTTAGACCCTAATATATTTTTTTATGAATTCGTAACAGATTCATCTTTTATGGTAAATAGGGTCTAATTTGCTTAATTTATATATATTTAAACTTTTAAAGATTGCAAGATGCTATGCTTTCTATATTTTTCATATAAAACTTCCGTTAATTTGCCAATGCTATCGCAATTTTCCTTTAATCATAACAATAATACATATCCCTTCTTTCGCATACAATTATATTATTTATAGTCTTATTAAGCCAAATTTTCTTCAAAGATAAGATATCCCATCTCTTTTTCTACTTATTTATTTTCAATATATTATTGTATTGGGTAAGTTCAGATCTTTTTAGTTCTCTTGTAACTAAAGCGTCTCGATAAGATAAATTATAAAAATCTCAATATTTCATCATATAAATCACTCCAAATTATATTCATTTATAAGCCAGCTTATAGCACAATAGATACCTTTGACATTTTTTTCCAAGTCGATTTGGTCCTTTTCAAATCCATCAATTATTTAAAATTCAACATAATTTATTGCACGTGGTGCAGCGAATAAATTAAGTTCCAAAAGCAAGGTTTTTTTATTTTCATGTATAATTTTTTATGTAGATTTGGTCTTTGAGAAAAAAATAGAAAATAAATGATTCTACATCTAACCAAAAAAAATTCCGAAGATTACATAATTTTTTTATATTTATAGTCACTAAATACAATAAGTCGTATATGTGGGGGTTAGGATGCCTGCCGAGGCAAAAGCATATGCGCTTGAAATATAATAAAGAAAAACACACAAAGCAATAACTCTTGTAAAAAGAAGATGTATTTAAGAAGATTGCTAAGATTATGATGCTTGAAATAACATTAGAAAAGCATGTTCTCTAGAGCAAACTAGAGTTATGCTTGAATAAATTAAAACGGCTGAAGTTCAAATAAACCCATAAATAAATATAATATCTATTTAAGAAAAATACATATAAAAAACATATTCGTTTTATCTCTCTTTTTATTATTAGTACTAAATTTAAATATTTGGAAGAACGGAACTTAAATGCAAGACTTATACAGAGTATTTTAAGTAGTTGAATAATATTAATATTATATTTTCTCTAAACCACTTATAAATGCACAATTCGATGGATTTATCTGGTTTCTTCCTTTTAATATTGATCCGCGTTTATAGAGAAAGTTTATCACATATCTCACTTACAAATTAAATAAGCTTTCAATAAATGTATATTGAGCGTAAAAATATAAAGGTAAGATCAATAACAATATTATGTATGAATGATTAAAATCACCACTTCCCAGTCATAAAACAAAAATTAAAGTACAGATATCAAAGATGCCCCTAAATTCATTTGAACTGGAAATATAAAATTTCTCTGATTATTATACTTATATGTCGTTGTTTAATTTACCTAAATTTCGTTTAATATTATGTTTAGTCAATAATTTCTAACCTCAATATGTGTTTATAGAAGCATGAGTAATATTTTCAAACAGTTTTATCAAGAAATTTAATAACTATAATAGCTTAATTAAGGTTTCGAAAAACCTTAATTGGTGCTTTATGTAATATTTTAACAAATCAAAATGTATTTTTTATTTTTTAAATTTACGTTCCATCTTGATCAATTACTCTCTTGATAAAGTTTAGAATTAAAAGTATATCAACATCCTTTATTATAGAAAATATAAGATTTAAATACCAGACATAAAATACACTTAAAGTTTTTTTTACCTCTGTATTTTATTCTAAACTTTCATAGTGTATTTTTTATATTTCAAAGTGTTAGAAAAAACACCAGCATTAATTGTGTTTTTAAAGTGCGGAATTGCGATTTAAATTTTTTTATCTGTTTTATATTATTCCATCACAAGATATAACTAGAAATATAAAAACCCAGATATTCATAGAATAGAAAATTTTATAAAAATCAAATAAATAATACAGTAGCATACTATAATACTAAAAAAATAAAAAAATTTAAAAATTGATATCTTGGTAAAATTACAGAATTGGCATCAAAAATATATATTAATTTTTAAAAAAATACACTTTATCACATTCGATAGAAAGAAAGTGTGTTAAATTGTAGCCGATTAAAATAAAATATCATTGGCTTAATTTTTTTGTGAAACAACTGCGATATTACATCTTATCTTGTTTGTTTCATATTAACTATATATTATATCCCTTATAAAAAAATTATGAAATTTATATGGTCTTTTTTATTATGTTTAATGCCATGTTTTATTAAGATGGAAGATTCTGAAGAAAAAAAGAGTTTTTTTGTGATGCCTATTTTAAGAGTTGCTTCATTAGGTTTACGAATACTTAATAAAGTAGCAAGTGTTCTTTAGTTATATAATATTAAAATACAAATAAAATCAATAAACAGTAGTTGAAATTTATCTTTAATACAGAATAATTGTTTTTTTCTGCTTTTAATTATAATAACAGAAACAAAATTTAAACATTAAATTATTCTGGTAAAAGAATAGCTTTAATTCTTACGTGTTAGAGATTCTAGTAAATTTTAAATGAATAATAATGCTAGTTCTAGCCAAACTTTCTTTAAATTTGGTTTTCTGGAAAGAAAATAAGTAAAAGTGTAATTGAGCTAGAAAACACACAAAAAGAGATTTAAAATAAAAATTTTAAAAAGAACACTGCCTTCTTTTTATTTGTCGGTAATATAACAGAATTATTATCTTACCACGAAAAAGTTGCTAATGTAATCTAAAGAAAACAGGGTGCATTTGAAAAAAAAATATATTTTGTGCTAATTATAACATCTTCATGCAAAAACTCAAAAGATATTGTTCCTGCAGAAGCATTTTTTTTGTATAGATCGCTTATTTTAAAAAATATGCTCAATCCATTTCTCTTAAAAACACCTGTAGTATGAACCTGGGAATGTTAGTAAAAATAAAATATATCAACTAAAAAATTATAAAAAGCAAAAATTAAACTTGGTTTATAGAATCGATGAATTCATAGTTTTTAATTTTTTCAGCTTTAGCCTTTTTAGATTATAAATATGTAATTTAGAACAAACATCTCTTTAATACAATTATTTGTTTTTCGGTGTATTTGATAGTATAAATTCGACAATTTAAGTGCAATAAAATATTTTAAAATGCCATTTTAGAAAAAACTATATCATAATAAGTTGAAGGTAGTTCTTTACCTAAAATATGAACACTTTATATCAAATTAAACGTTTATGCAAATTTTTTTCGCCCTTTCTATATTTCATATTTAATATACATTTTTTCTTGGTGCTAATTTATAAAAACAAATGCTTAATGCATAAAAAAAGCTCGATTGTAAATTTAAAGATTTTTTGCGCTTTTTTTGCTCTCGGTCATTCTTTTATTTGCTTAAGTCTACCATACAATCCTTTGTGCAATAAAATAATTTTATTTAAAAATTCTAGATAATATAATTCATAAAAAGAAATTTTTCATCAACTTCATATTAATTAAACGTGTTTATATTTTATCAGAAAGAATAAAACACGATTTTTAACCCCTATTTCGTTTCGTAAAAAAAATCGTTTAATTTTAGATTCTACTATAAAAAAAATTGACTTTTCAATCCACTAAATTTCTTTGTAAAGTTTTTGTAAAATCCAAAACTGTTTGTGCCATGTATTTAAGGGCTAAAAATTTTTTTTATAGGTAATAAAATAAATGCATTGCAAAATATTTATAATTTAAAAAAAGTACCATTAAATTAATAAATACAAAATAACAAAAGAAATTGCAGCGTAGAACCGTAAAAACTTAATATTCTGATAATTATCTATGGAGGCAGGCAATATTCTTCTGATACGATATTAAAACTTATTATTTATTGGTCGCTGATTCAAAAAAAGTCTGTATGGAGAAAAATTATATAGAACGATCTATTCATGCAATTTTAAGAAAAAATTATAAAAAGCGGAGCAGCAGAAAATGGATATTTTTATTTCATCCTAGCAATTAAATATTTTAAAATGGTGTTATAGAAGTGGTCTTAGAAAATATATTTAAAATTATACATTATTAAAACTATAAAACGACAATATATCTTATAGCATGTACATATTTCAATTTTTTTACGTAAATCAGCATAATATTCTGTAATTGTACATAAATTATGAAACAATACATTCTTGTCATATAAAGCTATTTATATAATTTTTAAATGTAGAAAAATGTTCATTATCATTTTTTAACTTAATTTGACTGATATTTTGGCAATAATTGCAAAAAGGAACGTAAATCCAAATGATGCAAATTATAAACTTTATAATGAACTTTTAATAGCATATTTTTATCTCATGTTTATCATATTACATTGTATTTCTCTGAATTTTCTGCTTTGATGCAAATATAAAACTTTAGCAAAATAAATCGATATTAGATATAAACATCGTAAACTTTAATTCAATACCAAACCAAGTGGTAGATTTATTATTATGCGTTATCATATAAAATTTAGTTTTCTTTATAAAATGAATTTATAAACACATCTAATACTACTCCGATATATTTGGCATAAGAATATTTATCCGTAAAAACTTTCTTTTTTAAATTTTGCAAATTGGTTTACGTTAGATTTGCCGTCATAATTATACTAAAAAAGCGATATTGTCATGAATTCGCCATTCATCACTTAGATAATGATTTAGAAACAATAGATCATAATTATCTAGCTTTTTAGAAACATTTTTTTATGAAATCAAAAGCTTTAATATCATTAAGGTTTTAAAAAGGTTTATAGTTTAGATATTCTTTTTTTGATTAACAAATGTAGAAGAAGAATCTTTGCAAATAAGTAGACAAATAGTCTTTATTTATTAGATTCAAATATTATGCCATATTTTTTGGCGAATAGAATGATTTCAAGTCATCTTCATTAGTTGCAAAGTATAGATACATCTAGATTACACGTATGAATAATTTACTTCTTCTATTGCTACGCATTTTGCTCATAATAAATATGTTTGAACTGTAAATATTATTAAAAATAGGAAGAAGATACATTTAAACCTTTTAAAAATACAAATATAGCACGATAAGAGTTTTTAATCACATTTTCGTTGATGTAAACTACACTAAACACATCAAAATATATAATTTAATATTATTTTAATGCTAAAAAAACCTTTTTTACACATAAAGGAAGTAATTTATTAATTTTTTTCAAGGTTAATTAATAAACGAAAATGAATATTAATATACTACACATTTTAAAAAGTCTGAAGCAGAAAAAAAATGTACTCAGTTCTATTAAGAGCAATTACACGACAAATATAATTAGTTAATAATAAAATAACATCATGAAATATAATTTAGAGTTTATTGTTTTTGTATTATGTCGAATATATACTTCTGATTACATAGGCGCTATGAACTGCATATAATGATATGTGTCTTATATGATATATTTAATGTCAAAAAAAGCGGTTTTGATGGTAATAATCTTATAAATCAATCTTATTATCGAAAATTAAGTCTCATAAATCTAATTTAGGTACTTAAAATGTATTTAGCTGATAATTAACAGCGATTACTCCGATTCTTTATTTTAGTTTACATGGTATAGGTAAATAAATAAAAGTAATTTCAGCGTGGATATATTTGGTTAACAAAATTATAAAAAAAAGCACAGTCAAATGTTTTTTAAAATTACAAAGTAGTAGCAAAAATCTTGTACTATTGCTTCAGTATAAAATTTAATATATATTTGCGACTATCTAACACAACAAACACCATTAAGGAATTTAAACGGGATGTGGGAACTCTGAAATGATAAATTTTGGCCCTGTTGTAAAATATGATTTTAAACCCTTATTTTTTGTTCGTCACTAAGTTCTAGAGCGGGTAATACAATAAAAAAACGAACGAAGAAAAACTAATAAAACATGATTAGATATCTATTATGATTTTATTAAAATAGCGGAGTGATTCGATCTTTTCATGTACAGAAATTAATTCCAAAAATAAAGGGAATCTAATATTTTTGCGTGTTCAATATATTTTTGTACTCGATATTTTTTAAATAGTACATTTTCCTTTAGGCGTGTTAGTAAACACACCATTTACACGTTTGCAGGCACAACATTATAATTGAATTTTTCATGATGCAAACAGATACAGACAAATTGATTTAGCCACTCCACAGATCCCGTGCCTATTTTTAAGCCCCGATGAACTTTATTGGTAATTCATTACTGCTTTCGCATTTAGATTTCTTATAGTGAAATACAGTATTTCCCTCCATATATTTCCCTTCATATCATCTAAAACCCTCATACCAGCTAGCCTGAACCCGATTAAATTTATGACGTATAAATAAACTTCATTTCTTTTCTAAAATCATATTTAGATCCTCGATTATATTTTCTCATTGGATATTTATTTTTAATTTAAAAATTGCTTTTCTTGAAATTCCCAAATTTTTTATCATTCTTATATTTGTTTCACCATAAAATATCTTCTAAAATATTTCTCGGAATTTAAATTTTTAAAGGTGACTCATTCTAAACTTTTGTAAATATTGGTTTCACTGTATAACATTTCATCGACCCACACCTTAATTTTTTCTTACAGGGCGAAATCAAAGATTTTCTAAGCAAGATTTACAGAAATAATTCTTTTTTTCACCCACAAGTCGCTCTTTGAAAAGTTTCATAGTTCTAGGAACAATTTTTCGCGTCTTTTTAATCATTTTTTAAGGTATAATTAAAAAATTGGAAAGCGAAAATCCAACACACTGAAATCCCATTAGCTATTTAAACTTCCTTATATTATTTCTAAAAAAAAATTAGACGAAGTAAAATATAAAATATAATTTTTGATCAATAAAAAACAGATAATCGGATTGATACAAATACTTTAAAAGAAGTTTTAGAAATACGATTTCGTAAAAAAACATAATTGATTTTATTTATTTTATATAAAAACACAAAAGATATTTATTTCAAAATTACCAAATCGGAACGACTTAAGTATATATAATCTTGAATTGTGCCGCATGTACTAGAAACGGCCCTAGAAAAAAGTATATACAAAATTATAAGCTTTAATACTAAATAAAAATTGAATTTGAGTTTTATAATATATATTATTGTTTTTTATTTTTTTTTAGAATAGCCATTTTAAAATGCGTCATATGAAGAAACTAAGATAACAACTTCGAATATATTACTGAAGTTAACTATCTTTACACATAATTTATGCTGCATGAATTCTATAATTCGAATGTATACCTTCATACAGAAAATGAATTAAAAACATCAAAGATTAAAATCCGTAAAACATGACGCATACCTTCCAAATCCCATTATAAATCTTAATAATAAGCAATCAAATCAATTTATATATGTTTTGTGCTATAATCTTTTGCATGATTATATTATAAGAACTAATGGACAGTCATAATTTTTATGTATAAAATATAGAAATGAAAGAAATTATTATAATTGAGAGAAAAATCAAATAGATTTATAAACATTTAGATTGCTTGAAATAAGATAAAAATCATATTTCGCTAGTTAGATATAATTTTATAATCCAACTTTTGAGCTTAAACAAAGCTCTTGGATTTTATTTTTACTCGATTTTACTGCTTATAAAAAAAAATATCTAGATGCACATGATGTCTTTGAGTCTTTTATTTGAGTTACATAATTTTTTTGTGCAATCAGAATATATACTCAAGTAACGGCTTAATATTAATCGAACGAATTTCTTGAAAGATAAAATTTTTTTGAGCTTAGAACAATACAAAAATAAGCTTCAATATTAACATAATAACCTTAGCATCAAAAAAATATATACAATGTCATTTAAAATCCTAGATTTTGCTATATATTTCGAAATTAAATATTCTAATTATTTTTACCATGAAATTACGATTGGAACGTATACTGAGGCCGCCATCATTCCTATGAAAATTATATTGATGACGCCATTTATGCGCTTCAGTACCTTTACTTAATTATTGATTTTTTTAATGGATTTGATACAAATGTTTTGTGCTTTCATCATCACTTTTATTTATTGATATTAATAATGAATTATTTACCTTGTATTTTGCGCCATAAATATTTCCATTTTTTTGATAATAACACATATTATTATAATCAAAATAAATCAGAAATGTTAACCCATTTCATGAATTTCACATTTAACATACTTAAAAAATATAAATAAGTCCTTTGTGTTCATTTAATATTCTAACTTATACAGTGGTTACACCCACACGATTTTTCAGCCTTAAGAAAAGAATCATTTTTAAATACACTGGGCAGCATATATGTAGAATATGGGTAGGATTCATGTGAATCATAATTTTTGCATATATATTATCATGTTTATTATTTTTTCTTGTTTCCCCTTTCTGAAATTATAATTATCACATCAAATATTATGAAAACATTTACAGAATTAATAAGATAATAACGGAATCTAGCTCTGCGATAATTGCAAGTTTTGTAGCTTAACAAATATGAACTAGTAAAAGATTATAAATGCTCGAATGATCACATGTAAATTTAAAAAATAAGACAATTATATGGTATTATGTTTCATTCCAAGAAAAAATCAATTGAAATTAAAATAAAAAAAATTAAAAATCAAATATTTTAAGTGGGGAAGATAATTATATTAATAATAAAAAATGCAGATATTATAAGCATGATTCACATTCGTTTTAGAATTAACCATTATAAATGCAAATCAAATTATATTTATTGATTTTTATAAAGAATAATATTACCATGTATTTATTTCTGGGTATTAAAAGATTTTTTCAAATCATATAAAACATTAAGTTTTTTTTACGTTATATAATTGGCAAAAAATAAGATCAAAGGTAAAATATATATGAATCAAATAAATGAATTTTTTTTGAACATTATTAATTTAAAAAACAAAACAATTATTATAGATGCGTATGAAATTCGGCTATTTAGTTCCAAATATTTGTTTTTTGAAATAAAAAAAATAGATAGAAAGAAGAAAAGTTATTGTTTAATCTTTGCTAAAATTTATAAAAAATTCGCATATTTGAGCTATATATCAAAACATTCTTATTTTAAGAAACAATTTTCTACCTGCACTATATAATCCGATGTTCAGTGTGATATGTTCTTGAGAATGATTAGACTTTAAAAAAATTTTATACTATTTTACAAGACCTATTATCATAATTTTTTCAGTGTTTTTTAGATTTATAATAAATTTAAAGCCACATTACAAATCTACAATCGCTCATTGTGTATGTATTCAAAATGATAAGTTAAACCAAACACAAATACACATGCACATGCAATATACTTGTATCAATCATTAAATCTATAAACTTCTGCATTATTTATGGGGTCTGAAATCGAAGTTTTTTGATTTTTAATTATAATTTTTACCAATAAATCAGTGTTAAATTTCACAATAACTAATGAAAATTTATAGAAATAACGATATGACTTATGTTTATAGTCACAAAAATCAATATTTTTTTGTTTTTTATAGATAAAGCTCACAAGATAATCAAAATTCAGTACAAAAAACATAAATCAGTTTAATATGAACAACTATTGAATCTTACAAATTTTTTGGGTCAATAGATAACACTGTATATAAATAAAGCAAATTCAGTCATTAAACAAAAAAAGCATGTATGCAAATACATTTAAGACTAATAAGAATATGCTCTAAAATATAGAATAAAATAGAGTAAAGGCGCTCCTTTATGTGTTTTAAGCAATGTAAACTTAAGATACACATGATTTCAATATTTTATTATATATAATCATAAATTAAACTAGTTTTAATGCGATCTTCCCTTACTTTAAATTATGAAGCAACTGAAATATAATTACGATGAAATGCCAGTGTTTTATGGTATCATGGTTTACAAAAAGCATTCCTTCAACAAATAAATTCTAAGCATTATATAATAGATTCCATTATATTTATAGACGCATAAAACCTTTTCTATTTAATTGATTTTTCTGCACAATCAAAAAAATCTAAACTTTCGTTTATATCCTTAATTTTGCCAATTTTTTGTAATTAATATCGCATAAAAATTTTTATAAAGATTACAATGCTTTATGAAGCATTATAAATGATTCTGAAACATAGTGTTTTTTCTAAATTTTACGCAAGTAAAAGTTCCATGATATTACACGCCTTTTTTCAAACATAAAATGTATTTAAAATTAAATTTAACAATTTATATCAGATATAATAGCTTAATTTTAATATCAAAAATCATAAGCTTTAGGTCTTTTTCTAAAATATACAATTCTATTATTTTTTTAAAACCAATATGACTAAAATAAAATAGAATCGAAATAAATATATTATATAAGAGTATATAGTACATTGGATTTTATATATTATGAACAGAAGTTAGAGAAAATATATATAAGTAAAGTTTAGAAGGGATGAGTTTATGAAGATAAATTACAAAATTAATTATAGAAAAATATAGTAAAATATATTATTTTTATTTTACATAGAACACTAAAATTTTTAAAAATATTTCTATATCTATGATATCAGATAATAACCAAGTGCCAGCAAATAAAATTACTATAAAATGTATAAAATGTGCTGTTTACAAAAATAAATTAAAGTTAACACATGTATATTATACAGACTAAACATCTATCACAAGGAATAAATATTTTTATCCAGGGAAAAACAAAAAAAAACCTTTTTAGATGATTGTATCGATAGGCAGTAATTTTATATAATATTTTATTATATGTTTAAGATAATGGAAATATGTTTACAATATGAAATCTGGGATTTCTAAAACCCAATCTTCGAGATGACTTATATCAAGATAGATATGATATATTTATATACCCAATTATTATATTGATAGAGGTAAACATGTAGACATTAGCTTTTATTTGCTTTATCTAAATTTTCAATATTTTATCATCTAAAAAACCTTGATTTTTGTGAATTGTGCCTGTAATACTATCACTGCGAGGATGTTACAAATAAAAAATATTTTTTAGAAAATTAATAACGAAATTTTTATTTATTTGAAAAGTTGCAGAAATGGAAATATAATTATTTAATATTTTATCGAACAATTTTTATATCTGAAATAATTGTTTTATGATTTATTAATCCAGATGCATCAAATATTTTCAAATCGTAATTAATAAATGTATATAGATAATATAGCTAAGAATTACCGTGTACGATAAAATTTATAATATTTTTTTTCAATGTAGATTAAAATTGAAACAACTAAAACACTTAAAAAAAAATATTTAGATTAATAAGCCACTGTTTTTTTTTGAATTCAAAAAATAACATAGATCATATTTAAAACATTATTATTATATTGAATCAATCCTTATTTTTTTTTAAATTTTTTACTTGGATTGTCTTATCCAAGTATTTTATAAAGTTCTCCTATTAAGCTTACTAAGATTTAGAAGATTTCTTAGCAAATTATAAAACAATAATAATAAATTGAGAAAAAATACAAACATAATTTGTGTTATATTTGCTTGTTTTTACTTAGAAATTGAAGATTAAATTCTTTATATATATTGATAAAAATTTGCATCAATGTTTATATTCGTAATGATTTTACTGCAACAAGTAGAAATTCAAAATCATATTTTTCTAAAAATTTAAATAATCGTTTATAGAAATCCTGAAAAAATGGCAGGGACCTACTTTGATGGTAGGTAAATATTTTGAAAAAAATATTATTTTGGTATTCTTTTTTGAATTAATAAAAGCGATAAATATGTATCAACATTATTTAAAATATTGTTCTTTGAATATAAAAAATGTCCTTAAACTATGAAAAACATAATAATGCTGTACGCAAATATATTTTTTTTATCATTAAAAATAACAAATTCTGGAGAATCAAATATAATAATTAAAAGAATAAAAAAATTAATAAAATAAATCGGACAGATCAGAGATTTAGATCAAATTTAGAAATGATTATAATATATTTTTTTATATTAAATACAACATTTAAAATTTATTCAATCAGGGAAACAAGCATTTACTAATTATAACACTTATTTTGATTGAATTTTTATAACAAAAGATACGACGATGGGGTGAAAAATCTAGAATATTATCCAAATAAGCATTTTTTTTTATTAAACTATATCTTTAAGAACGCGATTTAACATTATCAAAATTATAATTTTGGGCACATTGCATATTTATAATGATCAATAAAAAAAAGGGATACAAACAAATTTATTCAATTAAATAAAGGGCAATAAAATAGATAATTTAGTATTTTTTTCCAGTTTAATACCATTGAGCCCAAATCTCGAAAGAGGAAGGCGCATTGATGTGGATTTAACAGAGAATGCTGCAATAAAAGGTGATGATGGAGTTTGCTGCAGTGATGTATTCACGCAAGCTATTTAACAAAACAAATACGCTAATATTCAAGTAATACATAGATAAAATTCTAATAGACTCGAAGATGACAATCAGCGATTCTACAATAAAATAAATGAAACGCATAATTTAAATTTATTGTTGAACAAGATATGCTTATTTTAATTAAAAGTACAATTACTGTATAATTTTGAACTTTATAATTGATCTTACGCACTCTGATAAATTTTTTTTATTAGAGAACGTAAAATTATGAAAACTTATTAAATATATGAAACCTTTTTTTGCTTCGCGATAGGTTAGAATTATAATCACAATTACCATTTTAATGATTTTGCATATGAATTTATTTATATGGTATTATATCTATATTTATTTGTGATTCTAACCTGTTATTTCGTATACTATTTTATAGAATCTATGATCAGTAGTTTTGTCGAGGCCTCAAAGAAGTAATTTCATTATTAATTGTATCATTGTTTTTTCATTTTAGAATATAAATTCTTCCCTAAAATTGCTTAGTTTGTGTCATTTCCTTTTCACCTATATCAATCTCGAGTCAACATATATACATGCCCTATTTAACAAAAATAATTAGACACATAACGAAATCCTTAAGTTTTTACACCCATATAAGTATTTGTATTTGGTTTCACTCAAATTCATAGGACAATATACAAAAATTTATAACATATTCTTAATTTAGTTACTTATAAATTCTCTTGATTGATTTCTAAGAATAGAAAATTTTTATCATGACAAAATGAAAATTAAAAAGCTAAATTTAACGTAATTTTCTTTTTATGTGCATTTTTAGTATCTCTCTTCTTTGGTAGATTTATTATTCATGCCTAAAAATATATTTGTACGCATTAAACTAGGTCATAGAAACAGCGCATAATAGTTTATATAGCATTTTTTGAAACCTTTGAAAATATAATAGCGACGTTTGAGAGTCGTAAACAGCTAACTTATAATTGTTAAATTTAATGTTTAAGATTCAAAATGTTCTTAAAAAGAAGGTATTTTATGTGATAAATATGTAATTAATGCTGCATAGCTTCTAGGGATATGGTATACATTGATAGACCGACCAAAAATAAGAATTCAGCCATCAACATACACTTGAATATGGCGCCGAACAAACTGGACTATATTTTCATGGTGCAAGTAATCAAAGCCATATTGGTATAATTGACATGTTTTCCCGTAACAGCAACCCGATTGATGAGATCAATTTTAAACCACACATCTCTTTTTATTCAAAGACATGTCGAATTCTAATTATTAGCAATTCTCTACAAAATTTGAATGTATTCATAATCAGAATTATATAATATAGGATTTTTACAATGCACTAAAATTTTAAAATTATTGAAGGGGGGTTCAATATATGTTACAGCTTTATGAAGATTTAGTTTAAGATGGTATTGACCTTTATATTTCAAAAATGTTATCTATATTTTAGAAAAGGACGATCTTAAATTTTGTAATCTGCGTATAGGTATTTAGCAAAATTTAATCCTCATATGATATGATATTTATTGATTTGTAAATATGTTCTATGGTATAGTAAAAAGAATTCAGCAAAAGGCATCAAAGGAATTTGAATGCAAAATCAAATCAAAGCATGTGTTTTAAATATTACATCATAATAAACCGAAGAACAGATGAGGCTCGAAAATGAAAACTTATCAAAGCAGATAAAAGATAACGGTCCATGGAAATTAGTATATTATTACGACTCATATTTGAAACCGTACAAATTATACACATAGATAAATCGAAGTTAACAATATCAAAGTGAGTCCATAGGTAAAACTAATTAGATGCACTCGTGCTTTTTAATACAAAATTTAATCATGAGGACCATACAGTAATGTTTATTTTAACATAGCATATTATGCCAGAAAAAAATTGTTTAAGCAATTTATAATAAATTTAGCAATACGAATAACCTAAATACAATCTGATCAACAATATATTTCTGATGAATACACTCAATGTTTGAAAATATTTGCAAATAAATAATAAACTATATTTAATTTAAAAAAGTTTATGCATGTATCATCAATGGATATCTACATCTAATGCAAGAAAGTTATTAAAATATGCTTTATGTTTTTATTGGATTTTTTTTAATTAAATTATAAAAAAATTTAAATATCTATCTTGACCTAATGTTTAGGTCTTACAAACAAAATTCCATGATTTTTCATTCTATTCCTTCAAATTTAATATTTTTCATTTTCAACAATAAACCCTTGGCTGTAAAAATATTATTAATTTCAAGAAACATGCCTATCATCAGATTACTTCCAGAAATTATACCTTTTGGCATTAACTTAGACATTTTATCACATAAAAGATCCAAACGGTTGTTGAAATCTACTGTATCGAATTCCGATAGTTTCAATAGTCGAGCTATATGAAAAGCCTTAGATTTAGCTTTATAAATATTTTTTTTAAAGTTTTCTATTGAAATATCTAACCTAAGTCTAAATTCGTCTATGTTTTCTGTGCCAGATGATCCTTCTCTATAAATAGAATATCTTAAGATTTCTAATTCTTAAATCATTGCACTTTTCAGATTTTTGAGTTCCCATTCATATTTATTTGAATCACAGGAAAAAATTTTGCTTTTTTGCAGTAATGCTTCTAATTCAATCTCAACAAAATCAATCTCAATATTTATAAAACTATAATCAAGACAATAAAGTTTCTTTAATCGTCCAAATATAATTAAATAAAAACCATGGATATTTTGTGAAAATTTCAATTCAAATAACACGCCTTTATTTTCATCATCGAAATATTTTTCGTTTGGTATATCTATTGATATAATTTCTTGCGTAGCCATAAGCTCAGACTTAAAACAAAAATCATTTTCAAAATATTTGAATACATTATTGTATTTCGTGCATTTTAAATAGTTTTCATAGGAACATGTTTTTGATATATAGTACTCTGTGAAGTTTTGCTTTACAAACTGCAATTTATTGCCAAAAATAGCCAAAATAACCTTTTGAAAATAAGAATACGAAATTTTGTCCTTTAGATCTAATTTATAGTGATAAATATTTTCATCATAAAAAAATCTACAGCGTGAAACATGGGATTCATGAATAACATTATTAAATGATTCATTGTCCCTGGACCTCGCAAAAAATTGAGCTTTTTCAACAATATACGCTAGAATTTTATAATAACATGACGTTTGAAGATTTGATGATAAAAACCTTTAACATCACCCAGGGAAACAAAATTAAAGTTGTTGTCTTTCCAAAATACCATAATTCTTTGCATTTTTCCAGTCGAGTAAATATAATCGTAGTTAAAAGAATATGATTCTATATTATCTATATATTCCGCCTTAAGCTCAATTTCAATATGTAAATCAAAAATAGGATTTCCTATCTCTTCTATACGAAATACCAGACTTAAATTATTATAATTTAGTTCTTTTATACTAAAAAAGAGACTTTCACCTCTTGATTTTGCATTCATATAAAACGATGCTTCAAATCTTACATATCTTTTACCATCAACAGAGAAAAATATTTTGCATCTATCCTTGTTCATACCCCCAAAGAATGAATCCCAATCTGCACCATGAGTTGAATTGACAAAATATTTATTTACTCTTGATTCGATATAATTTTTGGCTAAACTTTCTGCTTGATAGCACGTTACAAAATTTGCTCCATGATCAAGACAAAATTTCGTAATTTCCATCTGTAGATTTTTATGCATCTTTGAAAATTCATTAGAAAAATCCAATATGCTCATATTCAATTCTGATTTTTTCATATCAAACAGGTACAAAAAATTGACATATTCATCATGAATTCGTTGCAAATCGAGCCTAGTAAGATCTTCATGCATAATAATTAGGCTGGAAGACAACGCATTTCTGCGATGAATATTACTCGGCAAATTATGTTCTTCATTTTCTAGTATTTGGAGTTCTTTTGTAAGCAAATTTCCTATTTTTGTACATTTATGTTTTTTTATTTCCACATTATAATGTTTTGTTTTGCATACCATGTCTCTTTTACTGTTTCTGTGCAGTTCTAAAATTGACAATAGAACAGCAAATCCACTTTTTTCCAAACATTCACAAAATTCAAGGTTATTTTCATCAAATAATATTTCGTCATCATTAACAATGTCATCGACCGAATCATATAAAGTAACGTTATTTTCAAAGTATAATTCCAAGGTAGATTCTGCAAATTACTGTGGACAGTCTTTATTGTAGCTCAAACATTTTTCTGTCAGAGATTCTGCTAACATCGGATTTGGTGCTATTTCATCATTAGGCTTTTCCGTTAAAAGGTTTGAGGGATCACGCCTCACCATTTTAATCATGATATAGTTTTTATCAATATCAAGATCTCCATCATAGATGTTAATAAATTCCGAAATAAATCTAGATATATTTTCTTTGCACAGAGGATTTGTATCTTCTTCTCTGTTTATAATTTTTTCGGTAAAAAGAATATGTTTTCTATTATCATACTCGTGATCGTAAAAGAAATCTTCAATCTTATTAGCCACATCATTGATGCTTAATGATTTATATACATCCTTGCTATTTTCAATATGACCACAAAAAATGCCATTAATGCTCATAGATGCTACGCATAATCCAAACAACATGTTTTATTTTGTATTTACGTAGATTTTTTAACAAGATTTATACACATAAATTAACCAGATTTAGATTATTTGCCAATTAACCATTACCATATCAACATATTGGGGAAATCGTTTTATTAAAATTTTGGTGCCAAAAACAAGTTTTCTCTCCTTGTGTTGAACTCTTCTTCTGACAGCCTAAAATATATTTTCATTTCTTTCACTATAACATATAAACAAAGTGAATAATTTAAAATGATATATGATACATCCAGATGATTATTTTTTGCTTAATATCTATAAACAATAATAATGCGATATAAGTAAAGAGAGATCAACATTTATTATTATTCTTTAATCTTTATATTATAATTTAAACCGACTAAAAATTATTTGAACGTTATAGTGAAAGGTAGATCAATACAAGACATTTCAAACATATTTCTACAAGCAAACATCAAAATTGTATTATTTTCGGAAAATTCGCATATCCATAAAAGGCTATACCTTAACTATTTCGGATCAATGGAGAAGCTCCACCATGATCGAATCAAAAACATATCCCACGGTCTATAAATTCATTAAAATCGTTTAATTTATTTAAAGTTTATGGAAAGTAATATAAATTTTTTTGTTTAAATTATTTGCATATAGCATGATATTAATACAATATTTTATAATGAATCGGAATTTATTCTTGGTGTTTTTATTTATGTCAACTAGAGCTTTATAATACTTATCTTTATCATAATCATAATACATCAATATTTTATACATGCGTATCTAGGTTCCTTTCTCACACCCTTCTCTTTTTAATGCTGTGGTCATATTGCTGTTATAAGATATAACATTCTAGTATTAACAAAAAAATTTAACTTTTGTGTTTTCAATGGTGTTTAGATTCATTATGTGAAAAATGATATTAGCCTTTATAATCATCCGTATATATTACTAAACCCATTCTACCACTTTTCTAATGACATCATATCATTGCTTAGTTCTTATTAGAAAACTTTAGAAAATCCTTTTCTAGGTGATATGTCTGTGTCTACAATTATTAAAGCCAGTTCTGATACATTACTCACTTCAAAGATGAGAATATACCTTATATTTAAGAAATGCTTCATCATATATATAATGCATCCAGACTCTTTCATTCTACCTAAATTTTTATGTTATTATTTTTTTAACCACACTTTAATATCAGCTAGCAGATATTTTATTTATGCAAATAACTTCGCATATGGTTTTTTTGTGCATGACTTTTTTTATGCAAGAGCATAAATTTCTAACAATTTATTTATATTAATTTATTGCTTGAAAACATGAATCTTTGATGGTAAATATAGTATTTTGGAATTTATAACTGGTGTAATCCATACACTTATTTACAGCCATCACAATTATCTTTTTAGCTTTAAAAGCCATTGGTAAATTTGGTTACATACAAAACCCACATAACCAAAATATCAAATTTTTGCAATGAGAATTAGACAGATTTTTGTTTTTTATTCTAAATTACACAAAAACTAGACATTGTTAAAGGGTTAATAGTTCATTATAAATTTGTTGATTTCCATCTGGAAGTATTAGCCGCTCTGATTTCCAACTAATAATAATTTAGTCTATAAATATATAAAAACCGCAGAATTTAAATTGAATTTTTTTTTAATAATAATATATTTTAGTTTTTTATTTATGGGTTAAGTTTATTTTTACAATAGATCGTCTGAGACGTAGCTAGCCTATTGGAAATTTTGTTAATTCCTTAATACATCTTTTGACACCTTCCTCAGATCGATTTCTATATACTGCTGTTATTTTCAGTTTTTTATAAAAATATTTATATGTATGTTTCAGTATTTTTCTATAGAAAAAAAAATATATGATTACGTTGATTGAAATATATAACTAGACATAACAACTATACTGAAGTTGTGAATTAAAAATATAAGAAGTATGACATCTTGGTGTATGAACTTGGTTTAATTTAAAAATGCAAAGCAGGATTAATAAATAAGTAAAAACTAGGGATAGTGTGGTTACAAAATTTCATAAAAAATATGTCAGGGTGTTGATAATCCGGGAAAAAGTAGAATAATACATGCAAGCTCTCAATCCTCGCAAGAAACTTGAACCTATCTCATTTGAGAGGATAAGAGTAGTTGGTAAGATAGGCAGTTGATGAAGATTGATCAAGCGAAGGTGTCCAAGTATGTATCAAGGAGTTGTGCAATATTTCAAACGAGCTGAATTCGTCAAAATAAATCGATTAATATGAAAAAACTTAATCCATATTTAAAATAAAATAAAAAATTATATTGAACGAGGTAGTATGGTTCAATGGTTTATAATTAGAAGCTTTTATGAGCAGTCGATGGTTCTGTTATATTCAGATCCATATAATTGCCATAAGTATATACCCGTTAGAAAATATTTAAAGTGGCTGCCAGTGATAAACCATTGACAATCCATGAGAAATAGGTGGTTACTTTGTAAGCCGTTGACTTGTGAATTCGGTATGAAAAAAGATCTTACACCGTGAAGAAATATTATAGGTAAATATAGAGCGTAGTTTATAGCTTGTTTACCTTAGCGATGAACAGTGGACAGAATCCCATTCCCACATCAAAACGAATGCCGCCCATGAGAAAGAGCTCAATACACGGTGATTATAGTAGACAAAAAGCGCTGGAGAAGGACTCACAGAGAGATGCAGCAATTTCGTAATGGTTCCTAAGAGTATAAAGAAAACCCCCTAAAAGTAATAGGTAATAACAAAAAAAAATGTATTGAATAAATAGTCGGCAAATGGTGCGTAAAATTTATCCAAAAAGGGGAGTAAAATATGTGGGAGCTATAAAAAATAAATTCTTTAGCCATCTTACCATGTAAATGTTATGATATGTGACACTAATAATAATTATGTAATATAAAAACCAGAGGCAACGTTTATTTTCCATTTTAAATTTAAAATGAGTAAAATTTTTTAAATCAAAATTTTGCCATTAATTTTTGAAAAATTACAAAAAAATTATTTATATAAAGTTATAAAAACGAAACAGAGCATTAACTACATATTGTGTCATTTTTTTTCTCACAACCGAAAGTATAAGGAAGTATCGTTTCATCAATAAAAAAAAATCGATTGTCAGTAAGTAAATTCTTTCCTAATTCATATTCTATATATTTATTTTAATATTCCAGCATCATATTTTATCAAATTTGTTTTAAAATCCACAATCATCACTGGTAAATTTTTTTATAATCGTATATATGCAAAATGAATTGCACAGATATGTCTCGATAATATTTCGTACGATATAAAAATTTTATTTGATTATAATATAAAGGTCGATCAATCTGAAAAAGAGATATATAGTTGAATACATCGATGTTTTTAATAATTTAAGAAATAAAATTTATTCTAGAAAATTCTCGATGAATTATTTGCGTGTAATAAGCCAGTTTTTATAAAAATTCTCGTAAAGGGTGCAATTTCTACGCCCAAATGGTGATATTAATCCTAAAATCAAATATTATTGTGTATATACATACAAAAATATTAACATATTATTGCAATCAAAGCAGATTCTAAAATATAAACCAGATAGTCTATTTTGATAATTTAAGGAAATTATGACCCGAGTTATACTTTTAAATAGCAAGGCCGTAGAAATTAAAGGTACGATAAAAAACAAAAAATTGTGATGTGGCATGAGCAAATATGGTATTTTCTGATTAAATAAATTGAAGTGCGATAATGCATCTTTTTTTAGAATGAATTTGCATCATTTTTGTAAAAACTGTATGAATACAATAATTCGCTGCTGATTTTAAATTTAATTTTTTTTCTATTCATATATCTTTTATTTTGTTATATAATATACTGTTTTTGGATAAAAGAAATCATTTTCGTTGAATATTCAATATTTTATAACCCCATAAATACTTAATCTTAAGATCTGCCATAACAGAAGAAAAGTATATTTTGAGTGCCTAACATCGTAGAAAAACATCTACATATTGTCCATTTTACCGCCTATATTCATTTTAAATCGATAAATAAACATTTTTGGATTTTAGCACGTGTGTTTATAAAAAAATTTAAAAGTCAGTGAATGAATAAATTTTTTTTGTGTGCTGAGTTTTGCACTAATTCACTTAATTTTACCGAGACTTTTTTTAATCTTCTAGATATCTTAATCACCAAATCCGTCATTTGCCATTTTCCACGAATATAAGCAGATCAAATTTTCTTTAAATGCTAAATTATATGAGTTTACGAATCGTGCTTATTGTTATTTTATCATTAATTCATCTTGGCTATATTTATCAAGAAACCTATATATTTCTATAATTTCTAGTTTGGTGCTTTATCATGCAAATATATCATTTCGAAACTTTTAAAAAATCCAGAAAATATAGATGATCTATCAATATTCTTAAGGCATGTATCTTAAAGTTTACAAAAGTGTAATATGTATTTATGCGATTTAGATATTCGAATATAATTATATAAAATAGGAACAGAATTGTATTTATAAATTTATCTATTTATGTAAATTTAATGTCCAAAAATTGAATGAAGTCAGATAAAATATGTTAAAGTGACTTTTCTTTCTAACTATATATTTATTTTATTGATAATATACTCGAATTATCAGTAAAAAAAATTTTTATAAATTTTTTGGCGATTTATTTTATAACATATTTTTTTATAAAACTTGGTATTCTATATCAAGAGTTTTTAGCAAATAATGACTGCTTCATCTAAAAATACCATTATTTTCGAATTTACTGCACAAAAAAACGAAAAAAAAAGAAATCACATCAAAATTCCATATTTTTTCCAATTACAGAAGTAAAGAACTTTCTATAAAATTTAAAATAAAAAAATAAAGATGATTGAATTGCATGGAATCTGGCTTATAAATGCCTTAAGTAACAGGGTCTAAAACAGAAATATATTTTATAGATGGTATAAACCAGAAGAATTTGATTTATATGGACAAAGATTATTAGATATGGGATTTATAAAAACAGAAGCTTGTTTTGCATATTTCTTCGAAAGATTACACTGTTTTTCTTTATTTTACCAAATGAAAATAGCAGAAGCTCAAGATGATGTACCTGAGCGAGAATTTTTTTTTTTGAAAATCAATAAAAAAACACATCATATCTATTGTTATTATATTTGCAAAAGGTCTGTGGATTGTTATTTTTACAATTATTGGGAAAGGTATGTATTATATTTTAATTTGTGCATGCTCTGAACCTCTTATATTCCGTATAATATGTGCATTTCAACTGTAAAAGTAAATATTTTTAAGGGATTTTTGAATCATAAATAAATGAAATATACGAACACAACAAACGTCAATTAATATTTTTTAATTTTTAAAAAATTTTGTTCATAGAAAATTTAATGCTTTCATATAGATTCGTTCTAATAGCACATACATAAAATCCTTATAAAGTAAATTATAAATACTTCCATACTTCTGTAATTTATTAGATCGTTTTAAGATATTTAGAGCACTAAATTTTGCAAGAAGGCTTGGATTAAAAGTTTGCTATAATTTATACCGAAAAAATATCATTTCTTGTAGTTAGATCAATTTTATATGAAAAATTTTCTTTCTTATTGCGATATCTATATGTACAGGGTTCAAAATATATAGAAATTGTCATATTATCGCTTTTTACCGGTAATGAAATATTTTAGACCTACAATTTTAATTTAGCTGCATGGATTACATTTTTTTTACAATAGCGTTAAAAGTAATTGACATTTTTAATAACAAAGAAGAACTGGTTCTAACATTGTCTAAAAGATTTAATTTAAACTTAAAATACCAGATAGCATTGAAACAAATGGATTCAGACAATATATTTAACTCGAAAGCACCTTTTTTATTAACTTAAGAAATAACATAAATTTATTTTACAGTGATCAATATCGATGATGAAAAAAACTGTAGGAACTAATATTTTTCAAAAGCTTAAATAGAAATTAGAAAAAAAATATGTGTGTTTTAGTAGATAAATCGATGATTTTTAAGGGAAATTAAAACATATTTAGTAATTTTTTTTTTATGCGGCAAGTTTATAAATAGGCCTTTTATATCTTTTTACATATTAATACAATATTGGAAGCCTTATAAAATTGCATACATTATTTTTATAGAGTCTTGTTTATAATAGCTAAATTTCTCTAACTAAAACAATTATGTATATTAAAAAGTGAATAAATTTATAACATAGTAAATTTTAAATAAAATTTAGTCCGACTTGCAAATATGTATTTTATATTGCATATAAGCATATTTATTTATTTTTTAATTTAGCTCTTAAAAAAAAGTCGATATATTTGCAGTAATTATAAGAATAACAAAGTATAAAATATGTTTTATACATATAAATTCTTATTTCATATTTGTCTATTTAAAATTTCAGAATATACTCGTGGCTAGCCATATTTTTCAAGGAATAAAGCATTGATAGTGTATAAATTGCTATAAGAACCTTAGATTCTAAAAGCTGCCCACTATTACTATTTTTTTATAGACATTGAGGACCAAAAAACATTACAAAGTTTAAATAAAATTGTGTTATTTTTTATACGATAATAGTGTAAAATGTGCATTTGTCTTGATACCTGTTGTTTAATTATAATTAACTCAAAGTAAAATTTTATTAAACAGCATTTTATTCGGGTAGTATTAGAATGGTTAAAACAATTTAAATGAACAAAATATTTTAAAAGAATCATATCTTGGTAATTTTTATAATGAAACAATTTTTTGACTGATGCATAATTCACTTTACAGGGAAAAATTAGGTCCCAGATTTTTTTTATGTTATTATATCGACATATTAAATTTCAAATAAGATCGTGTAACCTATCAAGTCGGTTTATATAAGCATTCAGATACTGATATTTATATGTAAAATATGAAATTAAAGCTATAAATTTTATTTTCTAGAAATTTGCACTCGTTTTGTAGATTTTTTATAACCAGTGAAAAAAATTTATCTCGGATTTACTCATTTCAATTTTATTTTTCTAATAGCAAAATTTTTATTATTCTAACATCGCAAAATTTTGCAATTAGTGATTGTCACACAGTATATAAAAAACTAGAGTTGAATATTTCTTTTATGCTTTTATTTTACTATTTTAAGTTCCCCAATGATATATAAATTATATCTTATTTATTTAGCACGTTGAATTGTTCCCATAAATATGAATTCTAATTATTTAAACTTTGAACATACATACTAAGTAAGTATGTGAACTTGTATTCAATTTGTTTAAATAGAGACTAAGAAGATAAAGGCAAAAAAAGAAGTAAAAATGAAACATGTAATGCACAAACTACCTTATATAGTTATTAACACAAGCTCTTTATTTCAAAAGATCCATTTATATCTTTTTTGTTAACATAAAAACATTAAATTTACTTTTTTTTTTAGCGTAAACTGATTCGAAACTTCACTAAATATTTTTTGCCCTACACCAATTGTTTTTTGTAGATACAAAATTTCTATTATGAGATGGTAAAATAACAAAAACATCATTTATTTCTTTAAGAAGAAATAAATGCGACAAAGATTATACTTCTCATATTGTAAAAAGCACATTTCATCTCTTTCTAGATTTTGTATTCTGGAATGTGGAACGGAAACGGGAAAATTCTATATTAACTAATTTCTACCTAACCATGAAAACTAGTCATTTATAAAAAAATACAAAAAGTTGCAATTATAGACATTTTATTAAACTAACATCGCAATTTTAAAATATTAAGTTATAAATATAATGCATAAAAATGTCAATAAATAGTGTTTTATTTAGTCAAAATTTTTTTTTGCTTAATATATAGACGACTAAAGCTTTGAAATTTGTAATAATATGGTGAATTGTCTATAATATATCCAAGGAAAATACATCGTCCCCTATACCAATTTTATAATTTGGAATTTTGTATTATGTTTAAATGTGCAAGATACGCTAATTACGTTTTTAAGATTGTATATACGTCTACTGAACATAACACTTCTAGATTTTTCCTATTGTAATTTCCTTTTGGTACCTGATGTTTTACGGGAATTCTCGCTCGTAAATACAAATAATCGTGTACCCAAGACATAAGTTTCTCGTAGCTTTCTTTATGATATAATCCAATTTCTAGTAAATTATATGATATTAATAAGGTAATTAAAGATTGAGGTGCATATAGGTATTATAAATTATTTAAGATGAAAAATTAAATACAATAAACTAAGACATCGGAGAAAATTTAGCATAATAAAAAAAACAGAAAAAAATTGTAAAATAAATTTATCCGTCTATTATAAAGAAATATCAATACATTTTACTGCGATCTTTTGTATACTATATAGATTTTATATCTAGAAGAATCTACTATAACTGCAATACAAAGCAATATAAGAACCCTAATGGGGTATAAAAATGCATATATACTATTATTAATACTTAGGAAACATAATATTGGCTGAAATCACATAGAAAAAATACTAATTAGACTTTTAAAAGAATAAATTAATAATAATAGCTAATTCAAAGAGTCAAGAACAGAATTAAGCGTATTTTCAGTAGAATACCTAAAATTACAAACAATAAACAAACAAAAAAAATCGTACATTTGAATAAAAAGAAATATTGTTCGGTTCTGACTAAGACATTGATAATTGATAATTTTAGGATTATAATTGATAAATGATTTGCGGCTAAACATAAGGTAAAAATATTAAAAAAACACATTTTTGCTGCTTCTGTATTTTTCTAGAAAATATAGATTATATATGAACAGATATAGTTGACTTACTTATGCTAGGGTGTTTAATAAAGCTTTTACTGCATATTAAAATCATATTATGTGTGTAACTTGACGTTCTACAGATTATTATATCGAGTTTAAGGATTTTATAGCTTCAAAATTTTTTTTCAAACTCAGACCTATAAGATTAAAATAAGCGGAAACTTCCATATTTTGTATTTGGAATTATAAATGGATTTGCACTAGAAAATTTATCGCAAATCCGCATTAAGTTTATTTTATACTATATATGGCATAAAATAAGATCTGAAGAGTGTATTCGCGGTGTAACACATCATATATTACATTGATTAGCTAAATATATTTTTTTAGATATAAGATTTAAGAAATTTTATACATAGAACGTATGATAAACTTGCTATTTTAATAAAATCTAGATTTAAAATTTTTTTACGTGTGCTTACTTAGCTTATGCTAGTCGTTATAATGATTTGAGATTAGATGATTAATTTTTGCATAATATAGAATATTGATTTTGTTTTTTTACGCGAAAACAAAACATCATGCAAAAATGGGTATTTCAGAGAATAAAAGTGAAATATGGCAGTAACTATAAACAAAATAACAAATTATACGAAATTATGAGTTAAAAATAATATTTAAAAATACATATAAAAAACGTCCGTATTTATATATAGAATTTTCAAAGTGAATCTTATATGTTATTCTTGCCAATAGAACTGCAAGTTCCTTATCTATCATATTAGCGGGACGGGAATTGGTGAATTCTACCCTCGTAAAGTTAAGTCATATTTGTTATTAATGATGCTTTTATCACTTAAATGACTAACAAAGGATAATGCTGTAATAAAAACTTATAGATTTATAATAATTGGAATTTTTTTCGATCATATGGTTATTTTAATTTATATGCAATAAAATTTATAAATTTCAAAACGTAAAGATATATTTATAGTCTTGTAAAGCGGCATGTAATTTATTTACATAAACTACTGTCTTTTAAATGATAAGGATACGTTTACACAATTCGAGAAAAGATATATTTATAAGACCCTACAAAGTGATCTAACTTGCATGAATGCATGAGCAATTCTCATAACCTTTTGGCTCTATACTTCAGTCTGATATTATAAAATACGCACATGGATTGCTAAAATTCGTATTTAGTCAATAAAATTTCTTTCAATCATGCACATATCACAGTTCAAAATATCATTGTGACTCTTTAGGAACTCTTGCCAGCCGGATCTCGGCATTCTTCCGAATCGTTTAAGGATCGAGGTATAAGCCTCTTGAATCATGTGCTCTTTCTCGGCGGGTGTATTCTTGCAGATGGCTATGAGGTATGAAGAGCCGTGGTATGAATGCATGTGGTCGTGTGAGGTTCAGGCAAGTTGTCGGTTGAGATTATCGTTACAGGATCAGTTTTTGAATGTTTGTCTTTGTAGTTCTCCTCTCCAATTTTTTCTTTATCCCCCATTTACTATGTTGTTATAAATATATTTTAAGTTACATATATAAATTCATATCACACAAAAATTATAGAAACCAACAGTAAGGCGAATATTTTCATTTTATTGCTTCAGTTAAATATTTTAAAGGGAGACTAATAATTTACATTACTAATATCTATAACTATTTGATTTTAAAATTCAAACTAAATAAAACAAAGTAAAACTTTTGGATAATTTACATAAAAATATGATTCGAGCTTTTAAAATCTTTGAATTTATTTTATATAAATATTTACATGCAAAAAATAGGAAGCAGCTGTTGATGAAAGTATTTTTTTTATAAATATACAAAACCATTTATAGATCAAAGTATATAAAATATGTGAATACCATTTTTTTATGATTTATAGACAATTAAATGGCAAGAGATGCTTTAATGCCCCAAAGCTTATGATAATTGTAATAAATAGCTTAAATATCAATATTCTAAACAACATAAGTATTTAAACTGTGGTCAATACTATTTAGAAACAAATAATTGGTTTAATAAGAGGGGTTTTAGACTTTAAAAGCAATAATTTCATGTAATAGATACGAATAATTCGTATTTTTCTCTTTTGCTTTGTGCTATCATAATTTTATTTACATACTTTTCTGTTTCTTTAATATGAAGGAACTATTCAATATTTTTGCATTATCAAAAAGATCAATGCCAATATGCATAACTTTAGGGTGAATATTAGATCTTCCAAGAGAAGTTTATTTTTTTATCAAAATAGCACAGAATGTGACAAATCCATCTTAAAAAAGTTTATACTATGTATCAAAAGTAGGCTGATAACAACTAGTTTTAATATCACTTAAATATTTAAAATTTTCAGCGCTTATAAATTACCGGATCTTATCTTAGTCTAATATTTATCTAAAGATAAAATTGTTTTATCAATAGCCTATTAATAAGTATCCAAGAGAAGACATGTTTCAGATGATACAAGTTATTTTTATCCCTAATTT
Source organism: Rhyacophila brunnea (assembly GCF_057557595.1). Taxonomy (NCBI): domain Eukaryota; kingdom Metazoa; phylum Arthropoda; class Insecta; order Trichoptera; family Rhyacophilidae; genus Rhyacophila; species Rhyacophila brunnea. The sequence continues at coordinate 376,216 of NW_028232825.1, forward strand.
AATATACAGCTTAATTGTATACAATGATATTGACTGTAGTCAGTCTTTTCCTCTCAACACAGAAGATAATAGAGTTCCATTGATGGATCTTGGTGTTGGATATGGAGCAGGTATTTATGGCCCTTTTGATGGGCATGGTGCGTTGGGTTTGAGTGGGGGGTGGAAATAGAATCATATTTTATTTTTTTTACTTTATATGTTATAACATATTCTTTGCCAAATTTATACAAGTTAATTCTAATAAAAAATATTTCGATTTCAATTAATCTAATTAAATTATATTTACATAAATTTATAAATTTTATTTTAAAAATGGTTTGAATTTAAACAACATAGTCAAATATAAGCATAAGGCAAAATAAATATTTTTTATTTTTATAATATAATTGAAGAAACGCAAGTTTTTTTTTGCTTTAAAAACATACTGAAAACAATAATGACAAATTTGAGTAAGTAAAAGTTTATTTAACATAATTTACATGATCAAATTAATAATAATCTGGTATATACGACCACAATAAACATCGAAACTATATTTTGTTTTTTTAATATTCTAAATCTATCATAGTTTTTTAACGCATCTAATTGTGCATTTGTAAATAGTTAGATCATTGTTTTCAACTTTCATATATAAATACGACCAAAAGCACCTTTAGTACGATAGTCATGCGCTAATATAATTCTTTTTTATCATAAAACATTGCTTAAATATTTGAGTTTCATTCATTTTTTTTGAGATTAGCAAAAACCATATATAGTTCATGTTTGATTCAATAAGTATAAAATTTAGTCAGGTTTTTGCAAAACCTTATTTGCACACCACATACACAATCAAGATGTATTAAAGAGTGTATTATTATATAAATTCGATTGAAAACAGATATACATGAATTATTTATATCACAAATTTTGTTTTACTACTATATAAAGACCATAATTAAATAAATCATGATGATGGTATCTAAAGTACTAATATAATCCGAATAATAAAATAAAGCAAAAAATTTAATTTTGTGGCCATAAAATATGTTTAGCTATCTATTATGATGTTTGGAGTACAAAAAGAAGCCAATGTATGAGCACAAACAATATAATTATACAAAAATGCTAGAATCAATAAGTCTTGAAAGAAGAAGATGTGTATAAAAGAATAAATATGTCAAGTATGAAATAGGACTGTAAAAAAATTACAATGGCTATGTAAAGTTTTGATAGAAAAAATATAGCAGCAAAAATTTAATTATGTTTTCAATAATATTTTTATCAAGATTAAGAGTTTGGTCTATGAAATAATTTATTTTGTATATTAATGTGCTATAATGCACGTTAAAGCACTATCCTACAAATAAAAATGGAATTACCATTGATATTGAATTTTAAAAGTACTCTAATAGAAGATATATAAAAGGTTTTCTACCGTGATAGGATCTAAAAAAACTACAGAAACTAGCTTTTATCAATAACAAATATAGTCACGTTTTAAGAAAAAAACTGACACATAAACACAACAAAGTCATACATTAATTTGAATTTTATATTTATTGCTTGGAAGACCCATAAAATATTAATTATATAAGTTTCCAAGTTTATAATAAATATTCATGCAGAAGAATATATCATTTATAAATTTCCAAGCAATCGGGCAACCGCAGCATCAAAGCATTTTTATTGCACCAACAATGGTTGTGATAAATTTCATTTTTGTTCGATTACGGCTAAAGTTTTCATGATAAAATAAATTGCATGTTAAAGCTAATAACTTTTTTTTAATTAGGTCGCCAAACTGTTTTTTTCATAGATAAATACAGCAGTTCGGCATTAGCTAACAGTTTTTTAATATTAAAATGCCCTTGAATGAAGAGGATTTAGACCTTAAGTATTTGAACTAGCTATTTCTGATACTAAATTTTAACCAGACAACCAATAGTCTCTGCAAAAACGAAAACACATAGGAAAAAAAGGCAATATAATATGTAAAAAAATAGATTAAATATGAATCATGTTGTAAAAATCATACAAAATATTTAGATTTTTAATAATCAATTAACTATATGTTTGTAAAAGACTTAAAAATATTAGCTTTTTTCAATTATATATTTTACTCATGGGAGTAGTAAATCAATTTTCATGGATTCTCTGATTGTTAAAATATACCATGAGAGCCTGAAATAAATCATTTTGAAAATGGTAAAAAAATAATGCATAGAAAAAAAATTTAAACGGCTATGCTTGTAATATAACCACTTTCGACTTTAATACTATTAGAGCTTTGATATTTTACACATAAAGTAAACCAATTTGATAATAAAATCATAAAATATACTTACATAATTTATAATAAATGTATTATACGTCAATTGAAACATAATATGCTGATAAAGAGAAATTTTTAGGTTATTATGTGAAAATCCATAATTGAAAACATATTTTAAAGGTTTAATATGCTCTTATGCTTCATATAAAAAATGATTTTATCATATTTAGGACCAAGAATAAAAAATTATATGAGAAAAGTCATACATATGTAAGATGGTTATAAATAAGTAGTATATACGAGATTTTATAAACAAAGTAAGAAATTCGAATTAAAACAATGTGATAATATATGAGTAAAAACTAAAAAATCTATATATAGTAATAATTATTAAGTTACTGTGCAAAAAGTTGAAATATAAAATAAAATACATCGTTTTATTTTCGAAATGAACAAATAAAAACTAATTTATTCCTCTAAATTTGGCCATAGATAAAAATATGAAAATTAGATTAACATCATTGGAATTATTTGGAATCTATACAGCTAAGTTTCCAAAGGGGGATAAAAGATTCTGCTTTATTCTTAAATTATATTTTAGTTTTTAACTTTAGTATTTGGCCCAAAAATTTAGTCTGTAGAACAAATTGATTACAACTGAGTTATATGATTTGATGAAACTATACTTTCTAAATGAAAGGGATCTTATATTAGACATATATTTATAAATACGTTTTAGACAATAAAAACTACACACTTCAAATGCATAATTTAAAATTTTATTTTAGAATACAGAATAATATACGCATCATAATTTCCTAAATTTTATTTAAACCTGCTGAGATTTATCTTTATTTTACAAGATTTGCAATATTTTTATTGTGAATAAATTTTCTTGCTCTAAGCGCATAAAAATACTATATTAATGATTCTAAGTCGCATAAATTTATAATTTATTGTGATAATCTAGAGAAAATTAGCTAGCAGACGAATCATAAATAGCATAGACATTAATACATGAAATTTTTTAATAGCTATAGGTTTTTAAGGTTATGTTATCACTACCAAGATTCATTCTAGATACAATTAACGATAAAATTTTTTAAATTTTATAAATAAGTTGCAATCTGATTTGTGGTACTAGCCGATTATATCTTACACTTGAATTTTTCTTGACTGTAGCTTCGATTTTATAGGAAATAACTAAAAATAATTATATTTTCTTGACCAGCAACGTATTAAAATTGAAAATTGCATATTGACTCAAAATTACTATATCATGCATACAATGAATTAAAGTCATCAGATTAAAGTAAAAAAATTTTGTTTTTAGAAAAAATGCCCAAATAAACATATTTAAAGCTTTGATTTTATTTTAACCATGTTATTGATCTTGGATTAAGTTTGAAAATCTATAGTTATCCTGTTTTAAGATTTTAAAAAAATTTATGATATAATATCATTATATTCGTATGCCATGAATGTGATTTTTGGTTAATCCAATGTTATAAAAGCTACATTTAAGAAGATATAATCACAAAGAAAATGAGGAATGTGCATAAAATAAAGAAAAACCTCAAAACCAATAATTCTTAAAACGAATTAGACATCGAATAAGATGTAAAAGAAAAAATATATAATCAATAGCATATATGGGGCCCACTGGAAATCAATCATGCTATGCTCAAAATAAAATATAAAATCATAATCACAAAAATAAACCATAAATAAAACCATGCAATATATTTATAGCGTTATTAAGCGGAAATAAGTGATTTAAAAATTTATAGGTTTGAAAACACTGTTTTTTTCGTCGGATGTTTGAGGCACAAATCTTCTTTCCTAGTACGTTTATTGGAGATTTATAATTTTTTTTTCTAAACACCGATATTAATTTTATGTAAGTTGTAAAATGAATATTATTATTAAACAAACCATTTAATCGTACAATAATGTTATTGAAATGCATATATTTAACAGTAATATATATTTTTATATTTGTATATATATATACATACATGTGAATAGTTGGCACAGATATAACTAAGATTTCACTCAAAATAATTTTTTTTGATAATTATTTTACAGAAAAACATTTATCGCTAAATTTTTTGTTTATCAAATTATTAATTTTTATATAATTCAATCTCTTTTTCATGCATTTTATCAAAATAATTTGCTTATTTATGTTTTAAAGCAGCATTTTAACCCCCTTTAGCACGTAATAGTCGTAATTAAACTGTATATTTACGCAGTAGAATTTATAGAATATAATTTAATAAATGAATTCGTATCACATGAAATGAACGCTATTTTAATGCATTTTACCGATCTAAAAAATACATCTCTTAATACAACTCTATAATCGGTACCAAATATTCGAACGACAAAAATCTACAAGAGTAGTATAGTATACACTTAATTTTGGATTTTTTCATAAATGAATAGATATTTATAACAATATTAAAATAATTATTCAAAAATTGTGATGTCATTATTGGCATTTCGGAATACTTTAGTGGTTAGAACTATTTATTCGTCACGGATTTTGCTTAAAAATACCATTTTCTCTAAAAAAAATGCTGAAGCTTTGTAGTATCTTCTATATTATTTATGAATAATTTTAATAATACAGTTTTTTATATGAAATAGAATATTTTATTGTCATGTTCTAGAACAGTTTTGAAATTACTAAAAAATATTTTTTTAACAATGAAGCGTGTCAATTTATAAAAAATAATAACCAACACATTTTTTCCCTGCATGGGTATTTACGTATAAATTTCAAACCATATCTTAAACGGTTTTAGTTGCAATATTATTGATAGTATCAGTTACCAAATTGGGTATTGAGATTAAAGATTATGATATTTATACACCCATGCTATTTTTTAAGTTTATTATTAATAACCAAATGTGATAATTGCTGCACGCCAGAATCACTTTCTGGTATGCGCAGAGATTATCAAGATCCAACAATTTTGGGTCCTACGCGAGCTGCACAATTCAAGTCGAAAGATTTTGGATATGGTTTTGCTGGTTTTGGATCATATGGTGCGCCAAATTTACCAGTTAGATTTGGATCTGATTGTGAAAAACCATTATGGTATTGAAACACATATATAATTAGATCTAAAGTTTACAATGTGGGGTACGCGTCTTATTAGCAAATCTAGAATAAAATTTTTAAAATAAAATATTTTAATTGTATACTATTATTTTTGTCATATGATTTTTTCATTATGCATAATTTTGAAACGTAATTGATTTGTTTTTGCCGGAAAAAACGTGAAAGGTAATCATATCAACTTTAAAAAAAAAATGTGGTTTTATTTGGTTTTATATAGTTTATGCTATAATCATATTCTGTTATTTTCTAACCTCTATAATTTTAATTTAATTTTACCAAAATAATAACCTATAAAATTTGGTTAAATTGACAAGAGTATATTAATTTCAGCCATAATATTTGGGAACGATTATGACTTAAGATACTAGTAAGACAGGAGCTTTTTTTGGACGAAAGGCCTGGTAAGAATGAATTATTTATCAAGAAATATTCAAATTACATTAAAAATAATGCAATGTGACTTTTCAAGGGAAATGTGAAACTAGCATTACTTTAATTTCCAATTTTTTATTTATTTTTCCATTATTAACATAAATATGAAGAATAATATGGTATTAAACATAGAAGTAGACAACTTTTAATATGTTTCAAACTTAAATATTATCAAATCTATTTACACGTCACAAAATTGATGTAATATAATAATATTTTAAAGTCAAGGAAAAAATTTGTTTAAAAAATTGATGGATTTATTTTGAGAACCACCAATCATAAATGATAATTATCTTAATAAAAAGAAATTTATAAAATAGAAACTAATAAATAAAGGCAGCGGAAGCAAATCATCTATATTTAAGGCTGAGAATTTATTATTACATATATTTCAATTTCATATAATGCAAATATTCGCATTTTTATTTTATCGATTAAATTATGAACACACAAGTTATTATTTGTGTAATTATGAAGCCTTTAAAATTAATAATTTTATTTTTAGAATAAGATCCAAAAAAATCATAAGTTTTTTCCCTTTTAAAATATTCTGTTGTAGAATTAAATGTATGTGGTTACGTTCGAAGTCAAATAAATCTTTTTTTTATTTAATGTTAACAATATCATTTAGCACTGGTTTTTTGGGTAAAAAAAGGGAATTACTATAGCGCAGACAGAATGCTTAAATTAAACATGAACTATGACTTTAGTGTATAAATAGTTTTTAAATTATCTTGTATTCTATAAAGATGAAAAAATACCATACGTGATATATATAAATGCATATAAACCACATTAGATAGTATTTTTTTAAAAAAAACCAAGCAAACACCCTTGATCACAAAAATTAAAAAAATATAGTCAAGTAAATTTAACATAAAAAAAAGCTAGCGGTTATTTTTTGGCATGCGACATCATATACAAGCAGCAGGTATGTAAAAATTATTACTTATTGAAAAACAGAAGCATAATACTAATGATATAATTGCTTATCTATCATATCCCAAGCTTTTTCTATAGTTTAATATTTTTAGTTCGAATTAATTTTAAAAATTTTCTTTTTTAAATTACCAAAAAGCAGTTTGTGTCATAAAATACAAGTAGAAATGGAAAAAATAGGTATATCGTGTAGTATCTCGGCATTAAACTCTTTATAGAACTTTTTTTATGTATTTTTGTTGCTCATTGCACTTTATGACATAAAAGGCTCATAACATAATTAAAATCTGGTTTCTGGTCTTTATTGTGAATAAATCTAGATATATGAATGCAAAAGATACTTTTATTTTGAGTCCAAGAAAAATTTAATGCATTAAAACGGAGTTTAATTGCCTCTCATAAACGAGTTTTCCGTAAAACTTAAATTATGAAATACATTATGCTGAAAGTATATTTTTTCATTATTTTATTATGAAAATAGAGGGGAAAAGCATTCATCTAAATGTATTAAAAAATTAACCTTAAAGATTTTATCACACATGAAATATTTTAAATAATGCCATTTCTTAGATTTAGTTCCGAAACATAATTTGATGTTCTTAATTTATTGACTAATGAATTATGTGGCAATTAGAAATGTTGATTTTTTCATTTTATATGTGATTCGTATAACTAGGCAACCGTATTTTATTCGATTCACGTACCAATTATAGACAGCAGTTTTTTGCATTTTATATGTGATTCGTATGATCCACGCAATTTAATTTTATTAGATACACGTAATAACTCTGAAATACAGTATCTAAGTTTCAAATGAACGAAATCCCATGAAAACGTAATTATATTTTATCAAAAACAAGTTTCATTGGGTAGTTTATAGTGTAGCTAGAAATCATAATCACTAGTAAGATGATTTTGTTTTTTTGCATAAATATTAAGTCTAGTGATGATCCAGGGCATGTTTTAGGACATGGTGGAATTTCACACGGCGATACTGGACATCCTGGTTATAATCCATCTGGAGGTTTTGGTGGTACAATGGCACATCACAACGGAATGGGGACACATTATGGTGATACAGGGAGCAACAATATTTTATTCACCAACGATGTAATGCATCATGGTGGTGGTGGGGTTTTCGTATCTATGGGAAATGGCCCAGCACAAGGGGGTGTTCCAAGCACTTTATCACTTGATGACATTCATCACAAAATGGAAGATGCCATGAATGATGCACATAACGCATCGATTGCAGGAAAAGAAGCTGCGAGAAAAGCAGAAATTCTTAGAGCAAGTATTGCTGCCGAAAGATCAAAACAAAAAGAGGAAGAACTTTCTGTTTTAAAGGAACTGGATGATGCAGCAGCCAAACAGGAACATTTGCGGCCAGAAGTTCTAGGTAAGATGAGTGTTCCAGTGGCAACTTTTACACAAGAAAGTTTTCCTTTATTTCATCATGTTCGAGACTTACTTTCTAAGATTCGAGCTATGCAAGTGACGGAGACAAAAGCAATTGAAGCACAACAAACAATTACAAGGCTCGACGATATTACGGATCAAGTCAGATTACAGGATGTTGCACTTGAGAATCCACATGCATATCATAATTTTATTGACGCTGGGAATGTTAGGGGATTGATGTTCCATGTTCCTGTTTTGGATTCCGGCGGAAACTTTTACGTCAGTAACTCTTCTGGTGATAATAATCATGGAACACATGATGTTCCCGTAAAAGAGCACAGATTTCCGGATGGACATTCCCATTACTCAAATCATGGTGATCAGACAAATCGGGATCTTGAGGCAGGTGGAAGATCTGTTGGAAGTAGATAATGACTACAATCAATTTCTAATTAAATATTTTGTTAATATATGCGAAAACATGATCGATTTAAGGTTCAATTTTGTTCAATTCTTAAAAGTTAATATAAAAATTTTGTGATGGCATTTTAAATGACATGATATAATAATTCTTCATATACAAACCTTATATTCTTTAAATTTCATATCAATTCAAATAAATTGATAAACCTTTCTCGCATTGAATGCAATTTAGAATACTAATCTAACCCAATATTATAATATTTTAGAAAAATAATGCTGTATTAAATTCTTTATAATACAAATTTGGCTAAAAAATATTCTTAAAGAAAATTAGCTCTAAAAAACAAATTCGAATCTTAAAGTGAACAAAATCTCTATATAAAATTATAAACTGTTAATTTAAAGGTTTTATATCTACAAACCTTTGATTTATCGATGTATAAATATAGTTTAAATATTTAAAAAAAATTAGCGGCCGAAAATTTAAAGATGTCAATATATTGTAAACAATTTGCGAAAAAGGAAAAATTTAGATAATTTTACAGCATTTGTTATTGAATTTCCCAGAATTTTACCAGTTAGACTCTATAGAATCTATACATGAGCAAAAGTTACTTCCTCCCATTTTATTGAATGTCTTTTTTGTATTGACGCAAAATTATAGGTATTCCAACCTGAAAATATTTTAATTTTATTTAAAGTTTTATGTCTTAAATTATAATTTATGATGGTTATCTGTAATATTGGTGGTTTTAAAATAATCATTTTCAGTTTTAGTTCAAACGTAAATTTTATGATTTCTAGAATGCCAAAAAAACAAGAAAATAATATCACGATTCTCAATAAACACCATAATTTTTTTATTGGTGATTTAGATTTGATATTATCGTACGTACGTCGTAAACTTTGTACTAAAAAATAGACAAATAATTGATTAAACAGAATTTAAATTTCAAAATAATATATAATAGATAATTGGATGCAAACAAAGGTATAGTATCCTGAAATGAGGGTTTTTCTAATTAAGTCTGTTAAAAATTTTACATAAAAATCTTGTTAATAAATTCCGCTCATTAATATATAATGTGTCTTTTAACACGATTTCTTTACTTAGCTATCTAAACATGTAGGTTGGGATAATTATAATAACCATATGGTAAAAAAAATATTATAAAGAAGTTTATTAATATTGAAAAACATACATTGAAATAATTTTGGTGTGCATTTTGTAGAGAAATTTAACTATAACAAGAACTATAAGTTCTAACAAATACAATTTTACAACACTCTGAAAGTTTCGGATTTTAGATCAATGTTTAGAAATTTTCTTTTGTACCATTAAAGTTTTATAATTTTTATTTTTATTGACAAAATACATCACAATCATCTTTATATGATCACGAGTTAAACAAACTAAATCTATTTCTCAAAAAGATATTTTTATTTGAGGTTTTCGGCGCGGGTTTATATGTATTTATTAAGGGAAGTTAAGCTTAAGCATAGTAATATTTATTTCATATCCTTTTATGATTCTGAAATATAGCTTTGGGTAAATATATAAGGTTAAAATATTCTTTAGTCTATTTTTGTCATGCAAAATAAATTCCCATACCTTTTTACATAACATACTACCATACAATTATTTAATTGCACTAGAATTACACATGAGCCTTTTGAAAAAATAATTTTTATGTGCGTTATACAAAAACAAAACCTAATGACTTAGATATAAAAAAAAGTTGAAATATAAAATACAATTATCATTAAAAAAAATTATAAATTATAAACAGCTGTATTTTTGAGTTTTTACATGATGATTCAATTTTTAGTGTATTATCAATATATAGTAAATACATAATGTCACGCGCAATTTTATATAAATGCGCAATATCTTAGTAATTTATGCCTGTAGATGATTAGGTAAACGTTCGATATCCCAAAGATAAATAGATTATGATCGACTGATAGCTAACATCTAAATTGAAACAAATAGTTTTTTCTCATGTAATTTACAAGAAATCATATATTTTTATGTGTGTAAATTCTGCATCCATGTTTCTATAAATACCAAGAGATCAATATGAAGAGCAACTAAAAAATGTTTATAGATATATGATGTTTGTCGAAATAGAACACACGGATTATTTATTGATGAAATTTATATCCTTAATATTGAAAGCGATTTATATTCGAAATCATATTCTTTACATAATTTACCAGAGGTTCTGAAATAAAAATACAATTTTTTCGTTTTTGCCTATGCTCATATTTAAAATCGCAACCTAAATTCACTTTAATTTAATCTTTTTGATTTCAAATGCCAGAAAATCTTAATTTATGTGCAATAATTAAAAATTTTCATTTTAGTGATTGATATTAAACTTAATTATATAAACTACCATAAAAAATTGCACTAACATGATTTATAAGATCCTAAAGGTGTATAATTTTAATTTAATGCAGAAATTAATCATTTTTTTATATATGTATAATATTTACTGGGTACTTTAAAAAGGTATTTATTGCTAAAAACAAATATAACGTACATTTTGTTTAATATATCATTGCAAAAATTACTACCCAATAAAGCTTAAAAAACTTATTGAATTATTCTTGGGGTTTTGCTGTAAATAGGCCATTAGTTAAGTCATCAACTTCCAAACCGTCTTTGCTGTATACTTCAATAAAAAGAGTGTGTATTACGATAAAAAATAATTGTTTTCAATCTGATATGCCTACCAGTGATAATTTGATTAAAAAATTGAATAAATTTTTATGGTAATTTTATCTATTTAGTGGCTAAAAATAACATTTATCCTTTACTAAATATTTCTTGTATATTTTTGACAAATTTTATTTGTAATTAACACAATTTAATAAAATAAACAAGACAAATTATCCCTCTTGTCCCCTTCAATTCTATGAATATTTTTTATTCAGCCTAAACATTTTACTATAAATAAAATCTTATAATATGTATCCTTTGTGCGTAATTAAATGAAAGAAGGTCACTTTTTTTATGATCTTTATTACTATCTATTAAAGTCTTAGCCAAATTATTTTTTATTATTTATAAAAAATCTAGACTTTGATTAACGTAATCATCAGTTTTTTGAATGGTCCATTATTGAATTGTATCGGGGTATATGTGACTAAAATTAGATGATAGTTACAATATTTTATTATTTATGGATTTTGAAATATAAAATTTGATATATTTTTTTTTAAATAATATAATAATTTCTATAGTATAAAATAATGCCATTCTTAGTAAAAAGTTATATTAAAATGGTAATTAATCACAGTTTAAATTTATTTAAAAGTCTTACAATAACAGGTATTTTATTATACAATAAATACTAAAAAAATCTTTTGAAATATAAAGGGTAATTCTTTGATAGCCTTTTTCATATTTAAAATTACAAAACAGTTTAACATTAAATATTAAAATTTAAATATCTGATTTGAATGGTGTAATATAAAAAGGATATATAATTATTTTTATTCTAAATATAAATTCAAAAAACTATAAACGAAAGACGAAAATGTTGTAATATCGTATATGCACATTTAGAATAATTACAGATTCAGATTGCACAATTGAAAATTATCGAGACAAGCACGTATATTATATGAAATAAAAATCATGAATGAATTATGTGCTTAAACTTTTATTCTGGCATATTGTGAAATTTACCTAGATTTTTTTGTTATATTTTATGATATTTATCGTCTTTTATATTGTGATATGAAATGTTTTTTATGTATTTATATATTTTTTAAAATACAGTTACAAGATGTAAAATACGACATAATTATTTTATATCTTATTTATGCCTTAATTTGAGAATTTTTTTAAGTGAAACTTTAATCGCTTTACAGAACCAATTTCATTTATACTGTTGTTTACCCCATATTATTATTACAGTTAAAAACAATAATTATTTTCTGTCTGAATTATTAATGCAAGTGTTTTCCTCAAATTTATCGTTAGTGAATACGCTTCTGCTTTAGTTGTAATAATCAGCTTCTTAATAGACCAACTATGGTGTTTAACAGTTTAGCTATATATTTACCTTTTATAAAAAAAAATACAAAAAACATAAAAACAATTTGTAAAGATTATTATTTCCTATTATATAAAAAATTAAAAAATATAGAATAAAATTAGGAAAAACTATGATTTATTTAATTGATTTTTATTTAAGGGCTATATTTATAGTCGTAATTTTAGTTTTTGTTCTCAGGCACAGCTTGCTTGATTCTCTGTACACACAGCGTATTTATACTTTCGGCTATCTTCTCCTCTCCAAAGTCTTCTTCAATACCCCACCTTCTTTCGAGACCTATTAATTCAAGGGTTTTTCTCAATCCCAATGTTTGAATATAACTATGATTTATTATAGGATAAAAAGTTTAAATGTATGGTTGTATTATCAGCTAATTGAAAAAAATTACATATATAAAATAAGGCAAGATAGGGCAAAAATTTTACTTAACATATTTAAATAACTGAAAAGTGAAACATGAAACGAGTATAATGTATAAAATTGTGAGAATAAAACTAAAACTAAAATTAATTTTATTTTTATTTAACTAAAATAATTTTGAATAAATAAAACATAACGGAATATCATATATGCTTAAAAATAGAAATTACTCGTTTATAATATATTAAAAATCATGAAACTAAATATATATAAAAAATATTCATAAATAATTAGCTTGATATAAACATATTCTTATCACGATTATCAAAATATTATAAAAATGATAATTCTAAACATGTTTAATCATAGATTACAATCTTCAACTATTTTTGTCTCCGATTTGCATATTCTTGAGATATTTTTAAACAAGGAATGATTAAATTTACAATACCTTTCGTTTACTTCTTTTTTGGTTTTAGCATTTGCAATTTGAACAAAAGCAAACTTTTAGTTGGGGACCCAGTTACGGCACAAGCAGTTTTCAACAGTTCTTCTAGATATGGTTATGGACCAGGAATAAATGGTACATATGGAACCGCACCTACTCAAGGAGGATTTGGAACAGCTTATATATAATTTTTCAATGTTTTGAGCATTGCAAGGATTTTAAAATAAACAGTAAAGCGTAATTTATATTTTTTAAATTTTTTTAAATTTATAGATTATGCTAAATTACTCCGTATCTATATATTTTTTATGACGAAGCTCTCATTGTTATTTAATATTTATAGGAACAGATATGACATAAAAAAAGCGAAAATAAACAGAAATAACTTATATTGAGGTTTAGAAATTGCGATATATACAATGTATTTATCCATAAACATCTTTTCTTGAACTATAATTTATTTAGGTTGTAAATTATAGAAAAAATAAAATATATTTGAATTCAATATAATAAATTGATATGGATAAATAGGAAATCACAGAAAAATATAAATCCTATGATTTTACAAATTTTTATTTATTTATGGACTAAGTTTCTTCTTTATATTATTTCCATCTAGAGGGAAGTAGACAGTATACTAGGAAAATTGTACATCATTTCTTTCCATCTTTTGCTACCTTCCCCTGATCTATATTCTTAAAATGTACTTTTCTTCAGACAAATTATTTGAGTCTGAGTGTCTTGCTTGATTTTACATATTATTCAGTAAAATCATAACAATAATTTCCAATACAAAAAAAACTTATCTAAAATCAGAGATCGAAATAGGAAGGTATGCATACAGATTTGCATGTATTTTCTATGTAAAAATCATACAAGAGCAGTCACTAACAAAAAAAGAATTTTTTTTGTGTTTTTAAATTATGTTACTGAAATGATGCTGTTTGAAGAGTAATTTTATTATACAATATTTCGTATAGTATAATTATGCATATATTAGACATGTTTTTATACAGAAAAAAAGGTAACACGCCGTTAAAGCAGTGAAATGAATAATATTAACTGTATATTTAAAGAAAATTATGTTTATTTTAGTCTTTAGATTTAATGAACTAGATATGTATCTGGCTTGTAAAAATTATTAAAATAATAATGACCACAACTTAAATTTAAAAAAAGTGATTTTATAGAAATTGGAAACTAAAATACTATTCAGCGCATCGACATATATATAAGACTAATATTTTGATCTAGTCTTAAATTAAATACTCTTCTAAAATTATTTCTTGAAAAAGACCCAAAATTTACAAAAAAAATAGGTAAATAATATACTGAAAGAAAAGGCATTTGTGATTAAAATGTTCCATACCAATCAGATTTAACGCATATTATTGCATTTATAATACAAATAAATCAAAATACGCGAATTATTGCATAAAAACAACAATTATACAAATAATTTTCTAATTTATCTTTTTTTACCAGCTCATGTGCATATTATCTGCACTTAATTTGTGTAAGACTCTGTTTCATGTATCATAAAATTACAATTCATAAATTTAATGAACAATGTTCATATATGATATATTTTGTGAATATTTTTATAGAAATTCTGCTCAGAAATCAATTCTGGCATATATACAAATCATGCGGGAAAAAATTATTGAACCAATGGGTCTTTAAAAGAGGAGATGTATCGGAGCGGATGTAAGAAAAGAAGAAATAATAAAGAGCATATATATTTTGTGCCTATTAGAAATCAATCATTATGCTTTTAGAGAAATACTTTAATTACATTACAAAATTAACCCACGAATAAAACTATACTATTCTTATTAAAAAAATAATTAGACCGATCACATACACAGAAAACAGCAAATAAAAGAGATTAAGGATAAAGATTTTTATGCATAAAAATTAATTATTTAAATTCCTCTGAACTGGAAAGATAAGCCGTTTAGAATAAAACATATTTAATAAATACAACCTAAGAACGTCGAATACAAACTAAAAAACCTTTTATTGATTAAAGCGGTGCAATAAATTGAATCTAAGAACGTAAAACGTTGATCTAAAAGGATTAAACAGTACTCGCTGAAAAAAACAACAGTTTTTCTTATGAGAATCTCAAACCACAGATAATCCCTTAAAATATCAGAGGAAAAATTCATAAGAATGTTATTTTTCGCATACACCCACGAGAAATTAACCAGAACTGCACAGATAAATTTAGGCATGCATGTATACATTAATATAAATCCAAGAATAACATCTAATGATGTATTTATTAAGCCAAAAGCAAATTAAAATTATATTTTTTAGAAAATAATCTTTTGTAGATATATAAGACACGTAATTTTTTGAAACAATTAAAAAGGATAAAAATTAAACATGTTTTTAATAATCATTTTACAGAATACATTTAAAATAGAATTATGGAATTCTTGTGCATTAAAATAAGATTAAAATTTATATGTAATCCGGTAGTTTTGTCTATCTATTTCTTTCTATTTATACGATTTTTTGATTTTTGTTGCATGTGATGGTATTTAATAAGATCAAAGATATTGAAATATAAATAAATAAATCTAGCTTACACGTAAAAAATAATCTATACAACAAATAAGTCATTTATAAGCCTTGTTTTGCAATTTGAAAGGTTTTATTTTAACATGATCAAAAATGATTTAATAGAATAATTTGACTAAAAATAAGTCTTGTAATTTTGGATGCTATGTTTTAAAAAGGATATAAAACGAGAGAAATAAAAAATCGATGATTTTATAGTGAGGATAAGTAAAATAAAATAACCAAATTACTTAATAATTTATTTAAATGCAATATAGTGTGTCTAAAATTGTTTTATAACAGCTCTAGGTAGTTTTTCAACTTCGAATGAATATCCTTTAACATAAACAATAGGTACACCCGGTATCTTTCTTAACCTCTGTTTCAATCCCGTATCACATGTAGCAACAATATAGCATCGATGAACTTTAACTCTATCCACAATACAATCATCAGCATAAGTTCCTTTATGATCACAGGTCAATCTTTTAAACTTCTTGGGATCTTTTACGATTGCAAGTGCAACTTTAAAAATACGGCCAAGTTTTTCCAGCTCAGCAATGACACAATCTGTAACATATAAATTAACACCGGCAAATAAACATTTAATAAATTGTGATTCCATGTCTAACTTCTTCTTAATTGAAAAATTTATGAAATTTGTGTCTATTATTATGTTGTATGGTGGCTTGAGTTGATGATTTATCTTAAAATAATCATCATGCTGTGGCTCTTCATTTATAATTTCTTCTTGTTTTGGAATTGGCTTTTCTTTTTTTGAATGGAGCATCTTTTTTATTTTTAGCGATTTTAACGCTTGTTTAATTTTTGACATTTTAATCAATGGGTGAAATAAATTAAAAATAATTGTAATCTTGTTCTGGGAGCTCATTAAATGAATTGAAAATACAGATGTTATCATGAATAAATATTTTAAATCAGATGTGATTGAAAGAATACAACCAAATCTGTTCTAAGAACTTATATAAAGTTCGTCTATTAAAACTTCAGTCTAGTTTTAAAATCAAACCTATAAATTAATAACCATGTAAATTCATTTATAAATAAACATATTTTTTGCATAATG
Organism: Rhyacophila brunnea; assembly: GCF_057557595.1. Classification (NCBI taxonomy): domain Eukaryota; kingdom Metazoa; phylum Arthropoda; class Insecta; order Trichoptera; family Rhyacophilidae; genus Rhyacophila; species Rhyacophila brunnea. The sequence goes on from NW_028232825.1 coordinate 393,328, forward strand.
TAAATTTATTTCGCAAAAGTTTGCATTACTCCGTTGAAGAGACTTGATCAATACTTATTTCAGACCCATCATTTTTAAAATCTTCCCAATACATCTTCGATTTCAAGACTTATCAGTTCAAGTGTTTTCCTCGATCATATTGTTTGATTGAGCGTACATTTCTGCTTTAGATGTTATTAGTAACCCCTTAATATAAGGATTATGGAAATACTTCTTATAAAGTTATATTTAACAAAAATTTTTTGAAGAAATTAATAACTTTAATATAATTTGCATGGTCTAAATAATTATGATAACGAAATTAAACAACTATAGATAAAATTACTTTTAAATTAATCATCATGTAATTATATTTTTATATTTTTTTTATAAGCAATTTAATGACTAAAAATTAAATTGTCTATAAATTAACAACCATTAAAATTGTCATTAAAATATAATTTTTCTTGATATATTTTTGTAACTAAGAATAAAACCGATCATAGCTATGAATTAAGTTTAAAAATTGATCAAATTTTTTCAAAAAGTTACCATATATTCGCATAGAAAAATCTTAATATTTTTTTCGATGGCTTACGAATCATTTATTACAAATTGTATCCAATAAATAATAGTCTGAAGAAATAAAATTACTTTTTTAGACAAAAAATTATAGATATAATCTGGCATCTAAATTTTTTGCAGAATCAACATTTTCGTATTTCTGTAGAAACTCATAGATCATAAGTAAATATAAAAGAATAAAAATAGATAAATTAGAAGATTTGGCTCTTAATTTGCACTGCAAATCAAAACACAATTATTCTAGAAAGCGAAACCAAAAAATTCTTATAAGTTTAATTTTTCTAGCCTAGACATCGAGATTTGCTTAAATTAATTTTAAAATATGAATAAAAACTTTTAATGGTATTATTAAATACATAAAATTTATATCATGATTTTATTTTAAAATATATTTGATATTGCAAACTAAAACAACCAATTATCTTTTTCTATTATAAAAATCCAAAAATTTAAATTAATTCTATTTATTAATCATACAATGCACCGAAAATTTAAATTAATTCTATTTTTATTATCATACAATGCACCAAATATTTTAAACTGATTATATTTGATTTATCATATAATACACCTAATATTTTAAATTGAATTTTAAATAAAGGTTGTATTGATTTTTTATTAATACATACAGCTTCTAAATGCAAATAGATAAAAACTAATTTATGCTTCCGAACATGGTTATTTTGACTTTACACAGCTTACTGATCATAAATACATACTTTTGTGCTAAATTATATGTCTCTAAAATGTAAATACCACAAAAAAATTTAAACACATTTTTAATTATAAGATACAAGAGACCTAAATTAAACAAAAAAATATCACTGTAAATTTGATAAAAATCATCTTGGGTATTTTAAAATCTATAATATATTATATTTAAAGCAAAAAAAAATAAAGCGAATGTAAAGTATCTTGGTATTTATGCCATGAATATATAAATTCACACGTAGAAAATATAAAAACGGCAATAGAATACAAATATACATTTAAAAACGTCATAATATTTTTTTTGCTTATATATGCATAGTGCAAAAAAATAATAAGATAAGATTTTTTCTGTTTTAAAAATGTAATTGTAGAAACAAATTGTAAATTTAGAGCCTCTAAACATATATTAAAAGTATAACAAAGATCAATTAAAATTAGCGAAATTTATTCTTTTCTAAACCAAATTAACTGTATCCTATCATCATTTGTCTAGATACATTTATATACTATATATCTCGTTATATACATTCCAAAAAAATTAATTAAATTTTTTTTTTGCAATATTCAATTATAAAAATTTTTGAACATCTTTTTGAAAATTTTTATAAAGAGAAAGTTCAGATATTTAGTATGAAATCAAATAGGCAATAAAAAAATAATATTCTAATTCACAATCCTGATATTTCTGCTAAAAAAGTATAATTAGAATATTAATTGTCCATATTTATGTAAACTACAGCGTTATTTATATCATCATTTATTTCTCGGTTTAAAAATGGAAAATATAAAATTAAAACATGAATATGGGCTACAAATTTTCAAAACCAGAATATATTTTATAATGAAATTATGCTTATATTATTATGTTTATTATGGCTCAAGTTTCTTCCATCTTTGATTAAGCTATAATAACATATTGCAGATTTTAAATTGGTTTCTCCCATAACATAAGATTAATAATATTTTATTTGAATATTACATGATATTGTCAAAAAAAATTATTGGAATTTTGCGTAAACTAAACTTAATTAAATGTATAAATAAATAAATTTAGAGAATATATAGTTGATTGCATGATTTGTTCTTATTCATTACACAATTTTCATAAATATAAACATGCTCTTGATTTCTAAAGTGCTATTTCATGGTGTTAATTTGTTTGTTACATTATATATTCGAATTTTTAATATCAATATACGCTGAAAGACTTAAGTTTTTAAGATAAAACATGTTTATAGCATTTAGATTGGGCGGTATCATATAATCGATTTTTTATTTGTTTATAAATCACAAAATCATTTGAACTATAAACTATTACACATAAAATTTGAAATTTATAATTATAAAAGCTAAAAAACCATTAAAATTATTTCAAGATATCACACACAACAATACAAGAAGTTTTTTTTGTGAGCTAATATTAATAGAAATTAAAAATATGCATTTAAAAGAAATCAATTAGAGACAAAAAATGCTGGTTTATATTCAATACATCTTAACATTGTTTTTATAGTTATCTTATTTAAAATGATCTTCGTTAGTTTCATTTACATAATATAATATACCAGGCAAAGGTTGTCAAGAAATTATACCTAAAAAAAGTAACTTTTGTATATATGACCTAAATACATATAAAATACTGTATTTTTCGGGATCGATTATTTAATTTTTGTTCCAGATCTATTTTTCCATATTAGCAAATACCACCTTTAATCCATTTCAAGTGTTTATTTACAAATTTAATACACGTAGATGGAAAACAATGGATTAAAATTTATCTATAATGCTATTTATAATCATTAATATCAGTTTTGAATTTAAAAATAAATAGAAGCATCCATTTAGAGCATTAAATGGTTTTTTAAACCAAAAAACACAAATAAGCGCATTTGAAACGATGGATTAAAATATACGCACATAAACTGTTAGATTTATCACTTATTTGAAAACTAATTGCATTTAAAACCTGGCGATCACGGCATTTATAAATTCTTAACCCATCACAAAATCAATATGTAGTATTTATTATTTGTTTAGTTCTAAACAACATTAATTTATCGATAAGGTTTAACCGTAATTATAATCTGTAAATATTTACGTTTATAACATTATTCTGTTACAATAAAAGTGATAAAATTGTTATAAAGATTATTAATAAAAAAATAACATTTATTGAAATCTAAATGCATTATATTTTATTTTATCACATCATTATACATTTGTATATATCTTGATAAATAATTAGACTTTTCTGTTTAATTTTTACACATCTCACCTCCATAATCTTAAATAAATCCACTTTATTTTTTCAGTAGAAAATTTATGCTGTACCTTCAGGAAGCCAAATTATGGCACATTTATCTTTTTATCTACAATATCTTATTTTATTTTTTTGCAACTGATTGGAAAATTTATATTTTTTAATATGCAAAAAAGCCGGAAATTTTTGTGAGTTATGGAATTGAGAGTAACTGTATATCATTATCAACACATTTTGAGAATACACATAAAGTGAAAATATCGCTCTATTTCTTTTCTATATTAATTTGTTTTTCAGCCATTTCTTAGTTATTCAAACAAAAAATATATCACATTTTCCCAATACATTCGTTCAGTTTTATCAACTTTAAAATATTACGTTACATCTTATTTTGAAACTTATTAGTTCAAGAGTCTTGTTAGATACAATTTTTGTGCATATGTCTCTACTTCTGCTGGAATACTAATATACACATTGATAAATTAATTTAACAGAAAGCTGTGGAATTCGATGTATTCCATAAATTATTAACACAAAAATCTTGATAATTTATATTATAAACCATAAAAATTTATTTATATTCGCACTTCTTATTTTGATCATATCAATAGTTTAATATTTTAAAATCTATACAAAAATAGTGATATTTGATAGATTATTTTACGAAAAAATTATTTAAAAAAAAATTTATTACTAGATAAAAGAACGAACCATCGATTAAGATAAAGACAGAAAATAATAAAATGGAATTGAATACATCATACATTCGACCGTCTATTTTTTTTAAATAATGATAGAAAAATCCACGGTTATGGGATAGAAAAATCCTATGTCTATGTTTTGTACAGCAATTATTTTATCTATTCCAAACACCATATTCAATCATTAAAAAAAAATGTATCTTAAATAATCAACACAAATAGCAAGTAAAGAAATTATGATCATATATTTGAATCACAGTCAAATTTATTTTTTATATAATCACAATTTTTTGATAATAATCATAAAATTGAGCCCTAAATTTGCCCATTTAGCTTAGTATTTATGTATTTATAACTATAATTCTATTTATTTCCACACATTAGCTGGATAAGATATAATATTCATTCGAAACAAAAATACTTATTTAATATTATTGAAGTTACAAATTAATTTTATCGTTTATCGTTTTTTTAAAATAAGCTTTTTAATTATATATACATTTAAAAATAGAAATTATGAAAATTTATATAATTACGAAACACATATGTCACATCTTTTTAAACAAAACAATAATTTAAGAAAATGATTAAATGTTACTGGTCTGAAACAAGTTCTTACAAAAAAACAATCCCTAATAACTATAATTTTAAAAATGTCATTGTTTCTAGAAAAAAAAAGAAGAAGGGCGCAATAAAAAGCTATTAAATCGGAGATCTTTTTAAATAAAAGTATAATTATCATAAAATCGAACTTATTTATAACACATAATATCAATCCTACCCGTAATTTAATCAAATAGATAGAAAAATAAAAGCAGCGGTGGCTCCTGATTAAAAGAAAAAAATTCATATATTTAATATTTTATTTGAAACGTTCTTTACTAAGATCATTGATCAAATCAGATCCAAGAAAAAATCATCAACAAAAAATCAATAATTTTTTATGAGTAAATGAAATTTGTAGAACATTTTAGATCAATCTTTTTATTGTATTCCGAAACAAAGAGTTTCAAAACACTGTTATAAAACTATCCAAAACAAATTTATGACAGGGTAATAAATAATATCAAAGATAGAGAATACCAAGGAAAGATATAAACCAAATCTACTAAATCGAAATGAAAACTTGGAAGTTAAATTATACCAGGAGTTACAAGTGGAGGAAAAACGGCATTTTGCTGCTTTTAATGCTATATATCGACATGACATATGGAATGTTAAATTTTAACACCTATGGAAGAAATTTTAGACCTGTTTATGATACAATTGGGAGTCACAATTATTGCCAGCATGAATGTAATGTGGAAAGCTACGGTGATATATTATATAAACCTGGACCGGACGAACCTTGCTGTGAAGATAATCTTTATGATGGTGCATATTCAGAATCGGGTAGTAATGACCATAACATGTACTAGAAAAGCAAGAAGGAATGTTAATAAATATAATCGGTTCTTATATAATCATTTTTTAGGCGTATTCAATGTTTTAAAGACTATAAAAACCAATACATTAGTTCATGGTGATATTAAAATATTCAGAAAATAACACATTTTCCAAAAATTTTATGAATTATTTCCATAATTATACTATCAAAAATCATCTAATTAATTTCTGAGGAATTCACATAAAAAGATAAATTTATTATAAAAAAATGGCACAATTATCAACAGTATTCTTTCCAGACTTCAAGTTAAATTCTAAATCTATATATAAAAGTTAAAACTGAAAAATTTTGAAAATTTAAATCAAAGAAAGAATATTTATTAGCAAAAGAACACACACAAATTTTCAATTTAGAATACAAATATCCCCACGCGTAAGTGGATGGGAATGGAGGGTACACAAAATACCATAAGTCATATATTAAGCAGTTGAGATTTCAACTGAAGTATACGCACAAAAAATAGGATTGAGGAAGACTCTTGAGCTAATAAGTCTTGATAGAAGAAGATGCATCCAGGAAGATTTTAAAGATAATTTGGTGTAAAATTTTTTTGCCAAATCTATTATATAGAGCAATCAAAGGTTTTTCTTGAACAAAAGCAAAAGGCGGAAAATTAGAATTACCATTGAATAAATATTAATTCGCTGTAAATAAATGATAAAACTAAAACAATTAATAAATATTTAACGAAGAATAAAAATAGAAAAAATTTGTATAGAATAATGATATTGATAGAGTGGTTCTACATATGCCCCATAGAGAAATCCAAGGGTTTAGTCGAACCGATCAAAGCAGTTGAGGCCCAAATTATACCATAAATTAGGTAAATCAAAGATAAACTATGCAATATGCCAGTTTCTAAACTAACAGAACAAATGAATTAAAAGAAAATCAAATAATTTTTATTATAGGCGAAATGTCCCTTGTGGCATATTTACTACCCTTGTACATTTTTAAACACTATATAGTTAAAGAAATATCCAGTTGAATTTATATAATATCTAGACTTTTTTTGATTGTATGAAATAAAAAGAAATAATCGTTACTACAATTCATTAAATGTCTAGATATAAAGGTATTTACATATATTATCTTACAAAAAACAAACAAAACCGAATTTATTGGTAGATAAGGAAGTACTGTCGTTTAAAGCATATAAAAGAAATCAAATATCCAATTAAGAGATATAATATTATTTCAGAAACAAATAATAAATTATGATCGGACAAATCTCCAATTTTTTATAATTATCTCATTAATCTTTCGATAATCAATAGACACAATCAAAATATCATGACAATGATATCATCGATTTTATACCGCCATATTAAAATAAATAATTGAATTTATTTATACAAACTATATGATAAACTATTCTTAAAATTCTTGGAGGATTTTTGCTTCATTACATCTATTTATTTATTCAGCCAAGTCATATGCAGATAGTTTAGATTATTCAAAATAGCTATTTCTAACCATGCAATGTTCCAGTAAATTATACAACGCGAAAAACATTGTTAAGTATGAAAAAAATGTTTTCATAGAATTGAAAAAAAAATTCGAGCATGGATAAAAATTTAGATGTTACAAAATAGAGAAAAATAATATGAACATGATAAAGACATCTAATTTTTTTCTGATTAATTTAAAAATGCAATTTTTTTATTTTTAACAAAAATTGTAAAGCCTTATAGGATCCATTTAAGATTTTTTTCAAGTAAAACCTTATATTATACAAAACGTTATGGAATTTCCTTTATAACACGTAGTGGAAAATAAAGACGCGTATATTTTTTTGAAGCTATATGTTTGATTTTATGAACAAAATTCTAATATTATAAGAATAAGAGAAGTTCAAAAAGCATTAATTAGAATAATTTATTAATTTATACGCATATGTAAAATAAAAAATGTAAATTTGACAAAAGAAACATTTATAGCTCTCGAATCGAAATTTATAACTCAGAACAAGATAGACGGAAAATTGTGTTATATATCTTAGATGATATGAGAAAGTCACGGAAAGAACCAAAATAAATGTAAAAAAATGTTGAGATTGTGAATACGACTCATGAGTATATTTGTCAAATTCTAATATAATTTTTATATGCAAAATATGCCTTAATCAACCTAGAATATTAGATTTTGCGGCAATTAACATTTTCTATGCCTAGAACAGAAAATTGTATTTTTTATATAAAAAATTCATTTTTAATAGTTTTATTAATTCTTTTGTATAAAAGTAAGGGTGAATATTTTTATGTTTTTTAATATATATAAGCGATAGCTGCAGTACGATATCTCAAATTATCATTATTTTATATATATTCTTTATATTTAAATTTACACAGCGTTTAAATCAAGTGATATACTTACATACAAATTATATGTTTACCATCAAATGTGTAAGTAAAAATAATAAACATATGATTAATTTTTTAATTAGACGTAGACATGAGTATTTGCTTGCAATAAAATCGAATTTCAATTTTATTGAGAAAAAAATGATAGTAAAAACATAATATGTACTTTGATTAGCTTAAAATTCTAATATCAGCAAACTATACTGTTTTGGCTAATACGTCTTCATAATATCCATTAAAACGCAACTTACATAATGATTGAAACACACAGATATATAAGAATTTAGATTTATTACGGTTAGAGTAATAAAGCAAGATTTTCATGTTCAATTATTTTTAAGATGTTCATGTCATATAAAAATATCAGATATAATTATTTATAATAAAATATTTTTTGATTCATTATTATTTTTATATATAATATTAATAGAAGCTTTTTTATAAAAATACACGGTAAATTTTTTTGTTCTATTAATTAAAAAAAAAATCTAGTTATATTGTAATAAAATCGATTATATCGTATAAATAAATACGCAAACCATAATATTCGTAAATAGCAGAAAATAGATTATTTTTTTTTGTAATTTTTAGAATCTTTATAAATAAAATAATTTTAAATATATTAAGAATAAGTCTTTGCCATGTGAAAATTTTTACATATAATTAGCCGTAGATGCTTATAAATAAGTAAATGGAACTTCAAAATAACAAAAAGCATATCAATTAAATTTATTTTTGCTGCAAATTATGATTCGCCTACTGACTAATGACATATAATCCAAACGTCATTTCTATGTCTGGAATTGTAAATTAAAAATAATATGTGCTAGAAATAATTTTTAAATACTTTTGAATAAAAACAAAAACCTATTTTTATCATTAGGTTCATTTATCGATGCCTTGTGAGTAGCTTGGACATGTAAAAAACCATCAGTGCAACCAAGAACCAGCACAATTTCTCATACGCTAAATTTTTTTGCTGTAAGATAATTTGTTGATACCATAAATATAAAATTGATAGAATGATTTCCAAAATTCGATTGCTACATTTTCAGATATATAACAATGAATGCTCACAAATATTTACATCTGTTTAATGTAAAAAAGCTTTAAAATCTTCAAATCAATACCCCTACGATTTTTTTAATTGATGTTTTTGAAAGATTGATATAAAATATTATATGGTCAGGATCGTGCTAAAAAAAATATATAAATTTTTTTGAGCCTATTAAATTTGAATTTTTCTAGCACTGAGACTGTTATACAAAGTAAAAAAGTTACAGATCAATCACAGTTATCCGAAACAGAATCATGACAGTCAATTTACTTTTATTATTTTTTCAAGTCTAAAAATATTTTATTTAATCGGCTTGTTTAGTTGATATTATAGATGAAAACTATAAATAGTTATCTAAAATCATGAGAATAAGTTGGAAAATATTTAAAAGGTTTTATGTGTCTAAATAGCCCTTCATAACGAATAAAACTGTATAATTCTTTGATTTGCGAAGTTTTCAGCTTTTTTGAAATTCATTTGATTATAAAAAGTTGACAAGACAGATCAAAATAAAATCGTATTTAATACTTTATTCAGAAATCAGAAGTCGTGAGAGAAGAAGATTGTAAAAATGATGAGGTGGAAAGAAGTATCTGCCAAATATATTATATAAAGCAATCAAAAATGTTGGTTGTACAACTATATAAAGCTAAAAATCAAATTATGCATCAACAAAATTTTATCTAAGATTTATTCTGTCTTAAAAAAATAGACACATTGTAACATGGTATTAAATGTCTATTTATAAAAAATTATTTTTTCTTTTAATTTTTTTATAAGATTAAGACGAATTTTATTCTTTTTCGCATAATATAGTTTTTTATTTTTAAATAAATATGTATTATTTAATGAATTCTAAAATAAAATAAATATTATACAAAAATGCATATCCTAAAACATGCACCTTTTCAATCTGAAATGTTAAATGGTTTTACCGCCAACTTTACAAAAAGATAATACATAAAATACTATATCGACACACTCGGTACAAAATGATATATAACACATATAATACAATATTTAATTTTAATGACACTACTTTCATCATACTAGCACGAAAATTTGAATTTAAAACAAAAAAGCAAAATTTTAATCTTAAAAGATTATTTAAGAAATATTAATTTTTTATTTATGGGCCATTTTTATGGTCGTACTTTTAGTTTTTGTTCTCAGGCACAGCTTGCTTGTTTCTCTGTACGCACACCATATTTATACTTTCGGCTATCTTCTCCTCTCCAAAGTCTTCTTCAATACCCCTCCTTCTTTCGAGACCTATTAATTCAAGGGTTTTTCTTAATCCCAAGGTTTGAATATATGCATCAACCTGGTTCGTGACATCTAGTTCCTTCAGGTACCTTCTATGATATTGTGTCACCACACCGTCTATAAGAAATATATTATACATTTATAACAAAAACGAGAACAAAGATATGACAAAGGTAAATACATCAAGATTGATCATATAAAAACATTTCACGCTATAAGAGGAAGAAAAATTCATTAGATAGACAACGATACTCTTTTTAATGTGTTATTAAAGGATCATTCTTGAAAAAAATGAGATTTCTAAAAATGCATTTGCGTTCAAGAATGCCAAAAATGCATTATCATACTCAACAAGCGTATGCTGTGCTTTGATTGGTTGAAAATAACAACTTATTACAATACTACGTTTATAACGTACTTGTAATTACAGTCTATAAAGAAAATGGTTTACTAATTTATATGGACAAACATTGAGGCTAGTTCCTATCTGTAAATCTGATTATGAGGCCTAAAAAAAGAATAATAGAAAGGGATGAAATAACGAACACATCATAAATTAGAGGAAGAAGAATTTCTTTAGAGGCAAATCAATCAAACATAGATATAACAATAATTGTGAAATCTAATGGCACGGGATTTTTCCAGAATAAAAAAAAATATTTTACCGGTAAATAAGGAAATCCGTATAGAAATAAATGATGTAGCATTGAAAAATACTAATAAGCATCATCTTTAAAACATGACTATGATTCCCATTTTACCAAGCGTATTACTACCTTATGAGAATCTCAGCACTCTAAAAATACGACGACGTGCCAGATAAATAATTAAATATCACTGAAAAAACAAAATTTCAAAAGCCACTAGAAATAAGCAGAGATAAAGGTCATTACTATAACTTGAAGCTAAGTGTACAAAAACATACTAGCGGAAATTGTGAGTAAAATTCTAGATTGAAAATCTGATGTTATTTTGTCATGAATTAAAAATATTAAAAAAGCATATTAGTAAATACAGAATAACCAATTTACAAAACATATGATTTTAAACTACCACAAAATCCGATTGGATAGAAGATAATTATATGAATGAATAGGAAAAAGTAATTCAATTAAAAGCTAAAGAAAAAATAAACTGATTGATTTTGTGTAAAAATCCAAAAAAAAGAAAGGTTGAAATTTGTAAACAAATTTGTAAGTCTATACAAAGAAAGATGTAGAGAAAGATAATATTTTTTTTAATAATTATAAAAATAAAAAAACATTGCTCAATTAGAAATTGCTAGGTCGGGCAGAGTTTAAAAACCTTTAAAACCAAATATACATGTTTACGATAATTAAATTACAATAATGGAAAATATATGTTCTAAAAAAGGAATATAAAGAATGAATGATTTTATAAGGGATGTCATAACTTATGAAAAGGTAATTCTGTAAATAGAGACTAATGTGGGGCTATAGCCTGGATATAAAATCATTATATACAGAAAAATAAAGTGAATTTCGAAATATTTAGCTATGTGAGATAGACTTAACTATTATCCTAAATTCAGCTTGGTACTATACGGTGGATACAAGGATCTATAGAAAACATACAAATAAACTAACAATATAAGGACAAGGTTAGAAAACCTAGTATATAATGGATCGATGTAAAATTAGACATTGACCCAAATAACTTTGACTGGTTAATACTGTATTCTTTAGCACAGCATCTTTTTAGGTGAGATAGTTTAAAGGCGAGATAGCAGACAAATGAAACATTTAGGGCAATATAACACTATGAAATTAACAAAAATAAATAAACAGAGTGCAATCGCAAGCGGAAACGTCATTTTATTTATTTGTTCTTCTGATGAAGACACTAAGAAAAGTTATAAAGAAAAATTTCAAACGATAAATATAACATGAGAAAAATCTATTAATAACAAGCTTCATTTTCATCTTTTAACGATATCAATTTTAAAAAGACTTCAGCACTAAAGCACAATTTTTTCATAATTGCATATGAATAGATATGAAGAAATAAAATTTTGTAACAAATAATGTTTAGTGCAGCGATTTTTCAAATATTATAAAGGAAAAACATGCCTAAAAATACCACGGAATTATAGAAAATATGTATCAGGAATAGCAGAAAAAAATTTTTGTGGCTAAATTAATTCAGGATAATCGAATCTAACCAAAATTAATTTTAAAGGTTAAAATTTTTTCAAGCTTTAGTATGAAAATACAATTCTACAGATAACTACTAAATATTCGTGGTTAAACTTAACCGAAAAACTTAAAAAAATATACGGTTGCACAAGAAAATACTAGAATATGTATAATATCAAGCAGCAAATATATAATGATATTAAAAAGTAAAGAAAGCATATGAAGAAGAACTATCACATATTGAAGTTTAAATATAAAATATTTTACCAGCTAAAAGATACAGACACTGTTGATAAATTACCCAAAGAAGAAAAAAACATAAATAATCGCACAGCAGACTATAGAATATATTTCATTATAAACAAGTATCTAGTTACACTATATAACCTAGACAAACTATGCATATAATCCCATTAGCAGAGAAAATAAAAATTTATGATTAAATAAACATTAACAACTAAACCATGTTTCGCACCGCGTTCATAGCAAGCCAATAGTCATAAAGCCGGATCATCAAGATCGTCTATATTTGTGTGCCAAAAACCAAAATAAGAAGCGAAAATTTTTTCTATACAGAATAGAAAGATGTTATTTAGTTAAATTCTAATGTAAAAAATGCGGAAAAGCGTATACAACAGTAGACCTCTAGTAAAAATAAGAAAAGTAAAAGACAAGAATTCAAAAAATGATTTAGAATCAACAGACAGGAATAAAAATGGGCACTATAATAAAAATGTTTATTTAATTATTGATCGATATGCCAAGAAATCTTTTTTGCGATAAAATGAAAGATACGATCATATTAATAGAAATTGAAATAAAAATCAGATAATTTTTTAAAGTTTCAAATGTAAAACTAAAAATTGTACCTAAACGCAATTAAAATGTTTCCTATAAATATATGCTGGACACTGCCAGTATAATGTGTCAAAACTGGGTCAATGTTATTAAAAAACAGCAGGATTGTCTATTTAGCGTTAGGGGCCCAATAGATGCAGATGAACACGCATAAATATAAAAAAGATAAAGAAGACAAAAATAATTGTGAGTTCAATAAAAAGAACAATTCCTATTGGTACAAATTTGAATAGAATAATAAAAAAAAATATTTTCTAACCGAAGGAAATAGTTCTTAAACTATATTGTATATTAGAGATTGGTTAAAGTATATTATTTTATTATCGCTAGGCAAAATATTTATGAAAAAATATATTTGATTTTATACCAGATAAAAGGGTGTTTTGATGGGCATTAAACCTTGTGATTTACAATCAGATTTTTATATTATACAAATTTTATCTGGTTGTCGTGTTAACTACAAAAAAAAGGCAAATTATTATATTTTCTTCTATTTAAGTGAAATAGCACAACCATAAAATATACAATAAATGAAAATTACAAAATTTTAATTTATAATAAAAATAAAATACCTTATAAAAACTAGATTTTTTTATATGAAGTAAGTGATCAATTTTTAATATTATATTATTGCTCGGAAAGCCTCTAATCTATAAATTATAATTTTTATTGCAAAAAATTGGAGTTGACAAGAATATTTTAGAAGTTTACGATCTATGCAATAGAAAATGCAAATTTTCTTAGGCTGCCGATTCCATGAAAAAATTAGCACGCATCTGATATATTTTTAATGTTGATTTCAAAACAATCGAGTATTTTTTGCATCGAATTCTGACCTAAAAAGTATTTCTGTTTAGCTGATGCATCTTTATTATATATAAATGACAATTTTGCATGTATTTTAATATATGATTGAACTCCGTGTTTTACAACAATAATGCAAAGGCTTCGATGTAGTTATGTTACGGTTATCTAGAACGGATTCGAAAAAATACACCATGATTTTAAAATTTAGAGACATACTCAAATAAGAAATAAAAAAAAACAGATAAATATTTTTTTTACGAAATAGAGATACATTTCCGCTTGTCACCCACATAATAAAATTCGTTTATGAACATCTCATCGAATGGAATTTTCTTTAGATATGAAATAGTCAATTATTACGCAATGGAATTTAATTAAAGATGCAACTGACAAAAAAAGCCTCTAATCAGGAGTTCACTTAAAACCAAAACAAGAAAAGAATTATGATTGAGCACATCTCTATGAAAAATATTTAAAAGGTTATAATATGAGATTTTTTATCTTTGAAAAATGGAAAACATGGTAATAAACTTGTCATTGTGCTCGAGATGTTTATTTATAAATAAAGTTACATGAAAAATATACGTTTTATAAATTAGCAGTTAGAAATAATAAAGTTATGTTATATTACATTTTTAACTAGCATGTATAAAATTCTTATCTTGCGAAAATTGACACTTAATCTCATTATATTCAGAACTATTCTTTTTGATTTTTTTTCTAAAGATTTTACTATTTCATTATAATGAAAGATTATTTGAATTATAACAGTAAACTCAATCATATATATAAACATATTCTCTAAAAATTTTTCTTTGAAAGTTCTTTTTTTCTATAACTTACTAACTAAAAAACATTTTCTCTATTTTTAGATATTTTTTTATTATAATTTTCGAATTTATACCTGCGATTAATTTTATTAAGATGAAAAATTTAATACGCAAATTCAAGTATATGTATAAAATTCTATCAATAAAAATAATTTTATGTATCAACTGATTTTTTGCATGTAAGTAGACATAAAAGTTTCTTTCAAAGAAAAATTTGATATAATGAATTTAAAAGGGCAAACATATTCAAAAGATAGCCTATGGATGATTTTTTTTGAAAAATTTCAGTACTTGAAAGATTATAGAATGTTTTAAATTTTATAATACATAACTTTGATTGATAGAATTGATAAAAATACAGAAATATAAATATGTGCTGTAATAAAAAGCAAAGTATCTATTGTAATATGATAATTTGAATGCGATACAGAAAATAAATAAAAATAAGCGACTGCTATATTATTGGGATGAAATAATCTCTACGAAATTCAATCATGAAATAAAAAAATATTAAATTTTAAACGTGTATTTGAGCAATAAATTGCACTTTTCGAGCTTCGGTGCTCTAATTATGAGAATCAAGTCTAAATTACCATAAAAATAATTAAAGCAAAATTAAAAGCTTGATTAAAAATTATTAAGTATTTAAACAATCGTTGCAAATATACATGAAATTTAATAACTCTGTCAAAGAAAAAATAGATTACAATCACATAAATTTTTTTATAAATAAAAATTTCATTAATGCTAGTTCAATGTAGTTTTATGCCAAAAAAATGTGTATAAATAAGTTATTTAAAAATTTGATAAATCAAAAAAATTTACATTGTGGTGCAACACAAGAACTTGCACGGATTTATATAATATATTATAATGAGGTTAAATTCAACTTCTTAAGCATGTTTGTGAATATTAATAAATTGGCATGTCGAAAAACCATAAACTCGAATAATGTATGTATCCATTTCGATTAGTAATTTATCAATATAAATGAAATAATTGGTCTAATTGAAATAATACATAATTAAAAGTGAAAATTTCATCTAGGGCGTCAGCTACAAGAGGGCAATTTTTTTTTGCATACTAGAAACACGCCTATACATTACTACGTGTTTTACAGTTACGATTACGACAAAAGCCTACACTATAGTTCCAATTATATGCACCCTCATTTTCCTATGTATTTGAATTCATATAGATGCGCATAGAACTTGTCGTAACCTGAATAGATTAAATTATGCAGATGTCACTGTAAGTCACGAAGAAATGTATGTAAAGGTCCAAAAAAATAGTAATTTACATGCTATAAATAATTGAACAACGATAGAAATTTGGGTACAAGAAGAAGGCTAGATTTAAGACCAAAAAGAGAATAACTTCTCTTGAGTCGGTAGTTTATATTTAAATTATTTTCATAGTTACTAATTTGCCATCTAAATTCTTTTATATGTGGAATCAATGTTATTTCAAAATTTTAATTATGACTTTTTAAGTTTAAAATCAAATTTTTCATTGATTCAATTATGTAATTTCTTTTTGGTACGCAACTCCGAAATTCCCCTAGAAAATATTGGGGTTGATCTCAATATTTTGGTTTTAGACAAAACATCATTTAAAATTATCGAAATTTGGACACTTCATTTCATCTATCCGCTTAAAATTTCATATTTATTATTAAGTTGAATTGCCTGTAAAGATAAAATTTTAGATGAATATTTTCCCTATATACATCATTCAATGGCATGATAGGAAGAATACACCCATAAAATCGATAAAAATCAGACCTATAATGTTTTTTATTGCTCCACATTAAATCTTTGAATTGTAAACATTGGACATATTTAAAAAAACAATATTCAAATTTATTATTCCTCTCTAAAATTTCATTAGATATTTCTATCGACTACGGTAAATTTTTTTTTAGATTATAAACATCTTTATTTCGCCAATATATTATAAGATTGCTCATTCTCATGTAATTTAATCTGCTATAATAGCAGACATAATATAAAAACAAAGAAATCTCGTAAATATTGTAATATTTCTGTTTTTTTGAATTAATCACATAACATATATTTAGTAGAAGTTATAGATGTTTTGGGTGTTAAATTAATGTATGAAAAAATTATTAGCTTTATAAACATCTTTTTTAAGCAAAAAAAATATAATATATCATCCTCAGAAAGACTAAAATTGCAATGAAATTGATTTAAAATAAAATTTTAATTTTTAATTTATGGCAATAAATGCCAGATTTTAGTTGAATTTCTATTTTATACAAATTAAAGCCAAATCGGAAAATTATATGGATATATATCCAAAAACTAAAGTTATTGATTACAAATATATGCCTGAAAAACTTAATTTTAATTTTCAAGTGTCTTAAAATCATGTAAACCTACAAAAGCAATCATTACTTAATAATACGATATTTTACAGGATGAATATGCATCGTAAAATATGTCATTATGCCACAAACTCGATAAAAGGATTTTAAAGTATTGCATCTTCCGTTTATCTTTTATAATAAATCCAAAAAGATCCAATGTAACTAGATTCATATATTATAGCTACGTTATTCATATAAAACTTATAGTTTAAGCATAGAAACATATAATAAATTTATATTTTGATTTTAACAACTTTTAAATGAGGGTCTTTGTTTAAATCAATAAAAAATAGAAAAAAAATATATTTTAATAAATTATTTAAGTGGTTTGCATAAAGAACTGTTGAATCTATAAACTAGAAAACAAAAAAATATTCATCATTCTAAGCCATGCTATATATATTTATAGAAATCCAAGGGTTTAAGCTTTTAATTATCGAATGAAGCCATAAATTTCGCAAATTACTGCATACGATCATATAATAAAACATATCTTTTGAAAATAACTCTCTTAGTTTATTTTATGAAGTGCTTTTTGGCTAGACAGGCTATAGAAAATAAATGAATATTATTTGTTTTGAGAATTTCCATATAAACTGAATATAATTCATGTGAAGAGTTATATTCTTGAAATTCTTCGGGATATTTTACTATGCATTGCAAGGCTAAAATTCGGATAAAGAGATATGATGAATTAATTTCTGTAAATATATATTCAAGAAAGTCTTTATATAGGTTTTCATTTGACATACAGTACCCACCAAGATGAATCATACTCATAGCACAATATGCCTTTAGAGCATTTTCATAATTTGGTGTTTCTTTATAAATCGTAATATATCCCCATAAGAGATGAAATATATCCGTATATGTGCTAAGTATGCGTGGTATAAATGGATAGGACCAACCGCCACTAAAAAAATACTGTAAATAATGAAATATTTTAAATGAATACATATTATATTCATGATCACAGTATTCTTTAATGCAATTTCTTAAGCATAAATTCCCCCAAGGCATCATAATTTCAAAAACAAATAAATAAAGATCGGGATGATAAATGTCAGAGTCGTTCAAGCAACTACACCCAAATGCGTCAAGAGTTGTTATAGATCCCTCAATATATTTATTTAACTTGAAACTATTGGGTTTATCAATAATCGAATACAACTGGGTGATAATATGCTTTAAACCTTTAAAAACCATATGCTTTACCTGAAAGAATAGCATTCTATCATTGAAAAAAAATGCCGATTCTACTTGATCGGTTAGCACAGAATCAGAATTGTCGTCTACGGTTTCAAATGAATAATAATGCATGTAAAGCTCCAATGAATTGTATTTTATATCCATAAAGAATAATTTATGTCCTTCTGTATAATTTTTTTCTTCGTTAAATATATCTTCAATTTCGAAACACATAAAGATGTATACTAGAACGTTTCTTGCCTTTTTTTTAAACTCGAATGGTCTTCTATATCCAGTTTTAGAAAAATTCATGTAAGTTTCTTTTAAGAATATTAAAATTTTTGATACATAATTATACTCTTTCATCAACAATGAGTCATAAAGAATATCTAGAATTTCGACGATCTTAACATCATATATAAAAGTATACTTTTTTGTTAGGCTACCCAAATTTTCATAATATGATAGAATTTCATATAACTTGATGCACTGTAGAACATTTTTTCGTTTATCGATATAAAGATAGCTTTTCTCAATTGTTTTACACCATTCTTCCAGAGGTGTTAGCTTACACAAATTCTTGTATAAATTTTCTATCTTATTATTTATCTCTTGATGGTTCGATGATTCTAAAATATCGAGGCTTGCTAATAATAAATTCCTTTTAAAATTCTTATATACAAAATTATTTACATCAGTGGATAGTATATTTATTAAAAGCGTAGCACTCGATCTGCAAGTTTCAAGATTTTGATTTAAAAAGCAAGCTAAAATATGATTCATTAAAATAGATTCTTCTCTGTTTCTAGCTATTTCATCGGATGTTAACATGGAAATGATGGGTATAAGAATTACATAATAATACCACACCAAAGTCGATTAAAAGTTTTATCACCCCTTTTTTCCATTTAAATATAGATAAGGCGATGAGAAAATATAAAACATTTTTATATTCGGATAACAGATTTTCTTTGAAAGATAACATAAAACTAACTACATCTTTAAATAAAATTCAAAGAAATCTGCCGTGTTAAAGATAATTAAAAAAACCCTTTTAAATAGCGAAAAAAATCCAAAGATATTAATTCGTCCATGAAACGAAGTTTTAGCCTCATCTAATCCTCCTTTACATATTATAATCATGAAGCATTTAATTTCTTTTTTAGTTTCAGCCAATATAACTTTTGAAGCTAAGGCAAATGTGTTTTTTATAACACATATAAGATGACTATATAATGAACTAAAGTCATCATTAAAACATCATATAGACACTTATATAGTGGTGATAACAATTTTTATTCGACTTTAATAGGTGAATCAAAAAGTTTACATATCATGCCAGCCTACTCTTTAACTTAGTCAATTGATATATCGATCTAATTCTGTAAATATATTGAAATTAAGTGGTAAATCTTCATTGTTCGCAATATAATAAATCATGTTTACTTTTATTTTTTTGCAATTAAATTACACTAGTTTACATTTTATTTTTGTTAATAATATATGGTATTTGTGGTTTCTAAACTTAATTTCGAATTATTTGAAGATATTAAGATATGGTGGAAAAATAATTTATTCTAAAATTTACCCACAGATTCAATTACATTGTTTTATAATTCATAAGTATTCAATAAATCAAATAAGATATTTTAATAAGTTTTTTTAATTTAACCCACAATAATATAGCAGCGAAATGCCATTTGTAAGGTTGAAGATACGTTTTTAATATCTTGGACTCCAGTTGCAAGATATTGCTTTGGAAATTAAATATCTTGCTACGAAGTTGTAAATAATGTCTGCTTTTTGTTTAATAATTTTAATTATGAATTTTTTTAAGCGTTTTGATAAGCTAAAAAATGCGTTTTATAATTTATTAGAAACTTGAAATTGTATTGATTAATTGTAATAATAATTGTATCTTAGATTTATCTTGATATATATAGTTAAGTGTTCATAAATTGATGAATTGTAACGATAGAATGATGTGATGAAATGAGTTCGCATGAAAGATAACTTAAGAATCAGAATTATAATTTGTCTCAATATATAAGTATAGGATATTATTGGATCTAATAATAGAAAAAAATCAATAAATCACAAAAAATTATCGTATTAAAGATAAACAACCGTGATATTCTTTTAAATATTAGATACAATAACAGCAACATGTGTGAAAGCATTATATTAGTTATAAATCTTAGACATAATAAATATAAGAAGTACATAATATATCAATACTTGGTTTGTTCGTTAGATAATTTAAACAAGTTAAACCATGATTTTTTATATGAAGGATAAATACATTTTGATTATATGCAAATCTTTTGACTCTAGAGTTGCGGTTTCAGGATGTGAATCAGAGAAACAAGAATTCTGGGTATATAATAGTTAATTCCGAATTAATCTGTTTAATTTATATTATATATCATATAATGTAAATTTAATTTTTATCACAAAAAATATTTCTATTGGATTGCATAAGTGCTTTCTTCAGTAATTTTAGGATACTTTTATCTATTCTCTATTTATCAATTTTATGCAGTGTGTGTTTTTGAATACATAATTCACAACCTTAAATACTTAACGCAGAGTTGTCATAATTTTCAAATATTATAAATTCCTATTATTGTTCCTTTACCAAAAACAATGATACGAAACACGATACGACACTGTAAGAAATAATTTTTTATTGAATTCACGCTCGCCGCATATTTTTTTATTTATATTTATTATTCTTAGTTCTGGTAAATAAATTTCTTTCCAAGACACTATAAATTATTCAAAAAAATGACATGAATATATTTTACATTTTGACACAATAAAAAATGTTTCGTTATATATCCGAATATAAATCATACTGTTTATAGGTAATATAATTCACTAATTGTAAGGTTCATGTTATTACACATGCGCTGAGTCGCCTGTTTGATAAATTCACCATGAAACGGATATATAATAAGACCCTGTGCCCATTATAAAATAGGTTTGTTAATATTATAACAAACATACCTTTATAAACATAGAAAGTTATGATTCATCTTAAATTCACAAAAAAGTAAGGTATATAACATCGAAAAATAGTAAATCTATCGAACGTATTTTTCATTATGTATACATACCTGTAAAAATATTGTGGTTTTTTAATTAAGTTTATTTTTTTTATCAAATATCTAGATCTATGAAATCAAAATTGCATCAATAATAATTTATTTTGGATGGAAAGTGTTATTTGAATTTTTTTATGAAATTAAAATATATAGAGAAAATAGTGTATAAATAAATGTAATTGAGGAACAATTATGATATAATTTTTTAGTAAAAGTACGCAGGTTTTCTTTTACTAGATTCAAAACAAATAATTATGCAAATTGGCCCAACAGAAAATCTCAAATAAAAATTCTTTTAATTAAATGATCTGGATGTTTTTATGATATTTTTTCAACGCTTAATGTTATATAAATCTAAATGTATAGAAATATATGCTTTTTAAAATTTTTTAATATATCATATTATTTAGGATAGATTTTTTTGCGTTGTTAAACCCTTATTTTTAAATCGTCTATTTTATGACATTATTTATCTAATATAAACAATTTCGGTATGCCTTGTATATTTTTTATATTTTGATAACAATTATTTTACCTTAATAATTATCTTGAATCGTAATTTTTTTGGTTTTTTAAACCGACATTTATTTATAAATAAGACTATAAATAAATAATAAAATAATTTTTTAATATTTTATCTATAGTTCGCGTATTTCATGCGACATAAACGATACTTGGTGCTAATTTTATTTAGGATTTTAAATTACTTTCCTTAAAAATACAGTTTTGACTAATAATTACCTTTGCAAATAGTTTCGAGATAGATAATAATATAAAGTATCCTACATAAAATAATAAATCTAAGATATCTCATTTTTAGAATATACATAGTCTGTCTTACAAAAACTTGGATAATCTAATATGTCTAAATAGGGTTATTTATAAATAGAAGAAGAATATAATTATGACAAATCTCGATCAAGGATACACAAAAATATGGATTAAATGTCTTTTGACGATAAAATTGAATTACTGAATCAAAAGAAATTTTTTTAGCATTTAAATTATTTCATTTGTTACAAATAATATCAAAAATAATAAATAAAACATCTTCAATATGTAATGTTTGGTATGGAAAAGGTTTCACTGATTTCTTTGCCACTTGGTATGATACATTGATCGATCGCGAAATCTTTAAGTTGTTAATGTGTCCTATATCATATTCTTTGAAAAATATTTCTCAACTGAAATTCACCTAATTGTTATGATGGCGATTCATGCCTTGAATAGTCCGAGGCTGCACATATGCGACTTTTAATATCCAAAATTCATAAATTAATTGCAATATTAGTTTAGATTTCATGTGTTCTTATTTTAAATCAGATAAATAGTATATTAGTTTTTTTATTAAAATCTTGTTAACCAGGCAAGTCATGTTATGCCATATATTTTATTGATTTGAAATTGTGATATCTAACAAAACCATAATCATATATTTCAATCCAAGAATATATATTATATTTTATTGGTTAAAATATCAATGCTTTTTAGTTCTTTATGTGATAATTTAAGATTCTGGCATTTATAATGCCTTCTCAATTTTTGTTTTGCGGTTTTCAAATTAAATAAGTTGGTTATTTTTTGTTTTATTGAACTTATAGTGTCTTTATTTGAGAAAATCTATAAAAATAAATCCCGAAGCCTTATGTTATCACGTTTGAGCACGTAATAGAAGTGCATAGTATATAATTGCTTTAAGTCATTTTCTTTGTTTATTTATAAAATTATACCTTATTCTAAATCTTATTATAAAATTCAAACTTTAATAATTTATATATATACGGTATAATATATCTTTTAATCACATAATTCAATGATAATATTGTATTAAATATATTTTTTATGTGTTTCAAAAGTCTGTTTACGTCGGAATATTTTTTTTTAGTAGACAGTGGATTTTATCTTTATATTTATCTATTGTATTGGAAGAAATAGTTTTTAGAGCAAAATATAATAGTTAATATCTTTCATATATTATATAAATATTTTTAAATCTTCTATTGTTATATCTGTATCATCAACTACTTAAGTTTACCTTTAAAGTTTTTTATACAGTTAATCATATTCTTTAATTTCATTTCACTAAAAATAATAAATATTTTAATCCTTTCAAATATATGAAGAAAATTATAAAAACTTGCATAAAGGGAATATCACATTCGTAAAACAAAATTATCATGACATTATTAATTTTGTATATTTTTTATAGGCTCATGATATATACTTATAGCATGAACTCTTCACGTTATGTTTTCTAATATTTTTTTTTGCTCTAAATATACTTTATCTATAGTATTTGTCTTACATAATTTGATAAATAGGTTCTTTTCTTATATGGATGATATTTTTTATCTGATTTACCATTTTAAATATCTAAAAAGATTGAAGAGTTATGAAGCTAATAGTATAGAGTTAATAGTATATTGTCATGGTTTGGGAAGAAATTTTTTTTGTTTCTATAATGTCAATTGGTGTAAAGGGACATCGCTTCAGCATTCAATTTTCAATGGTATCAGTCTTACAGATTATACAAATCATCTAAAGATAAAAAATTATTTAATTTACCGGCATATTAAAATCAATATAGTATCCTTAAAAGGTTTAAATCAAATTTTTTTCCTTATAGTATCTGATTCTAGTCAATGAATACGAAAAGGGATGAAATTTTGTATTAGCCTCTTATATATATTTTAATCGAATATTACCGCAGTTAATACATAGCGGGATATGCAATTACATTTTTATTTATACCACAGGCGTTTTATACCGACAGATCTTAATATTTACATACATATATATTTTTAAATCGTTTATTTACACAAAAGCCTTAAAATCAACAAATTGCATCTCAAATTGAATTCATCTTTGGTATAGATCCAAAAATTTACTATTTATTTTTGCATGACGTTCATAAATGCTACGTAATAATAGTTTTAGTTCTTTATTACGTTATATTTTTTTATAATGTACATTATAATATTTTTAGGGTGCTTTTGTAGTCGAAAAAAACATCGGGCAATAATTCAAGAAGCCGAAGAAATTTTCGATTGATCATTTATTTTAATGCATGACAAGTACGACAAATAAAACAAATATTTTACAAAATTAGTTCAAAAATGTGGAAAACATATCGTTTTTTGCGAATTTGTTACGTCACAATATTCTTTTAAAACAGGATTTTTTTTAAATTCTGTATCACATATACACCAATAAATTTTTTTTAATATTATGAATACATAGATATTTATAATTTAAGGTACTAAAGATGCGTAATATAATTTAAAAAGGATTTCGTTATTTTTAAACAGGCATTAATCGGTAAAAATCTTATGTTTATAAATTTTATGCCTTGATTACCTAGTACTCATATTGATTTTTTTTTTGTTTTCTTGTATCTCATTTACAATTCCGTAATTTTCTAAATCAGACAGTTTTTATGCTGCTCAATTTCTTTTTATATTATATATGAGTTTTTTACCCACTCGTTTATAGCAGTTTTATATGATCAAGGAAATCAAAAATTTATTTTATTGATTGCATTTTTTAATAGATTTTATTTTTTTTAGCATTTGAATGGGAAAAATATTTTTGAACTTACAAATTTTAAGCCTATTTTAACAGTGCATATATAAAATGTTTACGTTTTTTCTTTAGGATTTAGTTATTATGCCCTTGCGATTTTATTGCAAACAAATAAAACTTATTCTTTTAAAAAGATGCGCAGTTTATAATTAGCATCTTCGCATAGAAGAAGCGTAAAATATTAACATGTCAATCGCGGCAAAATTTCTTCAAATCATTTCACTTTTTTCGATTTTTATAATGCATATAATTTGCATAAATTGAATTATATTCGCTTTAAATAAATTATAACAAAAAAATATCAAACGCAATCTCTAAATTTCAAGATTTTTACAATTGATGTAAATCATTTGACGCATATTAAACAAATTCGGTGACTGATATTCGTAACGTCTTTATTTAATTTTACTTGGAAAATATTACGTTAAAATTTATTATGGGTAACCGGATAGTGATTATATTTAACATCAAGAACCTCTAGCTGTACTGATTTTTTTTATTTATAAGTTAATTTTGTATCAATTTTATCTATTGAGACGTTGTCAGCCTTTTGGGAACATCACTAAACTCCTTGATACATCCTTTGACACCTTCCCTAATCTATCTTCTATAACTACTCTTCTTATCTCAAATGAGACGAGTTCAAGTGTATTGCGTTGTACCACAACAAAATTATTTAAAAACAAATGGTCAAGATCAAAAAATATAATACAAGGGCATTTAACATGAATAATATTTAAAAGGAAAAAAAGCGCAATTTATTTTGAATACATGATAAGATCTTATACA
Source organism: Rhyacophila brunnea (assembly GCF_057557595.1). NCBI lineage: Eukaryota > Metazoa > Arthropoda > Insecta > Trichoptera > Rhyacophilidae > Rhyacophila > Rhyacophila brunnea. The sequence continues at coordinate 419,403 of NW_028232825.1, forward strand.
AACTAATATGTCATTTGCAATTTTTATTATCATGGATTTCTTTACAGCCGCAATTTCATGTTTTCGTTTTGCATCATCGCTCGATAGTAAATCATATCTGGCTATAAAAAATTAAATTTTAGAACTACTATATTGATACATAGAAAACATATTAGAAAAAACAAGATTATATTTAGCATAAGGAGAGAATTTATAGATTTTTAGATTACAAAATAAAGAAGTAATCAAGCAAAAAAACATCAGATCCATAAAAACCATGTAAAAAACCAAAAAATGCACACAAAAGTCATAATAAATACATACTGTAATTGCATATTAGAGTAAAAACTGTGTTGTCATAATCTACATAATATTTATCACAATGTTAATTTATTAACCTTTTCGCTTATGCTGTCTTAAATATTTTTTTTTATTTTTCTTATCAAACAATATATAGAATTTTATATTTATTAAAATTTATTTTTTCTTGGCAACAAATAGTTTATTTTTGGTTAAAAATAAAAAAATCTATGTAGCTTTTAAGAATATATACTTTCATTTACTTTTACGAGTCCTAATTTAATTCCCGCTCGTTATCTGAATATTAGGTTAGAACGGCTTTAGTATTCTATAATCCAATAAATTATAGAATTCTTGTGCTCATTCGTTCAAATTATAAAACCAAACTTATCTGTTAAAAGTTTACTAATGGTTCACATCATAGATTAAAGGATAAAATGAAAAAACATTTAATACGTATCTCATTTGCAAAAACACAATGGTTTTATTGTCCAAATTGAAACCAATACTTAAATTAATCATATATTAAATTCCCGCTAGTTCTATTTAGCATTTTTTATATAATATAAACAATATAGAAATTTTATTAGATGACAAAACCATTTACTTTTTTCATGTAATTCTAATTTCATTTTCTTGTATGGGAAATGATCAAGACTTTTTCGAGGCATACTATGAATAAATAATTTTTATTTGAAAAAAAATTATCTCTGCTCAGTAGTGAGATTTCAAATATAATTTTTGATGAATCTTACTTTTCTAGTATACAAACCGAACAAATAAATCACATTAAGCTGAAAAATAACATGTCTTTAGTTTATATTTTGTTAATTAACAGAAAAATGATGGAAACATAGAAACTGATAAAAAATGCCTTTTTATAGCGAATATTATATATTAAACGTTTGATATGCCTCTTACTAAAATTAAGTAAACATAATTTTGTACACTTATTATATAAATGAGATTTTGTTTAAAATAATAATAAAAATGTTGAATTGATATCAATACCTGCATTAAACGGGTAGAGCTTATATACTATTGATAATGTATAAGGACTGAAAAGGTAATTATTATCATAGATAAAGTTATATCATTGGGTTTCTATATTATTATATGAAATACTGCCATAAAACCTAATAAAGTACACAGAACAGTATTACTTGATTTATTTTCTTTCAGCTTAAAGATTTCTAATTTAGGGGAATGAAACTACTGTTAGCCTATTAATACAAAAAAAGAAGATGAAGTATCATTCTAAAAATACAAAAAGTGCTTTTATTAGAAACTGAACAACATATTTTTTTCGATCCAAAAAATGTTTATCAGCCCTGTCAAATTAAGCCTCTAATATATAATGCAAAATTTTAATTTCCTATTATTATATTCTATAAAAAAAATATTTGGTTTTCGAAGAAAGCTGTTTAATTTGAAGTCTTGATTTTTAATTTATTTAAATGTAAAAAGAGCAGATAAAAGACAATGATTAGCAGAGAAAATTCATTTATATATAAATGAAAATGTCAAAGGCTAAATATAGACACATTGATTATCATGAGATCCAGTCAAAAATAGCTTAGAATAAATATATATCGTTTGATTTTTTTTTCTACATATTTTATTTTCTGTTTTTTTAACTACAAAATCATATCTATCTCATAACAATTTACCCTACGGATTTAGAAATTAAAAATGAATTCTAATTTTATAGTTGTGATAACTTATCCTTTTTTCTAATTATTAAAAGATAATCTTAAATATTATTATTTGTATTGGTATAAGTTTACACATTTACCTTTGTTTTTTTTGGCTTTCATAATCAATAAACCATGTGTTTTTCATCAAATATCGTCGAGTCTAATATAAAATAATACGCATATAATTTAATATAGTGTTTAAAATATATATCTTTTTATTTTATAATATTAATTTACATAATTTTGTCTATTTATATGCAAACATTCTTTTTATTTTAATATAACACGGTCAAAAATTTTACACCTAGGGGCTTTATTTCATGGTTCAAAGCAGCAACTTTAAAAGATAATATTGCATATAATGATTAAACTGTTCTACTGATTGAAATAAAGAATGTTATTAAATTTTTTTAACATTTTGTAGACAAAGTTCTAACAAATGTAAAAAGAACATATTTATATCGATTCACTTTTGTGAATGGATACATTAATAGAAATTAAATATTAAGAAAAAGTAAACAATTATATTTTTTTATCTTAACTGTCGTTTACAAGTTTAAACGAAACCGCGATACCGGGTATAAATACTGATATTTATTTTCTTCTATAAATAAAACATTGTTGCAATAAATTTTTTTAAGAATAATATAATTAATAAAGGTTTTGATTCAAAAATAAAAATTTATTACAAAAAAATATCCGAAGAGAAGATAGAGTGTAGTTTATAGAGAATTTAATCTTCATAGAAAAATACTTTGGCGAGTCAATTGCAAGATAATCAAAACCTTTAATATAAAATTTAATAAATGGGTATAAAATGTCTAAAAAAGAAGCTAAATCGATACATTTTTTTACGATTTAATATTATTTTTTCTCATAAAAACATAGAAATGTAAAAGATAATAAATTTAAATAGAAATTCTTTAGATAAAACAAATATTTAAAAAAATCAGAATCTTTAAATATTCTATGTTTAAAATGCAATAAAATAATGTGGAATCAATTTTTGCGCTGGACTATCATGGCATGAAAGTTTCTAGCCATGACTACTGCATCGAAAAGAGCAATTCTACAATTACGGGTATAATTTTATCAAAATGAAGTTATATGTAGTAATGCCGTTATAAGAACGGATTATCTTCGATGTGACTGAGTCATATTTCTAAGAATCTGTATTTTAAGACATTATAGCTTTATTTTTTTCTTTGGGCTGTGACATTATTTTTCGGAACTTGGAATATCATTATAATGCAACAAATTTGTTTAAGTATGTTTAGCTTACACAAAAAATATAACTAGAAATTTTATCTATCTCATATTTGCATTTTGAAACTGCATTTTTCTGTTTACAATCTTAATAAGAAATTTGGATAAATTATAATTACTAAAAAAGTTAAATATTAGAAATAAATAAGGTTTATTAAGCAAAGAATAGTTATATATATAAAACTAAATTTCCTATATTTGAATTTCATAAGGATTAAAAATATTTTTGCTACCAATATTTTGCATAAATCCATGATTGAGCAAAAAATGAAAAAAATATCCAAATAATCATTCATAAAAACAATTTTCTATTTTATTTACGTATTTTAGTATTTAAAGCAATTAAATATTAGAATATCATCATATCCTGCAAACTAGAAATATTTTCTCTTCCGAAATTATCTAAATTTTTTTAAATCTTGTGATGTTCTTATAATTTATAAAATATTCCATAAGCTTTTGAAAAAAACTACAATGGTAAACATATTATATGGGGTGACAAGCGGTTTTACAATGCCTCAGAACACCATATAAAATCATAAGTGTGTTTATTAAAGCCTGGTGTATTTTAATAAATAGGCATGTTTGTAATTTATTTAGATGTATATAAGATATGACAACAAAAATTTATGGGAAATATGCTTTTTATAAAAGAAGATATAAAGGTTTGTCGTCTCAGTTCACAGTAAATAGAAGATATTTATGATTGATAAAAAAAATCGAAGTTTTATAACAAGCTACTTTTTTGTGTTACTTTATAAATTTTTGGTCAGAAATTCATTACCGAGTAAATTCTACATCTTCAATTTTTCTTATGTATAATTATGACATAAATACTTTGTTTTTTTCATTAAATTTTTATTAAATAACGTGTCTTATAAATATATAAGGCCAGTAATCAATATTTATATGTTTTAAATTTGGTTTTTACGAATAGAAGTTTTGTTTATATAAATATTAGCCAAAAGAAAAATTTATGCTTAAATATATCATATCTTTCATTTTAGAATTTATTTATAAGTTTCATAGTAGTTATCATATATATCAAATAAGCTATAATTCATAGGGATTTTTTTATACTTTCGCTTTATTTTTATTGATACTATCGTTTTTTTAAATTTGACCTTTATAATATTACTATGTATTTTGGTATCCATCATTATCTAAGCAGGAAGAAAATCATTTCATCTCGCACTCAAAATCCAATATATTTTATTAAATTCACGTCCGAATTTTTTTTTTCTTGAATGAAAGAATTTTGTAAAACATAAAAGTATATTTTAGCACTACAATAATACTATAATTTTATTTGATTTTGTAATGTTGATAGGAAATTCGATGCTATTATTGCTTAAAAAGAATCCTTGGAGCACAGATAAAAAGTTTATTTAAATGTCAATAATTAATAAATGCCATATACTACTTTACTTTATGCGCACTCATGGCTAAAAACGATAAGTTTAAATTTTAGATTTTAATTTAGCATTGTCATCAAAGTATTAAATCCTAGTATATACATAATTATTTTACAGTGTGCATTTTTTTGTACTTTGTAGGTGCAACCGCATGAAATATACAAAAATATATTTTAGATTGCTTCTGGATAATTACAACTCTATTTGAATGCAGACAAGTTATTGTTGTTTAGTTAAGTGTTAAATATGTGGTAGTTTATTATGTATAAAATTGTGGTTTTAATTATTCAACTTAGTAAATTACAAGATCTATGTACCATCTGAACCATATAATTACTCTTTTATTAGATAGAAAAAATTTATAATATATAAAGAAATTTTTATATATATTCTCATCAGTTTTGATAGTATTTAATTTGGAACATTTACCTGCATAATGCGCAATTTTATCGATTTTTTTATTTTTTATTCGATTCATTTTTTTTCATATCATTTAATTGTATAGGTAAGGCCTATTATTTAAGAATTTATGAGGCCAAATACATTTTTTTCATTGAAGTGTAAACTGATAAAATCCAAAAGGTTTCTAATTTAATATCAACATTTTGTTTTCTTAATGTCAAAAAAATGTTGATAAATGTAATCTGTAAAGTTTCTTGTCCGTATTTTTTGTAATTATAACATAGAAAATTTTGACAAAAATGGCTTTTTTTGTACTTTCAAATCACACAAAAAAAGTAAAAATTATAAAAATAAGAGCATTTTTTAATAATCGCCTACCAATTTTGCCATATGATTGCTTTATTAGATTTCATATCTGCTAATTAGCAGAATAATTCAAAAGTTATTACATTGTGCTTTTTAAATAGATCATGTATGTGTTTCGTAAACTTAAATAAAAAGTAAAGTGTAAAATTTTTGATGTTTATGATTACTAGCGTGCAAAAATCTATCATAAATAATTTTGAGCCTATTAATAAATATCAGGATACACTATATTTTGTGTCAATATATATATCTCAAAATCCTTAAATGAGCAGTCATATATATATAAAGAAAATACAAATATATAATTTTGTGTATTTTATTGGAATAATTGTAATAAATTTATAACATCTAAAAAACAATGCAAATATATCAATTGTTTCCATAAATATCGCTATTTTTTAATAAAAACTCAAAATTGCAGGAAAAAATGAATATGTTTTGCAAATAAAATAATTAAAAACCGCGGTAATTTTTTTTAAGAGTATATTGGTGTGTAGTGAAATTTTTTTATTCTATTGCTTTTATTTAGAAAGTTTTATTTGATTAAAAATCCATCAACTTTATATTTTAGTCAATAAAATGTAATTTTTTGACCATATATCATATAAGATATTTTGGTACACATTCGGTATTTATAATTATAGATAAGTTTGTTAGAAATGTAGAGGGTTTTATTAAATCCAATCTATCAATTGATATAGTATTTGATTTTTCATAATTGGAGATATTTTAAGGATTTATTATGCTAATTAATATCGTGATCACTGACAGACTTTTTGAACAAGAATTTCGTAACATCATGCCGTACAAATATCAGCATAAAAATTTCATCGTCACTTTTTATAATATAATAATTAAATTGTAAATATTTTTTGTAAAAATAATACATTTGTCACGAATAATCTTTATATCTTATACAAACTTTACATTTATTTATAAATCTTTAAAATGCACAGTTCGATTTTTAATATGTTTTACGAATGGTTTTTTTCAATGGTAACTATCAAAGTAACAAGTGCTATATAACTTAAAGTTGATATATAAGACGAGAAACATAAAAAATGTGTATTAATTCATATGCAATATAACATAAAGGAATTCAATTAATTTTTTATGGTTTCGTTTTTAATCGGGTCTGTTGCGTATAAAATATAGAAAAAAACTGTAATCTTATGTTTAAAAGGTGAAGGTAAATTTTTTATCTTGCATATAGATTTCATTCTGAACTCTTTTTATGCATTTTTCACGAATAAATTTTTATTAAAAAGCGAATATTGGTCAATTATAAAAAATAAATCACACCCATGGTCGAACATAACAAGATTTTTGAATGCCCATAAGTGATTTATATGCAACACTTTTGCCACTAGCAATCATCTGATTGTTTAAAGTTAAATGATCAAAAAAACTCTTATAGTATTATAGTTTTTGGGTTTTGAATACTAAGTATATTGCGTATATCATATATTACAATTTTAATCCAACTATATTTTTTTTATTTATGGATTAATTTTCTTTCTATAAATTGTATCTCTTTAGACGAAGTCTGCCTATTGGCAATATTGCACAACTCCTTGATGAATTCTTTGTCACTTTCCGCTGATCTATCTTCTTAACTGCCCATTTTCTCTGAATGAGATGAGTTCAAGTGCCTTGCGAAGTGTGATTGCTTGTATGTATGTTATCATACAGCCTAACATAATTTAGATATTTAAAGAAATCAAAACTATAATAAAACAAAAATGACAAATTTTAGCTGAAAAAAAATAAAATACAAAATAAGATAAGATAATATTTATATTTCAAACATTTTTAACACATAAAAACTATCAAAGCACAGTCTAAATTACAATTTTGACGAATGGCATCATAAATTTACATTAAAAAGGGCGGTAAAATCATATAAAATGCTGACTAAAATTATTTGATTTATTCTAAGTTCAAAAATAATATTGAGATTATATTGTATCAAATAACCAAATAATATATCCAAAATATGATTAAGACATTCTATTTATTGTAGTCAAAATTTTTTAGTTGATAATGTTTTCAGAGTTCGATAGAAATATATATTTTGTTTCGAATTTGAGTTTACAATATCTTTTGCATCTAATGCTTGTAAATATAAGGAAATTGAAGTTCTGCAGTCGGTTTTGGAAAGTTTTTATGAATGTCTTACTTTCGAATTCATAAGAATATACTCAAAACGAAAATACCCGCAAGAGAGCTAAATGTCAAAAATAAAAAGTAAATCTATAAAAAAACTGTTGAGCCAAGAATAAAGCAGGTGTTTTCTATTAAGACGCCGTTCACGTAATCTAAAATTATATATAAATTTTCGTTTTGAAAAATTATGGGTGAGTGTGGAGATGTGTTGATAGCAAAATTTCCAGCTGCGTTATAGAGAGTATATTCCTCTCTATATCGACCCCCGTTCGGTTAAACTGGTCTGATTCACGGTTATAAAACTTTTGAAAAGTAAGCTTAAGAACTACACGCGAGGATACATCCGATGAGTAAAGTTCCTGAAAGTCATAAGCAAAATTCTAAAAATGAGGTATTTATGAGAAATAAATATAAATATTGGTGTATGGCCGAAAATATATGATTTTTAGGGTCGAAAGTCTTTTGATCTGATTAACAGTTGGTTAATTTATCCCTCTCGTCAATAAAATTTAGAAAGAACATTTATATGCTAAATAAATTGATATGGATGCATTTGTGATTTATGAATTAGTTTAAAATGAATATGCTACCTATATCCAGGTATTATATCTTGATTTAAATTAACACTAATTATAAAAAAATTCTTTCTGTAGTTTTTGAAAACAGATTATTCATAACTTTATACAGATTTCGTAATTTAGATTGTGTCATTATTTAATGTTTAATTTATCGTTGTAATTCTGATTATTGTGTCTTTAAGCTCAACTATATTGATCTGTCAAGTGTACACGTATTTATACTTATGGCATTTTTATTCACTCTAAACTCTTCTTCTGTTCAAGACTTATTATTTAAAGGGTTTTCTCAATCTCAATGTTCGTATATATGCCACAACCTGATTAGTTACTTCGAGTTCTTTCAGATACATTTCAATTTTATGTTAGCACATCGTCCCAAGTTTATATACGGAAAATTTTTTGTATTGCAAATGTACATTATGATAGCTCAGATTTAATCAGATCATACTTCGCGAATTTTTCGTTTTGGACAATATATGTGCTTCTTTTACAGGTCAAAACGATTTTATGTGTGTGAAACATTTATTTTATTATCATTTATAAAAAAGTCAGGTCTGTCTTTTGATGATTTTATATCGATTTTAATTCTGTATATACTTTAATCTCCGTGAATTTAATTTCCATATTTTATTTTGCTCAGTGTCTACGGTTTTTTTATTTATATTTACATGCTAGTAATAAGTGATAAACTTTACCTTAAAGTTTCTTCTCCTTGTATAGTCATGACCAATAATTTTTTTTCATCTTCTTGTCAAGTAAACGAAGTTTTGAAATAGTCGTTACAGTATGGAATTCTTCTTTGCTCAAATAATATGTTTCTATCATAAATCAAACAAAACTTGGTTCTTATATTATTCCAATATATCCGTAGTTATGCCACTTTATCGATCCTGAGTATGATAGGGGTTTTATTTATTTACCAAGTAGAAAGGTTTTTCATGCATATATTTTGTTTTTTTTGTCATCAATAAACTCTATATTGTTTAATTCGAGCTCTAATAGATCTATGTCCACTGTTACATATTTGATCTTTGAAATTCATTTAATAAGGCCAGATGCTATGCGTTATATTTTTAAATTTTTAGTAAAGCTGCTTTCCTATGTGATTTTCCTCTTTCTTGATGCAGATTTCCGTAAATATCGTTATAACGGTTGTTTTATTACAATGAAACAAATTTATTTTATACTGGTCAAAGTTTCTTATTATATATCCGTTTCATGGTGAATTTATCAAACAGGCGACTCAGCGCATGTGTAATAACATGAACCTTACAATTAGTGAATTATATTACCTATAAACAGTATGATTTAAATTCGGATATATAACGAAACATTTTTTATTGTGTCAAAATGTAAAATATATTCATGTCATTTTTTTGAATAATTTATAGTGTCTTGGAAAGAAATTTATTTACCAGAACTAAGAATAATAAATATAAATAAAAAGATAAGCGGCGAGCGTGGATATAATAAAAAATTATTTCTTACAGTGTCTTATCGTGTTTCGTATCATTGTTTTTGGTAAAGGAACAATAATAGGAATTTATAATATTTGAAAATTATGACGACTCTGCGTTAAGTATTTAAGGTTGTGAATTATGTATTCAAAAACACACACTGCATAAAAGTGATAAATAGAGAATAGATAAAAGTATCCTAAAATTACTGAAGGAAGCACTTATGCAATCCAATAGAAATATTTTTTGTGATAAAAATTAAATTTACATTATATGATATATAATATAATATAAATTAAAACAGATTAATTCTGGACTAAAATTTTATTATATATCCAGAAACCGCAACTCTAGAGTCAAAAGGTTTGCATATAATCAAAATGTATTTATCCTTAATATAAAAAATCATGGTTTAACTTGTTTAAATTATCTACCGAACAAACAAAGTATTGATATATTATGCACTTCTTATATTTATTATGTCTAAGATTTATAACTAATATAATGCTTTCACACATGTTGCTGTTATTGTATCTAATATTAAAAAGAATATCACGGTTGTTTATCTTTATTAGGCCCTTTTTTCGATTTGTTGACTTTTTTCTATTATTATATCCAATAATATCCTATACTTTTATATTGAGATAAACTATATTGCTCATTCAAAAGTTATCCTTCGTGAAAACCAATTTCATCACATCATTCTATTGTTACAATTAATCAATTTATGAACACCAAACTATATATAACAAGATAAATCTAAGTAACAATTATTATCACAATTACTCAAGACAATTTTTAGTTTCTAATAAATTATAAAACGCATTTTTTAGCTTATCAAAACGCTCAAAAAAATTCATAATTAAAATTATTAAACAAAAAGCAGACCTTATTTACAACTTCGTAACAAGATATTTAATTTCCGAAACAATATCTTGCAAATGGAGTCCAAGATATTAAAAACGTATCTTCAACCTTACAAATGGCATTTCGCTGCTATATTATTGTGGGTTAAATTAAAAAAAATTATTAAAATATCTTATTTGATTTATTGAATACTTATGAATTATAAAACAATGTAATTAAATCTGTGGGTAAATTTTAGAATAAATTATTATTCCACCATAAATTAATATCTTCAAATAATTCGAAATTAAGTTTAGAAACAACAAATACCACATATTATTAACAAAAATAAAATGCAAACTGGTGTAATTTACTTGCAAAAAAATAAAAGTAAACATGATTTATTATATTGCGAACAATATAAGTTTATTACTTAATTTCAATATATTTACAGAATTAGATCGATATGTCAATTGACTAAGTTAAAGAGTAGGCTGGCATGATAAGTAAACTTATTGTTTCACCTATTAAAGTCGATTAAAAATTGTTATCACCACTATATAAGTGTCTATATGATATTTTAATGATGACTTTAGTTCATTATATAGTCATCTTCTATATGTGTTATAAAAAACTCATTTGCCTTAGCTTCAAAAGTTATATTAGCAGAAACTAAAAAAGAAATTAAATGCTTCATGATTATAATATGTAAAAGAGGATTAGATGAGGCTAAAACTTCGTTTCATTAATAATAATATCTTTGGTTTTTTTTTGCTATTTAAAGGGTTTTTTTAATTATCTTTAACACGGCAGATTTCTTTGTATTTTATTTAAAGATTAGAAGTTTTATGTTATCTTTAAAAGAAAAAATTTGTTATCCAAATATAAAAATGTTTTATATTTTCTCATCGCCTTATCTATATTTAAATGGAAAAAAGGGGTGATAAAACTTTTAATCGATTTTGGTGTGGTATTATGTAATTCTTATACCCATCATTTCCATGTTAACATCCGATGAAATAGATAGAAACAGAGAAGAATCTATTTTAATGAATCATATTATAGCTTGCTTTTTAAATCAAAACCTTGAAACATGCAAATCGAGTGCTACGCTTTTAATAAATATACTATCCACTGATGTAAATAATTTTGTATATAAGAATTTTAAAAGGAATTTATTATTAGCAAGCCTCGATATTTTAGAATCATCGAACCATCAAGAGATAAATAATAAGATAGAAAATTTATACAAGAATTTGTGTAAGCTAACACCTCTGGAAGAATGGTGTAAAACAATTGAGAAAAGCTATCTTTATATCGATAAACGAAAAAATGTTCTACAGTGCATCAAGTTATATGAAATTCTATCATATTATGAAAATTTGGGTAGCCTAACAAAAAAGTATACTTTTATATATGATGTTAAGATCGTCGAAATTCTGGATATTCTTTATGACTCATTGTTGATGAAAGAGTATAATTATGTATCAAAAATTTTAATATTCTTAAAAGAAACTTACATGAATTTTTGTAAAGGTGGATATCGAAGATCAAAGGAATTTAGAAAAAAAGCCAAAAAGGTTCTGATATGTATTTTTGAGAGTTTCGAAATAGAAGATTTATTTAAAGAAGCAAAGAATTATACAGAAGGACATAAATTATTCTTTATGGATATAAAATACAATGCACTTGAGATTTATTCACATTACTATTCATTTGAAACCGTAGACGATTCAGATTCGGAAGAAAGCGGACAGTTCGATTCTGTATATTTATATATGGATTGTATGCTATTTCTTCGAGCAAAGCATATGATCATGAAAGGTTTGAAAACAATTTACAATTATCAAAATTCCATGATCGATCAGGCTACAAGTTTCAAATATAATAAATATATAGAAGCTTCTTTTACATCACTTTCTGTATTTGGGTCTAATTGCTTAAATGAAAAAAATATGTATCATCCCAATGTGTATTTCTTTGTTTTTGAATTTTTGATACCTTGGTGGAAGTTTTACTTAAGACATTTGATCCAAGAATTTAATGATCAAATGTATAATAGTAATCCATTTGAAATACTTGCGCCATTGCAAAGGTTTTTTTTTGAAATCATATTCATGTGTTCAGCATATATCAAAAATGATATGTTGACCGATATATTTGATCTCTTGGCGGGATATATTACATTTTACACTGAAACACCTAATTATGAAAATGCCCTAAAAGCCTACTGTGCAATGCGCATGTTCTACGTATCTGAATACTGTTTGTCTGAGCACAACCTGTTTAAAGACTTTCTCATATATATATATTCAGAAATTAATTCATCATACCTCTTTATCCGAATTTTAGCCTTCAAATGCATAGTAAAATATCCAGAAGCATTCCAAGAATATAGCTCTTCGCTTGACTTATATTCATTTTATGTGGAAAATCTCAAAACAAATAATATTCATTTATTTTCTGTGGTCTGTCTAGCCAAAAAGTATTTCATAAATTAAACTAAGAGTGTTATTTTTAAAAGATATACTTTATTATGTGATCATAAGCTTAAATTTGCGAAATTTATGGCTTCATTCAATAATTAAAAGCTTAAACCCTTAGATTTCTATAAATATTTATAGCATGGCTTAGAATGATGAATATTTTTTTGTTTTCTAGTTTATAGATTCAACTGTTCTTTATGCAAACCACTTAAATAATTTATTAAAATATATTTTTTTTTCTATTTTTTAATGATTTAAACAAAGACCCTCATTTAAAAGTTGTTAAAATCAAAATATAAATCTATTTAATTTGTTATTACTTAAACTTTAAGTTTATAATGAATAACGTAGCTATAATATATGAATCTAGTTACATTGGATCTTGTTTGATTTTTTATAAAATATAAACGGAAGATGCAATAGTTTAAAATCCTTTTATCGAGTTTGTGACATAATGACATATTTTACGATGCATATTCATCCTGTAAAATAGCGTATTATTAAGTAATGATTGCTTTTGTAGGTTTACATGATTTTAAGACACTTGAAAATTAAAATTAAGTTTTTCAGATATATATATATTTGTAATCAACGACTTTAGTTTTTGGATATATATCCATATAATTTCCCGATTTGGCTTTAATTTGTATAAAATAGGAATTCAACTAAAATCAGGCATTTATTGACATAAATTAAATATTAAAATTATATTTTAAATCAATTTCATTACAATTTTAGTCTTTCTGAGGATGATATATTATATTTTTTTTTTAAAAAAGATGTTTATAAAGCTAATAATTTTTTCATACATTAATTAAACACCCAAAACATCTATAACTTCTACTAAATATATGTTATGTGATTAATTGAAAAAAACAGAAATATTACAATATTTACGAGATTTCTTTGTTTTTATATTATGTCTGCCATTATAGCAGATTAAATTATATGAGAATGAGCAATCTTATAATATATTGGAAAAATGCAGATTTTTATAATAAAAAAAACAAGTTTTTTTTTAAAAAAAATGTAGATTTAGAATAATTATTTTATTTTTTTATGGGTTAATTTTATTTTTACCAATTACATTCTTTGAGACGTAGTATGCAAATTAGGAACATCGCACAACACCTCGATACATCTTTTGACACCTTCTTCAGATCTATCTTCATGAAATTCAAATTTTCTCTCAAATGAGATGAATTCAAGTGTCTTGCGGTGTTGAGAGCTTACATGATGCTTCTACTTCGTCTGTTATTTTTAACTCTTAACATATTTTTTTGGAATTTTGTAAATACTCCATCCCAAATCATTTCATATGGTATTATTCTTGTTTTAAATTTGTAAATTAAACCAAGTTCATTCGCCAAGATTCCATATTTTCTATATGTTTCATTCTAAACGTCAGTTAAGTTAACAAGGCTACTTATACCTATTCTAATCAACGAAACAAACTTTTTTCTTTTTTATCGTATAAAAAAATATCTGGTTAATTTTGTTTGATTAAAAATCTGTTTTTATTCTGGTGTCAACCTCTATCTCTACATTTTCGTTTTCTCAGATCTCTTGTACTTGTGAGTTCTGACCTTTTTTGTTTTCTTAAGTTGTACCTTCGCATGTATTAATGCTCTACATTTTTTTGCATCTCCTTTCGAGGTGGTTAATTGTTTTAATGGTCTCGTTACAATGTGGAAATTTTATTTCTCCCCGAAAAACATATTTCTTTCCTGAATAAAACACAATTTACCATCTTCACTCGGTTATATGTTGCAGTTCTTTATCTATCTTGATATTCCCACATTTTCAATCATTTCATAATTATTGGCTTTAATAGGTTTTTGGTGTAATGTTTTTTCTTTTATTTTACGAAGTAGACTTTCTTGCTGCTTTTTCTCAAGTGTCTCGTTTCGGTGATATAAACATGATATTTATTTTTTTGATATTCTTCAATTAGTGAGAGATATGTCTGTTATATTTTTCTACTTTTAATATTGCAGCCCTCTCGATGAACAGTTTTTACTATTTTCAAGCAATTCTACTGTCATTTAGATCATCTTCTCAGCTTTAAATTCAATATTGCATAGCCCACGTCTTATTTCATGTCTCTTTAAAGATAATCTTTCTTTATTACTAGGCTGGAGGTGGGTAGATAATAAATTTAAAATATCTCTTATCATATCATCAAGTTATGTGTATTCTTCAGGTTCTAATTTTAATACGCCTTTAATGTAATTTATGAGTGATGTTACAAGTCCATTAATGGCTTTAAATTAATTCCCAGCATTGAGTTTAGCTTTAAATATATTTCTTATTTGATTTAGTATCAGTTCATAAATATATTCAAAAGTTTCTAGCTTTATATCCAATTTGCTATTCTTAATTACTCAACGATGTTAATAAGCAGCAGACCTTCAATAAATGTTGCCAGATCTACGCATTTTCATGGTTAGCGTATACTTTTTTTGTTTTTTTCAAGGTCCACAGATTATATATGGTTAATGAAATATAATCATGAGTTTAAGTGTTTCTGGGGTTTTTAATATTAATGTGAGGTCATCTATGAACAGTATAATATTTGTTTTAAAGGCGTTTTTAATATTCATTACAAACACCCCCGGTAAGCGTTTATTAAATTTCTGCACAAGAAATCATCATATGGAACGAATAAAAAAGGTGAGGACTGCCATCTTGTAGTATTTTCTTATGCGTTTTTATATGCACGATTTCTTCTCTATTCAACCTTAAAGATATACTCAATTGCTTGTAATCTTTTTTCTAAAGACGTTATCCATGTAGGTGGGTTCAAGTTTTCAATACATACATGCAGGCAGTTAGTTAGTTAGTTATCTATTATTGATTTAAATACTATTTTTTACTAATCCAAGTTGTATTTCATTGTTTCCATGCTCTTTATTTTTCGAAATATCAAAAAGTGCTTGTTCTATTGCTCCTTAAACGCGCCTTATTGTTAAAAACTGATTTTCTGCAATCTTTTTTTTTGTCTCAACCTCATATGTAATGATTTTAAAACCGCCTTTTTCGTTTACTTATATAAATTAGACATACATGTGATTGGTCTGAATTTATTTACTATTTTGACATCTTCTTTTGGTATAAGATCTGTCTTGCCATGGATAAAAACCATTTTTCCTGATTTTATTATAACAAAAATGTATTTGATATATCTTTTTATGCAAGCTCATTATCTTTTCAAATAGAAATTAAAGATTTCATCAGGTCTAGCAGCTTTCCAGAACGGCAGTGATTTTTTTATGTCTTAAATTCAACTTCTGTTATGATGCTTATTTTAGCTGTTTTTGGACTAGTGAGAATGGGCATAGATGATCGTCATAATTTTTTTTGCTGTGATTTTCCGTATATTTATATCCAAAATTTTTAGTTTATTATTTGACGCTTCAATTGTATAATTCTTGTTTTCAGTCAACCCTCTGCTAAGATTTCTCCTATCAAGCTCATAGTAGTTTTTCCTCTGGACTCCACTACAAATTATAAATATAGTTTTTTTTGACCTAGTCAAGAGTTAAAAACATTTTCTGATCAGAAGATAATAATATTTTATCTTTATAGTGGTTCCTGAAATAAAAGGCCATAAGCTCTATACTGTCAGCAATGTAGAAACATAGTTGATAACCGAAAAAAATAGAACTCAATATTTCATTGGGTCTATGAATTCGAGTGTTTTAAAAAAAATCCAAAGATAAGCTAAATGTCTATAAAAATATAAAATATATTTTGCTTTTCTTATTATGATGAAGCATTTAAAATTGTGTTTAAAAGTTAAAACTTGCAATTTTAAGACTTTATAGTATATTAGTGATCTAAAATGTATGCAACACCCGTTTCATATGAACAGCATATGAAAACAAGTTTACCTAAAATTGTTCTATAATAGATCTTATTTTTGTATTTTAATTTTGAAAAATATAATTAGTGTTCCTAAATATAAAACTACGAATCCTGATGAAATTGTAAAAGTTCTACAAAAATTCTTTATGTTTTCAACATAATAATCATTACATCATGTATTCACATATGAAATGCGCCAATGAACACTAATAATTATAGGCGTAATTTATAAAGCAACAAGAAATAATACAATTTCAATAGACTTAAATTATAGAAGAATTATTTATTTGCAACAAATCAAGATTTAGATATCGTTAAACTGTTCAAAAATGTGTGAAAGACACTGTAAAACCTAATTCAAAAGGTTATATATTTTTACTTTCAAAGGATATGATGTTTCTAATAAAAGAAAATATGTGTATTTATATTGTAATTTTACTATAAAAATTACATATCGAACATAAAAATGTTTTTAGAAAAAAGGTATTTAAAGGCGGAAAACATATAGTAAGTGAGAATTAGCTGCTTTTTTAAAAATCTCTAGGTTTTATATAAAACTATAGACTTATATTATTCACTTAATGAATATGTTATCAAAATTTACATTACAAAAATAGAAATAGTTATATATTACTAAACAGCTATCACAAGAAAAAGCCAGAAATAATACAAAAAAATATACAAATGATGTTAAACGTTATAATCAAAAAAATATATGCATACTAACTAGACTTAAGCAGTACATTTGAAATTTTTTTAGCAGCGCTTTACGGAGATTAAGTTATATATAGTATAGCATTTATGCTTAATTTTGAATATTAAGATAAATTTAGAATAGTCTACTAAGACTTGAGCAAACCATATAAAATTCGACATAAAACACTGACTTATAAGAAGCTGAATCCGATACGACAAATGATAAGAAGCTATGATTACTAAGATATAAGTCGCAGAATGAATTTGATGCAAACATAAAAATAAGATGTCTAGATAGTTATATAGATTTCTAATTAATTTTTCATAATAGTTTTTTATTGCCAATATAATTGTAAAAAGTTATATATTATTCGAAAATTCTATTTATATCTGTTTTAACTTCTATGTTTAACTAAAAAAGGTTTTATGTCAAAAATTGCAGCATAACTTTATAAAGAATAAATAAGGTCAGTATTATTTAATCATGAATAGCAGAAAAACTTTATTTTTTCTTGTAAAAAATGTTCTCAATATGATAAAATTTGTTTTTTATGCGAAAAATATTTTTTTAAACTAGAAAAATTAAATTTTTTACTAGAATAATCATATTTACTACTAGAAATAATTTTAAGTTTTAATTATTACGCGAAATAACGAAAAAATGCTCGTTTTTAAGCAATGATACCTATATTCTGTAAAACAGAAAATATTGTATTTGCGCGAAAATAATAAGATAATTGAAGGAATTCTTTTTACTACAGTTCATATCCTTATTTATTTTTTTATTAATTTGTATATTTTTTATATTATATATAATATAAAATTTCATTTTTAAGTATACTTTATAAATTTTTTATTTCGAATTTTAAAATTGTAAACATTTAATGGATTTTTTTTTGTTTATAATACGTAAAAAAAATTTGCTATAACTGTTTTTTAATCACAAAATTAGGCGTTTATTTTATAACACTCATCCAATCCTTCATTTTTGAAAATACTGAAATAATTAATATATTTAATTTATAGAATTATAAATTTTTAATTATGTAATAAACGCAGCCTTTCGAATATCAAAATATCATCCATAATTTTTAAATCTCATAAAAAGCCATAAAGTTTACTTTCCAATGATACTGAAATAAAAGAATATTTTATTCGTTATTATGTAAAAAAATTATTGGCCTTAAACAGATAAATACATACAATCTAACATAAATTTAATTTTTGTTCTCTCTATATGGCATTATTAGTGTTTCGATGTGCCTTTTATTTATTTTTTTATAAATTTATAGAATATTTCTTGACAATTTCGGGGAATGCCTATTGCAACAAATATTTGCTGATCATTTAAAAAGCATAGATTAGTTTTGAAAATATTCTTCAAATATAGAGTCCAAGCATATTAAAAATCAGTATAATTTAGATATTACTCTCATATATTTTTTTGCTGAAATATAGGCTTTAGCTACAAATTTAGACCAGAGTATAAATGTTTATATTTTTTTTTATTAGAGATGATTTCGGTTAGAATTTGAGGTACCTAAATGATTTTCTTGCAATCGCTGTTATCTCTTAATGATGTTTACTTTTTTAATTTATTGTATGTTTAAGAGATTTTTTTCAATTTGAAAGAACTAATAGTTTTGTTGTTATGGAAAAATATTCGAAAATTGTTGATAAACACTTTTCATTTTGATTGCGGAAAGTTCCTAAAAATATGAGTTTGATAAAAATTTAAAATACCATAAAATGTTCATCAGCAAATATTTTCATTTTTAAATACTCTATAGCATCGAATCCAACTACTTGAATACAAACAAGTGTAGCACAAAATTCATGTATTAAAAGTCGCCAATTTAAATTTTATATAAAAATTGATAGTGACATAAATTTTGTATGCTAAAAAAAATAAAATATATAAAATAATGAATAAGATAATATCTCTTTTGGATAATTTATGCTTACACTAATACATCTGAGTGCCTATAACATATTTTAATGTTCTTTTTGCTTTCTATCATACCTAAGTGTACTTGCAGTATATAAAGGTAAAGTATTTCATCATAGAACTATTCAACTTATGCTGATAAAAATCGCTAAAGAATCGAATTTATAAATTAAGAAACATTTAATTTTATTAAAAAAATATTCTAACATGAATAATCGCTTTATTTTTGAATATATAAAATATATGTTTTTTCCCTGGTTATTTACTGTAAAAAAATACCAAAAGCTGAATTAAAAAAAGATGCGCAATCTTTATTTTTATTTTTGTAAAATCTTATATATTTCAGCTAAATTTTATTAAACCTTTTTCATCATCGATATGTGACATATTTATAATGATGAATATATTCGTTTGGCAAAAATAAAATTGGTGGTTCTCTGTGTTTGATAATTATCAAAAAATGCCTAAAATGGAATTTTTTTTCTACATTAGTAAAAACAGCAGTTAAAAAAGCATTATATCTTTTCAGCATATAAAAATTTATACTATAAAGGCTGCAATTTGATTAAAATCACGGATTTTGAATTTCTATTTTAATCAATATTCACATGAATTTTGTATGTAAAGTATGTGAAACTGTGATGCATCTCTCATTATAGTGTATTTCAAGCCCGTCTGATATATAAAAAATAAAACGAAAATTAGTATTTCCGATCAAAATTAGAATATTACAAGGCTCAAGTTTTCTTTTTAAAATTGGATTCATATGATATTTGAGCATTCTACATATAATATAGTAAATTACCAGAAATTTTTTTAAAAGTAGAGTGTCTCATTTGTCTTGCCTTCAACTTTAATAAAATAAATATAAAGTTTTGTATAAAAAAGAATGAAAAGTTCTATATTTTTGGTTTAATATAATATAATAAAATGTTAACCCTATACAATCATATGCTGCACACTTAAATTATAATAACACAAATAAAAATTGTAATTTTTTTACCTCCTTTTAAAATAAAATATTTTTAAGCGTAAATCATGTATTTTAAACGTTTATTCTCTTTAAAGGTTTTAAAATATGCATTTCATAAATGAAAAGGGATCCCTTGTGTGGAGTTTTTGCATCGTAACAAGTATATTCATATCGATTTTTTGATTGTTTATTAGTGTATTCATTTGAATTTCAGAGGCATTGAATTTGATCTATGCTTCTCTTTTTTTTGAGTATCTATATTATATTTCCATAGAGATTATAATCAATATAACCTGCTATGTGAAAAATATCAATGAAGTCTAGTATTCTTGTTACGATATATTATGTATGTATTATATCTGCATTTTCCGTACATATAAAGTTTTTAAATGTTTGCATCGTAATATTGTGATGAAGGCACAGATTTATCGTTTTTGTAATTTTAAAAGCTTTTACGGGCAAATATAATAGATAATTTAGCGTCATTTTTTTATTTTTACGTTAGAACTAAAACAAAAATAATAAATATACTGATTTAATCAATAAAAAGAGTTCTAAAATCTGTTAGGCAATGTGTTTATTGTAAATGTAATTTTTTCTTGCATTATATTCAATTAAATAACAAGATTGTAATAAATTAAATAACTTGATTTATTAGGCTTTTAAATATTTACATTGCAAGATTTATTAGATTAATTGGTTTTCGTTAATATCAAAAACTCAAACAAGACATTTTTCTATACATTATAAAAGTATGGTTATAAATCTAATACAATGGTCTAAGCTCATATTCTATATAATACATGACATCTAATAGAAAAAATACAACCAATAGCGCATTATAAATTTTTCAACGAAAAAAGCAATTAAATATCTGTGTTTATAGTAAAAAAGAACTAAAAATGCTTTCATAAATATATGATCATATGTAATTTTTTTGAAAAAAATTATTATATAAATACTGGTATGACAAAATTTAAGAGCTTAATAAATTTATTTTATATTATATGCATGTGATTTATATACACATATTAAGGTATGAAATTGTTGAATCTGCAAAAAAATAGAGAAAAAAAAATTTATAGATGTATAATATATTAATTTTTCTTCATAGATCAATACAAATATCATATACCAAAAAATGCAATAAAACTACATGCTCAAAAAAAAATAAAAAAATGTTGAGTTTTACATGTCAAACATTAAAATAAAAATATAAATTTATAGCTTGTATGGATTTTGGCTTTTTATATAAGTTTGAATAGAAAAGACTTCTCTTTATAAATAAATATTTGCAAAACATGAATTTTTTTTTCGATCATATAACTATACCGAATGTTTTAAAAAAATTGCTCATTTACAACTATTTCACGTTTTTTTGATAGTATGAAGTAAAGAAATTTTGGAAGCGTACCATTGCAATTTTTGCACCTTTCATTGGTTTTTTACTGAAAAATTTTGAAAGTACTATATAAATAATGGTTTTAATAATCTAAAAACGAAAAAAATAAATTTAAAAGATTATTGTTTTTACTAATTTGTAAAATGAACTGCAATGAATGACTAATAATATAAATTAGTGCTTAAAAAAACAACATATTTTTCTTCTTATTGTTAGTTTTTTCTTTTTAGTTGTCATGTAATTATAGAAAATCATTGTATTTTTCTTTCGAAACTTTACGATCATTATTGGTTATATTTATATTAATTGTTCTATATTAAGCCAACTAAATTTTCGGGTTTTTATGAATTTTTTATTATTTGTGTAGTTAACTAGTTAATGCCTGAGATTAAATATATATTTTATTATTCGTATAATATTACCTCCAGATATGTGAAATATGATCCATTAGTAACCATATAGGTTTTTTTAATGCTGATATTTTGCTATTGATACATTGTAAAAATGTTTAAACAATTTATCTATAATACTTATGTTGTGAAATTCTGAACTTACTTTCTGTTTTTTCTATTCTTTTTTTAATACATTCTTATAATCGATTCTTCAAAATTTAGGAGTCCTATTAAAATTGGTATTTGAAGAATTCTATAGACTCATTTTATAACATTTTTCATATTTCACTGTAATTATATTTTATAAAATTTTTTTCAAAATAACATTCCATATCACCTGCAAAGTATAATCTAAATTATCTTTATATATTTAAGATAATTTAAGACAAGTAAATGGATTTTTATAATTCAAAACTATATTTTTAGCTTAAAATATAAAAAATTAAATAAAACCTTTATTCTAAAAAACAGATATCCATTGACTATAATATTTCCATATATATATTATAAATCAAATTTTGAAAAATAGCGTGTTAACGTTGACATAATGACATAGTATATATTTATATAAAAGGTTTATAAGGTATTTTCTTTTAGTAGAGTAATCTACAGCTGATATCATCACTTTTATTATCAAAAAAATCATGAATTTGTTTATATCACGACTAAAAGATTATTCTCGCAATAACAAAGTTTAAATGGAAAAAAATCTTTGTACAGTTTTGTTGTCAAGGTTAGCAAGAAGTATAATTATATAAGCAATGATTCTCTAGTAAAAATATTTATCTGCAATGTCTGAAATTTAATAATTAAAGTTATGAGTCCCTAATATAAAAGTCAATTGATATTTTACTGAACTAGTAATAAAAATTTATAGCTGCAAGAGTAAAAACGTACATTGTTGAAGACACAAAGATTTTGAAAGTCTTCGGTTTACAAATCCTTACTTTTTGGCCTTTAACAACTTTATTATCGATTCATTAAAACAAATACAAAAAGTCACTGCCAAATATAGTATGATATGAAGTTTCCTTGTGCGGTGGTCACTTCAATTGAAGTGGCCAAATAAGTCCTTGACGGTTGATATTTACTCTTCTTTAATAAATTTTCCTCAATTCAAACAGATTTTGCATATATATATATACTATGTTCTTAAATTCATATTTTTACTAAAATTCAAACTACAACACCGATAAAAATATGTAGTTCTTTAATTGCATATCTATTATATTTCTGGAAACTTGTGTAGATGGATTTTTCTATAAATCGACTATAACTAAACTTTAGACATAAATTGAGCAATTTTACGTAGTTTAAAAACTTATATACAGCGTTCATGCCATATATAAGAAATGATAAATATAATTTTTTATATGTCATACTTGCATATATTATCTATATTTAAAATGTCTACGACTATATTATATCAATTGTATAACTTTGAATCTAATTTTTGTTTTGTGAATTTCACGGTGTTTTTCGAGTCATTTATTAACACTAAAATTTAGATATTTCACTATTTTTTCTCCAAATGCACATCAAACTTACAAAAAAATTATGCTTTACTATATACCTAAAAATCATTCGATACATACGAAGCTTACTATTATTTGATCTCAATTTATTAAATCAAAAATTTAAACCGTATTCAGTTTTAAGTAGCATCGGGCAATGTATCTAAGATGAAACTTTGCTTCATTTATTTTTCGGAGCGGTAAACTAAATACATTAGATTCTTATTTAAATTAAATAAATAAATAGAATTACAATTAGATCACAAAAATAGCTTTTAAGCGCAATATTTTTGCTTTTTTATATTTATTTGTAGTTTATGCATCATTAAATCGCACATTTGTCTATATTGTGCTTCTATCATATCATCATACCACATTATAGAAATCCAAAATACTTCGCTTGTGCATTTGCTATGCGATTTTAGTGTAAGCAGTTATCATTAGAAACTTAAAGTTTCGGTTCTTTTATTCAAATGTGGTGAGATAGATAAATTCGATTGGCGTATATTGTATAAATTTAGCTGTTAAATATAATACATTTTTACTTAAAAACAAAAATATAATAAATTCATTGGAATTAAATTTTCTTTGTCTTTAAAATTCTTCCAAATGATTATTCATGACCTTTGTTTCAAAATTATTCTTAGAATTTGATGTGTTTTTAGTTTATTATCAATAATCATCATCAAATACGTTTTTGATTAGATAAGCAACAAATGATTAACAGAATAAGAGCGCAAAATCCAAATACCTGTCATGTTATGGATTCTGAGCGTATTTTTAGCGTTAAAAAAAATATTTGCAATAAATCATGATATGATCGCTTGATATGCACATAGAACCATCGTTTCATATTTATTTATATTTTTTTATGATTATATCAACAATAATTTTAGCCAAAAATATATTTTTTTTATTCTATACTGCATAATTATCAAAATTTAAACGACAATAATTGGTAATTTGATTTTATGCACAAGATACATATAATTTAATTGTTCAATATTTACTTTCGCCCTGATCCTGAACATATTTCGCCATTATAATATTCATTTCTGTTCTTAAAATGTAGTTTTGTTACGTATAATCGATCTATATAGTCATATTTTACTTACATGAAGTAACATCCACAAACCAAAACGTAGATATAGAATTTACATTTTATTATGGTTTATAATTGTAACCAGGGAAGATAAAGTGTGTGGCGATGTTTCTTTTCTCATTATAGCTCGTATTCAACTATGTTTATATAGTTAAATGTGTAAATTGAAAATTTTAGACATGTGAATATTTCAAAGCATTTTATAGTTAAGGCTTACTGTATATTCGGAAAATGCTCGCAATTGTGATTTTTAGAAATAAATAGTAATTGTTCTGCATAAATTGTGCTATTATATTTTAGCACTTCTTTTTAACATTCACGAATTCGCTTTACTCAATTATAAGTTCATTTCGGTTCTATTTACTATTTAATAAATTGGTAAAGAAATAAATCTCTTTTTATATAAATCGGAACCTTCCCCTTAAAAAATGGAGATTAAATAAAAAGGTTTCGCAAAAAAAATATTTTTAGATCTAGTTCGGATTCTGTCAAAAGCAAATATTTTTTTATTTTGTTATATTTTAGTCTTATATCTCTTTATTTTATGCCTAAAAACTATTTTTGTATTCAACAGGAATTATAGTTTTATGAAAATGGTTTATTAAGAAAATAAATTTTTATTGGATTTGACGTTGCCTCTTTTTCTTGATAGAAAATAATGATCTACCTCGAATTTTATTGAGGATTTTACACAAATTTTGACCGCATTAAAATATTTAAACTGATAAATGAACACTGTGTTGCATTTAATAAAAAAAATTTAGTTTATATGTCTGAATTTAAAATGTTAAAAAACAAATTAGAATATTTATTTCTCATAGAATTTAATACAAGCGTTGAAAAATAAAAAAATCAAAAAACTCTCATATTATAGATATTCCAATCAATTTTAATAAATTTTAAAAAGCTTCTCGCCCATAGAACAAATGTGTATTGCATCTCGGCGTTTCAGTCAAGTTTTTGATTGTTTGTAGATAGAAACTTTTATGTTCTAAATCGTATAAAAATGTTTGAGTATTTTTTTTCAATGCCTTCAATATATTTCTTTGTATTTTTTCTTGTTCAAATAATATCATGCGAACAAGAAAATAAGAGCAAACTCTTGTATGCAAGTGATGCAGCCATGATGTCAGCGCGTTCAAGATCGACAGCTGCCAGAAGAGCTTCATATGCCGGTTACGGTGCAAGTTCATATGCGGGTTACGGTGCAGGTTCATATGCAGGTTACGGTGCAAGTTCATATGCGGGTAATGGTCCACGTGGTATGTATCCTAAAATGCTTGTATAGATGATCAAAAGGCACATTTAGTAAAATAAAGGTTTTTTAGCTCAATATAACTAAATTTATTAGAAATTTATTAACTGCTAATTTTTTTTACTGATAATAATATAATTTTTGAAATTTCTTATTTATATTAATTATATTTTCATAATTATTAAAGGTTTAGTCGTTTAAAGCAATATAAACATTTACATTGAACAAATATTTTTTTGTTACAATATACTCAGATCTACAATTAATCTAAAATCATTTGCATAAAAAAGCGCTAGAATTCTAACTTAAAAAAATCATAATAGAAATTTAAAGAAATCTGGTGTATTTCTAACTTTTTTTTATTTGTGAAATATGCCGTTATTCAACCTAGACGAATTATATCATTTTAAAAAGTCGCTGATGAATAGTAATTGTATCTCGTCGAATGTTTTTTAATGAAAATATTTTTTTACAGCGCGGACATGTGAAGTGCAGCAAATTTGTGTAAAATATTTCCAAAATCAGATAAAAACTTTTATTTTCAACTATGAAAAGTTAAATTAAGAGTGAATAATTTTTAAAACCGCTAAGATTTTGTTGTTTTTTTGTATAGTGTTATGTTTGTATTAGATTATTTTCATTTTTTTGATTTCAATGTTTTCCAAAGCCTTAATAATAAAAGCAATATGAATATTTGAGTTATTTGTAGAAATTAATTTCAAAAAATGTGGCAGATATACGTAGAAAAACTTGCAGTAAAAAAAATAGGAGATTCTTAAATTATATAATTATATTATATGCGAACAATTCATATATTGCTATCGGTGCATATTAAAACTGATAAAATGTTTTAAAAAGACTCGTTACTTTATTTAATGTTATGTCTTTGATTTAGAAAATATAACCTTGCCTACTGTTTGGATTTTAGAATTCATTTTACCATTGCTGTATTATTTTCTTGTTCAAAATAAAATCCCAAAAATATGTAAATTTTCTATTTCCTGTTTTGTGCCAAATTAAAATACTGATTTTTAAATAAATCTACAAGTTTATAATTTCTCGGTTCGGCTAATTTAACATTTCAACAAATTTATGTTAAAAATGCGGTTTTATTGGTGAAGGGAATAAATGAAAATAGTCTGTTGCAAAAATATACATATGTTTCTTAAAGAAATTGAAATGACTTAATTTTAATATATTTAAAAAGATAAAAAACCCCGTTGACATTGTGTAATAGTTCATTCTGTCATTTTCATATCGTGATACGTATATTTTTGTCTATAAAATGTAATTGCATACTTGAGATATATGAAAGTATATAATAAACAGTATTTACGTCGTCATATATCGCAGAATCGATTTTTTTACTTATTGCATATAATATGTATTGTAAATGATTTAACTCTTGTCAGTCTAAAAAATTATATGTTTTCATATGGCCCAGATCCTAAGTACTATAGGTCTATTTTAAAGCCAATATCAAACCGAGTTTTAAAAGATATATTTATGTTATTTAAGATAAAACATGCGACATTATAAATTAAAAAATTATAGTAGGGACTATAATAATGATACAGTAAAAACGCCTGGGAGTGGTTAATTTGTGGCTGAATTACGAAAATATACTTTGTTTTCTTATGAGTGATATAATACAAAATATGTTGGAAATACGGATAATAAGTAATAATTATCAAGAAATTCACTAAAAATGGCAGAATGTGCATCGTATATCTGAAAAATCTATGATGTTTAGTATTTTTAAATGCTCACGGAAATATTTACTAAATTTTTAGTTTCAAATAATATTTAATAAAGGCTGAAATCAATGTAATTAGTGTTAAGCATTTTTATTTTATACAATTGGTTAAATTTATCAAAAATTTATATTTCTTAAAAAATTGTTATTTGTATTGGCGATCATGTAAAATTACTAAAAACAAAATTTTCTTGTTGATAGCTTCGAATAGTAGATTTAGAAATATATTGTAAAATTCAGTATTTGAATTTCAAAAAAAAATCAATTTTGTGTTGTTATTGCAGTTTATTTTATTTTAAATTAATTATTTCATGTAAACACTTTCTAATTATGAATAAGTACATCATATTGATGAAATTTATTATATGGATATTTTAGTAATATCATATGAATATATATGAAGCGTTTCTATAATATAAATATACATTTCTACAATTGCACATTTATTTAAAATGATAAAAATGAATTTTGTAACATTTTTACATAAAAAAATGAATATTAATCTATAATTAAAGACATAAAAATCGCGAATTTTTTTCTAAACTTGAATTTCCTCGTATTATCGCTTATAATTATATTAAATTAGTAAATTTTAGATAAATATTCTTTTTATTTACAGTTAGATCAAATTTGCCGTCTTGGCCTCCCATAAATTAAGTAAAAAAAGTTATAATGGTAAGTGCACGCATTGATAGCCAAATGCTATAGTAAGTGTTTATTTTTTTAATGCCTGGTTTGCATGTGATGAACTAAATACAGTAAAGGATTTATTGGCACTTTTTTTCGTTTTATTCGTTCCAGTGGTTACCTGGCATCTTAAATCACGGATATATGAAAGGGCTGGTTTTTAATCTAATAGTATAAAGAAGAATAGATTAGCATGATGTATACACAAGATGAATTTTATACTGTGACATGTTTTGATTGTATTTGTACCTATGCAAAGTTTTTTTATAGCATATAAAATGATTGAATATGTGTTTACATATATCTTCGCTTTTTTTTCCTACTTAATAAATCCTTTTTATACCTTAATGTTGTTCATGATTTATCTAAAAATATATGGCTATGATTTTTTTCTAGGCTAATAAAAGTTACTTTAAATATTTATCTTGTATTTTTAAAATTAAAGTTTATAGTTTAGATTTTTTTATGAACTTAAATATTTTTTTCATATCAAATTCATGCGTTTTAACATAAAATAATTATCCACTTTTATTAATTTATAAGCAAAATAAAAATTTCCGAAAATATCTTGTTGTGTGAATATTATGCATATTACTATATGACTTTTTATGACTAAACTTAAGTATTTTGAATTTTTATACTGTGAATCTGCAAATAAAACATCATTTTCTATATAAATGCAATATATACGAGTTATAGTCACAAAAAGCAGTATTTATCTTAATTATGTTGTATTGTACAAAAGAAAAAGAAATATAGTATATATTGTTTTCATTTATTATATAATATATAATTTGTGTCTTTTATTTTGTAGTATAGACTTAATTTAGTTTGTAATAATTGATATTAAATATTTTTAATATGTATTAGGCAAAGAATACGAATTCTGTAAGTACATTTTACATTATTATTAAATAAAATTGCTAATTTGGAGCGATAATATGCATTAGAATATATATACTGCGTATTTTTTTTTGTATTGTCATTAAATTATCATTTATTGTATCTGAGAAACGGTGCAAACGACATATAAAATATTTCATATACACAAAAAAATTAGTTTATGTGATCATTTTATATTGTTAGTACGAGTTTAAAACCGTACATATTCCTTTTTTTACGTCAACTTCAAATAATTTACTATTTGTGACTCTTTCTGGTTTTAAATCATTGCAATATAAATTAGTGACAAAATTATTAAAGTTTATCACTTGATATCTGTAAAATTAAAAATACTGTATCATATGATGAAAATGTAATATATTACAACCATTAATCCTGTATATATGAATTTGCGTATAATATGTTATAAGATTTTTACTTTAATCGCTTTTTATCATAAAAATGTAAGAAAAAATATAATACACCTCATTTAAATATATCTATCTCATTTTTTTACGATATTTATATTTGTACAAAAGTTAAAATATCATAAAAAGTCGGGACATAAAGGGTTTTGCGCCTATTCAATAGTTATTTCAGTTTTTTCATTTGCAAATATAATAATGTATGTTGCAAAAAATTTTGTATTATAAAACCTCACCTTTTTTTAATGTTTTACGACTAATTCAGAATCTTTTTTTTACCGATATAGTATTTTTTTACTTATTGGCTCCATGATTATAATTATTTTAATGATCTAAACAATAGAAGCGAATTCTTTTTCAAACTTATAACCAGTTTATATACACTAATTAATATATTTGATTTTTGAGAGTCTAAAGCATAGAATATCTGATTTCTTATGCTGAGAGAGTTCCGGATTTTATAAAGATCATAGAATAATGTAGATGTGCAGTTTTACTGAATTTTGTTTTAAAATCATTTGCAAAATATAAATATTTTTTTGGTTTTTATCGGAAATCCAGGGTATAACTATTGTTTGATAAAATAACGATATATAATATGTTGATAAATATATTGTAAAACTGATTTTTTTTAAATTACTAAAGAAAATCAACCAATCAAAATTAATCTTATTGGATTAAAAAATATAAAAACTATTACTGTTTTTTTTTATTTTAAAAATATTTTTAGTTCTAGAAAATATTTATCCAATAAATTTTGATGGTACACTGCTTGTTTTATCTTACATAAAAATGCAGAAATTCGCGAGATAATAAATTTTTGCACTCAAATTCTAATTAAATCTGTATTTTAAAAACCTAATTTCGGATATCTTATATTTTAAATCTTTTGAATGTTTAACAAATAACATTTTTAAATAAAATGACTGTATTTTACGGTATGATGAGTGTTCAACAAGGTGCGTATTTGTATAATACGAAATGATTTATAAGTATGATAAATATTCAACAATGGCGTGACTAAAAAAACTACTACGTTCTTAGTATGTGATAAGATCTTTATATGTTTTATTAATATTAAAAAAAATCATGCATTACGTCATCTAAGTTCTTTTAATTTACATATAGCGAAGATTTAAATGCTCTATACTATATGTTTATGCTTTCTTTTTATTTATATTTAAAGGAAGTTCATCAAAAAAGACCAAATATTTATTTATTCTTTGCGATGGGAAATTCGTCTGATTTTGATTCAAAATGCAAATTTTAACGATAAGCCATGAAATATACATTCTATTCACAGAATTAGATCTATCGAATGGTTTATTATCCTTATAAAATATAGATAACGTAATAAAAATTGTGTAGTAGAATTGCTTAAATTTACCAGATTGTTTGCAATATCATTTGTGAAATAGGCTAAAAATTGAAGGATAAAATTAGCAAAGAAATTATTCTTATTAAGAGAAAAAACCACAAAATATCAAAATTTAATAGTTCGAAACAAACAACAATGTATATATATATGTGATCGTGTCAAAATATTTAGACATATGCTCGAAAAATATCGACTTTGTGCCAAAAATAAATGATTAAAAACCTTTATATCAATAAATATTATAAATTTAAAGATATTTAAATTCAAAAAACAAAAACAGATAATAGCCTTTAACCATAAAACATATAAGACGAATCTATTTAAATTGCCTGCTAATTTTATTTTCACTCCAATTTTCCGATGTGTAATTTTTAAAAAAGACCTAAAATTAATATCAAGAATGCAGCTTTATTCTCGAATCATAAAGCAGATTGGAAAACGATTCAATTCAAGTGCAAGATCTATTCATATTAATACCATTATATAAACAGGGTCACATTTTTACTACTGTTATGTTAGAAAAATCATCATCGAGTTTATTGTCTAAAATAAAGGACTCTGCCTGATATTAATCCATAACCCGAAGCAGTGTGTTAATACTCTGTATCATTAAATAAAAAAAGTCTCTTATCAATATATAATAAAATGTTTCTATCATGAAACTGTAAGATACATCGCCTCGATGCACACACGTATCAATAGAAAAATTTATATTGTCGTCTAAATGTTACATCTTTGAATCGTTTATTAAACAAATTAAGGGGCCCATATAATTGTTTCATGGTATGTAATATATTTATATTCCCTATTGAAATCTCTAAATTATGGTATGATAGCATCCGAGCTGTCATTATAATACAAGTGAAAGATAAAAATTATTATATATGTTATAACTTGGGACGGCGTGATGACACAATATCATAAAAGGTATCAGAAAGAACCCGAAGTAACTAACCGGATTTATGCATATATGCAAACCATGGATTTTAAAAACTCCATAAATAATAAATCTTGAATGGTGGGTCTGGATTGAAGAAGACTTCAGATAGGGGAAATAGCCAAAAGTATTAATTCGCTGTGCGAACGATGTATAAAGCAAGTTATTCTTGAGCACAAAAACTAAAATAATAACGAATAAATTTGCTCTAAAAAAAATAAATATTGTAATTTATAAATATTAAATATTTAAATCAAAAAAAAAATTGAGATCTATATTTGAAGAGGATAATGGTATATTTTATTCAATGAAGAGTGTTTTTAAACCCTGATAAAATATTTGTGATATTGTGTTTGTATATCTTCTATTTGTTGCTACTGTGTAATACATTCTTTCCTCTATTGTACCCTTTTTTAATGGAAAAATGTTTACAGCGTGCTTTAGATTACGAAAATCTTATGATATTTATAAATTATTGCAAAGTTAGGTCAATTAAAACACTAGGAGATATAAATTTCATCCTTAGGTCAAAAATTTTTTTCATATATGAATTGTGTTTCTTCTTTTTATAAATTGTATCTAATGTGATGTAAACTGCCCATTATGAATATTTTACACTTCTTTAATTCATTTTAGACACCTTGCCATAATATATCTTCGTCAACTACTCTTCTTCTGTTAAATGATAAAAGTTCAAGTGGCTTGCGTTTATCGCCCGATATTAATTATTTTCTATAATTAAGTTTTAATTAAGCAATACAGGAGGTAGGGGAATTGAAGAAGATTTTGGAGAGGATAAGATAACAGAAATACAAATATTCTGTGCGCGCAGGGAATCAAGCAAGTTGTGCTCGAGAATAAAAACTAAAAATATGACTATAAACTAAGCCCATAAGTAAATAAAATACTAATTAAGTTTTTTAAATGTTGAGACTTATAGGATAAATATGTATTAAAAAAATATTTCGTCCATACAATAGATGGTGTCACAAAATATGCTAAAAGTCTTTTAATTGTTTGAAAATTATTCCATTTGGTGTGAAGGCGCCATCTGATAATTGTAAGCTTAAAACAAATTTTCTAATAAAATATAAAAATTAATAATTTAAATAAAATGTTTTTAGTATATTTGCGTTCTAAAATACATGATTTGTTTTTAGCAGCTTCTCATGTACCTCATGATTGAAATGAGATAATAAGAAAAACCTAAATTAAGCAAAATTTTAACAATTGAACTGTTTTGACAATTTAAATGTTCTTTAGTTATTTTTAAAAATTACTATAGATTATATATGGAGAATGAGTTTTCTATGACATAATTTTTACACTAAATGGATAATTTTATAGGTCTCATTTCACATTTTCTTGTCATTCATTTTTAAAATTAGAAAAGGTTCACGTCAATCTCAATTTAAAGTTTGTCAAAAAAGTGGTTTAATGATTTCAGCAAGAAGCAAAAAGTTGACAAGAGTTTTTACGAATTGTATGAAATGTTATCATATCAGAGGCCTTGTTTTATGTCCTAAAAAAACTAGCAGTGATCCATCAAGTATTATAAAACTCTTTGATAAGAAAAAAATATTTACAGATGGAAAGGATAAAAATATTTACATAATACATAAAAAATCCTTTAGGTTATATATGCGAGTTTCAAAAAACTTAACTTCTAGAATAAATTTCTGATGTAGTTTAATTTCTAATCTATCATGCAAATTTTACCAGATCAAGTAGGGTTATTTCATAGATGTAGTGTCAATATTTGTATTTTTGAATTTGAGAAAAAAAAATAATTTTTTTTAAAAGAATAGCATTGTGGAAAATACAATAATGTACATGAAAACGCTTAAAATAGTTACATGATTGTTATAAAATACATCCTGTATTAGGTATAAGACATTAGAGCTACGATTCGCTCTTTAAAGTGTACTTATGTGGTTGATAGACGGAAAAACTAAAATAGCGATGGAATTACACGTTTACGCATATAGGTTATAACTTTTCATTGTCTAATATTTTACGTCTAAAGATTTACACATTAATATCTATGAAACTGTGGATAAATTCAAAAATACACCTAATCTATACGATATTAACATAATCATTTATAAATTTTCATCTCGAGTTTTGCGTTTCTGTAATTTTGTACGCTATTAAGTTAGTTCAGCGCGTTAATACGTTTTTTTCTATTTAATTATTATAAAAAATGACTTTAATATACAGATAGAAGCTTTAATTGCAAGAAAATAATGATTAGTATATCTTTTATATTCTCAAAGGCTCTTCGAATAATAAAATGTAGACATTCTCTATTTCACATAAAAATTCTAATTGATTTTTTCTTCGGGTTTATGGTGAAAAACTTGTATGCAGTATTCAACCGCACTCTCTAGCGAATTTCGATTAGATTTTTAAATTATTATTCTTACAGCTGGTTATTTTTACACCCCAGAAGACCAGGAGCTTTTAGTGACCTTAAATAGAATATTTATTCAACCAAATAAACGCTATTTTGGAAATAGGATTGAAATGTGTTAAAAAAAATAGTGAGAATTTTTTTATGATAACTGCGTGTAAACTATTCTACACTCCCTCAAAAAAACCATGGTGGTACTTTTGACATTAAAAATGCAAATTCTACATATTTATATATATTATAAAATTCAAAATTGACTTTTTTGGTTATAAAATTATTTTGTAGCTAGAAGAAAATCTTAGAACTCATATAAAAACTCAAAAATTTTGTGATTAAAATTTTGTAAATTTTATTTGAATAACTATAAAGGTACGTGCTCATCGCTTCTTTTTATATGCCCAATTTTTAAAAAAATAAATGGAATAGGTGGTGCGTATTAAAAAATCCATAAATTTTAAAAATACCCTTTAAGGATTATAAAAACACTCAAGCATCAATAAGTTTTTATTTTATGAATCATCATATATGTACATGCTAATTTGATAATGTTCAAGTGCTCACAAATTATTTTTTGGATTGCAAACGATGATAAAGAGAAATGTATTTATAGCCTAGTAAAAAAAATAATGTATTTTATTCCATGAATAATATGAATTTTATATAATTTATCTCTAAAATTCTCGATTTTTAATGATATATATAGACAAACTATTTTTTGATTTAAACTGTGAATTTTCGTGTATGTAATAGCGATGAAGAGTTTCAACATCATTCAATGCTTTTTATACAAAAGTTGTAAAAGGGCATTCACATGCTCGTAATTAAGTAGCTCTTTTTTGCTGTTTATAGCTTCATACAATATTTTCTTGCATATATATGTGATTTTAAGAATAAAATGTCTAAAACTTATAAAATTTTAATGTGAAAATTTTTTTTATAAACGAATTTAGTTTCTTTTGACGGTAGAGGTGTTGTTTTAAAAATTTAGTGATCCTTAAACAGAACTTGTCTACAATTTTTATGATAACAAAGTGAATAACAGAGTATATGAACAATTTAAATACTTGGTAAATAACTAAAGCAAAATTTTGTGTGTAAAACTTTAAATTATATTTCATGATGTATTGAATTTTATTCAAACGAAATCACCTTTTTTAGATCGTTTAGAGAATTCAGAAAAAACTTAGACTGTCAAAATTAAAGAAAAAAATAATTAATATTTCTGCCGTTTAGGATTATTTTACGTTAGTCTGTGTTGAAAGTAGACTGAGTTTATTTTTTATAGATGTTGGATAATATAATCGAAAGTTGTATTTTAATCTAAAAACAGAATAATGTAAATAAAAAAATTCATTATCTTCTAAGTCTATATACAATTTTTATAGAAATCTATTTGGCAATCGGTTTATATTAAGAGACTTGAAAAAATATAGTTAAAAAATCATTAGCAAAACTCATGCCTTTTATAATGGGCTGTTTTTTTGTCTAATGGCATATGAAAAAGTATAATATAAACATCGTAGAAAAATTTTCAGGTAAGTTTATAAAATACACTGATCATTTGATTTTCTGGATATTTTGACATCAATTAATGCAATCGCTGGGACTACACATCATGCTTATAATGTTATTTTACAAGTCAATAATTTTTTTCTGCTCAAAAAAAATGTATCTTATTTTGTTTTTTGTTCTATTTTTGCATGATATATATTTTTTCAGTTATATTAGGCATAATGATATATCTCTAGAAATATTGATTTCAACAAACCGTATCCTTTTTGTACTTTTGCTAAGGAAAGTAAAAAAACAGAGCAAGTAGACCGATGTAAGAATTTATTATATATACAGCAAACATAGAAAAATTATACTAGTATGCCGATTTAAGAAACAAGACAATTCATACAAATAAAGCTTGTTTTATCTTTCTATATTTAAGGATTTTATATTTTTTTATAAAAAGTATTTTTAAGAAGAAATCCAGAATTATTTTAATCTACTTTGACGTGTATATGTGAAAGATTGTAAAAAAAATAATATTCTCATAATTTCAATAGTCTAACTAATTTAAATCCAATATTTATCGGTAGAAATTATTTTAAAATATTTGTACCGAGATGAATCACCATACAATAAATTATGTAAAAAATTATTTTTTTGTGATGGTTGATAAAAAAAAACCATGAAAAAATATATAGAGGTATATGTTTAACACTTAGACAGCTTTAAAAGCCTAATAAAAAAAAATTTACATGGCTGGATCTACTACTAAAAGAAGACTGTTGATGTTAGATTCCAACTATATCTGATAACAATTTTAGATTTACAAAAAAAAAGGTCGAAATACTACAATCATTATTGTTAGAAACAAAAAGCATGGAGCATAAATTTTGGCAAAAAACTAAATTTTTATTAAATCGAATTTATATGAATATTAAAGTATCTTACCAAGATAAAAAAATATTTTTTTCCATAAACTAAGAACATAAAACTTGATGCAAAGAATTTATTTGCAAGTTTTTAGGAAAATGAAATGTCATAAAAGTTCTTTGAAGCTGCTTTATCTAATTTATGCAAAAAAAACATAAATATTTTGTTGATATGCAAAGAATAAAAGAATTTACAGTCCGATCTTATATATTTTTAAGAATTGTTAAACCATATACCTAGTTATAATCCACAAAAAAATCCTGTATTCTTAAACTTAACTCGTATTTTACAATTAAATCTGCTATACCAATGATACTAAGAAAAATTTTATTTTTTGTAGCATACTTTAAGTCAGTATTTATGTTTAATGCTCTATTTGTATCTTTATGCCCTTTTGTGCCTCAATATTATATCTTCATTAATTTTTTTGTTTTTCTTAATATTTTATAAATGCAAAATAAACTTTATTTATATTTTTTTGTAAATTTTCATAATTTTTTATATTTTCTGTTCAAATTTAACAATTTGGGTTGAAATTCGATTTGGATTGTGAAAAGTAAATCGTTCATTTTAACAAGAAGTTTACTCAATGAATTCTGATAAGAAATCAAATTTCAATTTTCTATATCTCATGCTATATTTTGCAAAAATAAAGCTTTTTGCGACGCAATACTATTTAATAGGATTTTTCTGCGTAAACTAAGTATTTATGACAAAGGCTCTTCTTATTTAATATATAATCTTTCAAAAAAAGCATTAAACATTTTTTTTAACTAATATGCCAAATTTTGTTCTCGATTTAGTGCAAAAAGCATATCGAATCATTTTTATAATAATAAGTATCTTGATCTATTTATGAATCTTCAACTGCATAAAAATCACTTCTCATGCATAAAAAATTATCATGAAATGACTTCTAGTCACATTTTTTATATTTTAAATACCTAATATTGCTATATGAATCTTTATATCACTTTTATTTATACCTAAAATTTAAGCAATTTGGCTGTATTTTAATATTAGTTGTGTTTAAATTTGTTTTTAGAATATATATGACCGACTTTCTTTAATCATTATTCATTTACAAAATACTATTCGAACATGGAATTCATTCATTAAGGTTCTATATGTGTGTTGTATTTCAAGTTTAGAGATATAGAAGAAAAATAAAACATATTTTAAAGAAAAATTAGGGCTTTAAATCCTTTTCCTGAAAATTCGTATTAAAATAAATAAAATATGATTTGCTTTTTTTAAGAAAATATAAAGGGTCATAAGTATCTAGGTATCAATAGATTTCTAGCATGTTTGTATATCCATATAACATGGTAAAATTATATAATGCTAAATATTGATGACATTTATTAGCAAAAAAATAGCTCTTTAATTGTTAAAACGGGGATTCATAATCTGTCTTCTTTTAAAAATATACACAAAAAAATATTTTTTTTTTAAATATTTACAAACACGTAGTTTTCTGAATATTGTGGTCTTTGAAATACGAAAAAACGCATTAGGTATTTTTTTTCTAATCATACTTTTCATATATTTATATATGATATAGGCGCATATTTTGCCATGACAATCCGAAAAAAACTATATTTAAATTATATATAGCACGATCTAAGCTCGTAATTTTGTTGTATTTGTGTAGATATTTCTGTATTTCTTTAATCGTATTAAAGACGAAAGATGTTGCGTAAAGTATAAGTATTAGGTTATATGGAACAGTATATCCAAGTAATGACTATATATTCATACAATATATGCATTTTCTAATGATTAATCATTACAGGGAGTTACGGTACAAATGATACATAATGAAAAAGAAATACGATTAAGAATTTGGTATAATGTGCAAATTTGAAGGTGACAAAAGAACCAAGAAATTAGATAAAGACTATAGTTCTATATTGTCAATATTTATAGGAAGAATCTTTTATAAATTTAATGCTTGGATCATAAAAAAATTTTTTAAAGGGATTAATAGAGATAAGAATAAAAAAATATGAATTAAAATTCTACCGCATAAAAAATTGTCAACTGTAAAACTGAATCACCGAAAAAAAGATTCAGAATTGGAAGACGAAATATAAATAATATTTGTCTAGAATAATAAACTGCATAAATTTAGATGCTATGATGGTAAACAAAGCAAATGGCTATTGAATTCCACAAAATAAAAAATTTATTGTCTTTAATTCATAAAATTATCTTATTTGAACTAACAAGACAAAAGCTTACAATATTTTAGAAAAAAAAATCTAAAAAGGATTCATATGTGTTTTTAGATATTCGAATAATCGGATTTTATATTGTAAGTTGAAAAATAAAAAAAAATAACTGAAAAGACGAAAACTCTAGAAAAAAGTTGAGCAATATTCACAGAAATTTAATGAACGATTGAATCATATTTTGAAAATCTAAAAAAAATGAATTTTAAAAATTACATTTCAAACTAGCGTGATCACGATCTTTTAAGTTTGGAACCAAATAATAGGATAATATCTAAGGTGAACATGATTGTGTATGATTTTAGTGTAAAATAACATAATAAACAAAAAGATAAAGAAGAAAATGCCTGGATTATATGATGTAAACTTTTTTTTGTTTTAAAGGAAGCTTTTTTTCGGTTTTTAATATAGAAAGTTATAAAAGGACGATGTTGTTTATGTTAAAAAAAATTCCAGCTACATTCCATACAGATAAGATATAAGAACTTGAACATGTGAATTTTTAGGCAATGAATGTAATGAAAGTACACATGAAGAGAAATGAAAAGGCTTGTTTCAAGGATAAAATGTTGATTTGGCCAAAAAAGGCACAAAGTAACAGGTTTTTTTTTGATTTTGTAATTTTATGTTCAAATAAAACATAAAATTATTAAAATACATATAATTTTGCCACAAATGAAAATACTGGGTGTTAGAACCTATA